>NC_139350.1:108723290-109263026 GCF_055883805.1 Amblyomma maculatum | reverse complement strand
CAGCACCAAAACAGCCGCCGATGAGTTATATAATCTGACTTTTGATGGTATAGCGAGGGGGAAAGCGCGAACGCAGTCCCCCACTACCAAAAATTGCATGCCCCATCTGCCCCAGTTTGGGGTAGTGGCAGGGGTCAGCACGAGCGTAGTGCAATGCCCGCACCTCTCCCTGGAGGCACCGCCTTGCTGATCACGGTAGCCTCGGCACCAGGTAAGTATGCTTGGACGACGTCTCTGCCGCGGAGGCAACCTACAGAGACGCCGCCTTCTGCTCAAGTTACGACCGTTGGGAAATAAAAGAACGTGCCTCTCCCTGCTCCGTGTTTCTTGTCTACCCGGAGAATAACAAATGTTTTCTTGCGAACTCTCAAGCTGTTAATTCAAAACTATTTTGTAGAAGCCTACTGACCATTATATGTGCACAAAATAGGCTACAAACTCGCACAACACGCTGGCGTATGTCTCAGTGTTGCTAATAGACATGTTTAACGGGTGGTGGCGCCACCTCACACGCCTTCCAACTTCTCGCATTCCTCTACTGCGGCAATGCACTGCAGCGTATTGAGCGATTGAGCGTGCAGAGTTCGTGCCCCCAAGCAGTTCGTACCGGAGAAAGTCCCAGCGATTCGCGCGTTTCCGGCAAGAAACCATCCCCGTGAGTCTCGCAAGTGGCGTCACGGACTCCGATCGCATTGTAGTAGCGACCGTAGCAGAGTGTGCCACGGGACTCGGGTATTGCACAACAGGGGAAGATCACTTGACAAGGGTAACGTAGAACCTGCGTCACGGCTACAATCCTCGCCCTCTCAGCAGTTTTTTTTTTTTTTTTTTTTTTTTACTCTTTTCCGGGCTTTTTCTTTCGAACTTTTTTCCTTGTCTTTTTTTGCGCACGTTCTTTGTAGAGGTCCCGTATTCCTTCCCGATATTCCGCTAACCACGCCCTACCTCCATTTCCCTCTTCGTGCTAACATACATTAAGTGTCCTAGGATTTAACGTGCTTTCTCTACCTGCCGTGTTTTTTTTTTTTTTTTTTTTTTTTCAATTCATTTCACCACCTTTCTACCTGTTTCTTTTCCTCGCCTTGCTTTACATAGCGCAAATATGAAAAAGTTAACCCTCACGGTCTGCGTAGGGTTGTTCAATATGAAAAGGAGCAAAGTTATGCCATTCATTAAGTTACCCGTTCCTCTGTCGTTTATGTGTCAAGTATACTTTTTTGTGTGTTTTATTGATTATAAATGTAACGTCCAAAAGTAATTTTCGCCTTTACTTGAGAAAATAAAACGAACCGTCTTTTTGAGCAAACTGATAGTTCCCTTTCATACTCGGAGACAGTGTACAAAGACTACGTGGGGAAAGCAGCGTCAGAAATCGAGCAGGCAACGCAGCTTGTGGAGGTGGCACGCATACATGCTTACTTGTTTTTTGTTTTTCCTTATAAACCACTTGGCTTAGACGACAATTACTATTTCGAATGAAATTAGAGCATTCTGCGTCTCTCGTACTATACTAAACAGTACCCTAATTTCGGCAATTTAACAAAAAGCACATGCAAATCTGCGTGTATTTCGCCGCTTCGCTCCGAATATAATCTCAAAGCAATTCCTATCAGTTTAAACAAATCTAATAAACCACGTGGCGTAGACGGCCCCCGCCGTGAGTGAGTGATGCAGTGGTAAGACGCGCCCGACTACTGTGCCGGAGTTCCCGGGTCCGACCACGGCGGCTGCGTTTTTCGATGGAGGCGAAACGAAGTGGCGTCCGTGTGCTGTGCGATGTCAGCGCACGTTAAAGATCCTCAGGTGGTCGAAATTACTCCGTAGCCCTCCACAACGGCTCCCCTTTCTCTCATTCCACTTTCAACTCCCACCTTCCTCCCTTCCCTTACGGCGCGGTTCAGAGTATTCGCGAGAGTTCAGAGAGTTCGCAGACTGGAGTGGCTTGCTACGGAAAGCGGGTGCTTGGCGCCTCAGCAGAGTGGTTTTCGCCCCTTACGAGACTGCATTGCGGATGTTGTCAGCACCATTGAAAACGCCCGCAACACCAGCCAAGTGGGATACCTCATCCTGCTCGACATCAGAAGCGCCTTGGATTGTCTTCCTCACTGGGCAGTGATCGACGCGCTAAAAAACATTGGTGCCACCGGCCGCCTCCTGAACTTCGTCAGTGCGTTCCTCAGCGAGCGAACACTCTCCGTGAAGGTGGGCAGCACCTGTAGTGCCCCCCGTCCAGTGCCATGCGGTGTCCCTCAGGGAAGTGTGCTGAGCCCTTTCCTATTCAACATCGTGCTGGCCCAACTACCCTTGTGTCTCCCCCGTGCTGTGCGCGAGTTTGTGCGTGTGTGTGTATATGCGGACGATGTTGCCCTGTTCGCCTCATCAACAACCCGCAGCAACGCCTCATCGCTTCGCGACCTTCAGCGTGCGCTCGATGCTGTCACCGCGTTTATTCGCAGTGTCGGCCTCGCAGTGTCGGCCGAAAAAACTGAAGCCCTGCTCTACCATCCCCGTGGTGCTGCAGCCCGCAACAAAACACGCCCTCTTCGCCTGGACGGAACCCCCCTGCCTTGGCGCACAACGGTTGTTTACCTCGGCCTCAAAATTGATGCCCGCATCACCTGGCGCCCTGCGGTGGATAAAGTGTGCGCAGACACCAAGCGCATAGGTAAACTAGCGCTTCGTCTCCTTGCCAAAGGTGAAGGAGCCTCTCCCCCGCTCTGTGCAAGAATCCATGAAGCGATCGCCTCAGCCAGAGCATTGTATGCCCTTCCCCTGCTCAGCCTCAGCCTACTCCAATGGAAAAGGCTGGACACATGCCATAGGAACGCCATACGACACATATATGGTCTCCCCAACGGATCTCAGGTGGCAGCGACCTATGCAGAAACCCGCACCATCCCCCTCTCACTAAGAGCACTCAAAACTGCCCTCAACCACATCGAGCGGCTTCACCGAGCACAAGATGGCTCTGAACTTCTTCGCAGAATTTCAGCCAAACCTAACACACGCATCGGTCGTGTCATGTGCCTCTTCCGTGAGATACTGGGCCCCCCTCCACCGCCCCTTGCTGCTTCACAACCCCCACATGAAATCTGCCCGCCCCGCATCTATCAGGGTCTCCCAGGGGTGAAGAGCAAACGAAACACGCCCGTATGCGAACTTCAGCAAGAGGCCGAATCCAAAATTCACACGGATTTTCGTCACCGAACCCTCATCTTTACTGATGGGTCAGTCCGTCAGCAAGAAAAATCCGCAGCTGCTGCATGTGTGATTCCCGACTTGGACACCTCTAAATTATGCAGGCTACACTTCCCTTCCTCGTCACAAACAGCTGAGATAGCTGCACTCAATCTGGCAGCCACCCTGCTCCTGGAAAGCCCTGAAATTAAAAATGCTGCCATTCTCACCGATTCGAGGGCAGCGCTTCAGGCCCTTGCGCAGCCTAGCAAAGGACCTCGCCTACTGCAAGTATGCGCACGCAACTTCCAACGCCTCGCCGAATCCGGCTGCGATACAGTCCTACAATGGATCCCATCGCACTGTGGGATAGGGGGCAACGAACTTGCTGATGAGCTCGCTCGATCAGCCCACCACCCGTCCGTTCCCATGTGCGCGGACAACACTACATATGACTGTGCTCGTCTTGCAATCGCGCGACACACCATTTCCCACCACCCTGACCCTCGCATCGCCAGCGGCCACCCCTTCCGTGCAGTTAATACTCGCCTCTTCGCCCGGAGAGACTATGTTCTGCTGTTGCGCCTCCGCATCGGATGTGTTTGGACCGGTGTGCGCGCTAGCCGACTACGAGGAATGTCTCCCCTGTGTGCGTCGTGCGGTGACGCAGAAACACTCGAACACGTTCTGTGTATGTGCCCTGTGTACTCGCAACCGCGACACCTCCTTCGGGAAGGTTACCGAAATCTTGGACTTCCCTGTGCTAACACATGTGAGATCCTTCACCCGTCTGGCCCTCCCCACAAAGTGCAAAGTGCCCTAAAAGTGCTCCTGTTATTCCTACGGGACAGTGGACTAAGTGCAAAACTGTGAACACTTTCCATCTTCCCCTAGTGCGCAAATTATTGCCAGCAACTCTCACCAATTCAGTGTGCCACTCCCGCGCTATTCCCCGCATAGCACCAGTTCCATTTTTTTCTTTTATTATCATTACTCTGTTTGTGTTTTTTTTTTCTTGTCCCATAAGGCCCTTTTGCACAAGGACCTTCTCTCACTCCTGCGCGCAACCAACTGCCCGCAAATCGTCTAACTTTTATCTGTACCAATTTATGTAATGCCCACAGAATCTTTTTTTTTTCTGTGTGTGTGTTTATCATAATCAATTCCTCCGTTACATATTCCATAAGGTCCCATGCACCTTCTGCAAAGGCCCTATCTCCTCCATCTCAAATAATCCCCTCAGACTACTTTTTTTTTTTTTTCCTCCCTCCACTTATTATTTTTTTTTTTTGTGGTGTTTATTATCATCAATTCTTCCTTTATATATCCCATAAGGTCCCATGCAACCTCTGCAAAGGCCCTTCCTTCCCAGCCTATCTGTTGCATTTCAACTAATGCCCTCAGACTACTTTTTTTTTCCTCTCTTCTTTTTTTTTTCTTTTGTCTGTTTAGTATCATCAATTCCTCCGTTACATATTCCATAAGGTCCCATCCACCTTCTGCAAAGGCCCTATCTCCTGCATTTCAAATAATCCCCTCAGACTTTTTTTTTTTTTTTTTGTGGTGTTTATTATCATCAATTCTTCCTTTATATATCCCATAAGGTCCCGTGCAACCTCTGCAAAGGCCCTTCCTTCCCAGCCTATCTGTCGCATTTCAAATATGCCCTCAGACTACTTTTTTATTATTATTATTATTATTATTATTATTATTATTATTATTATTATTATTATTATTATTATTATTATTATTATTATTATTATTATTATTATTATTTTTTATTATTATTATCTTATCTCCTCCTATATTATCCCACAAGGCTCTTTGCCCCTTCTGCAAGGCCCCACTCCTCCCACCGCGCGCATCCAACTGCTCGCATAAGCATCCATGACATTCCAAATCTCCCTATCAGATTTTCTTTTTTTTTTCCCTTTCTTTAAACCTCATAATTATCTCTACATATGTCATGAAGGCTTTCTCCTTTGCGCGGCACGTCCCCGCTTCAAAATCCACCAATCCTTGTTGTACGAGTGTTTGCCCTTCCATGTTTGGCATTTTTCTCCAGGGGTCCTCGACATTGACTACTAACGACAACGCTTTCGCTCCCCCTTCCCCTCTACTCGGCCCCGTTGCGGTGTATCCCTGCAAGTACAGGAGACAGTTATAGGGCCGTGTAATCCCCCCCTTCTCTTCCCCCCTCAACAAGAATCTCATTATTATTATCTGTCATACAGAGCAAGTGTGACAGATACTGCGCCTTTTTCTTCCAGCGACAGTAGCGATGGTGTACCTACAAACTTGCTCTAGGCGGATAAAGTGCGACTAATTAACGCCGATAAGAGGCAAATGATAGAGGAGAGGAGGGATTCCCCTGATACTTAATATCCGAAATAGACTGCTGAAGGTCATTTCTTACTAAGCAAACCTGTGCATCCCACGAGGTTTATCTATTTATGATCTGAATTATTACGTAACTAAACTCCCCTTAAGCGAACGACCTCGCATTACCGAAGTGCCTGCAACGGAGCAGCACCAAAACAGCCGCCGATGAGTTATATAATCTGACTTTTGATGGTATAGCGAGGGGGAAAGCGCGAACGCAGTCCCCCACTACCAAAAATTGCATGCCCCATCTGCCCCAGTTTGGGGTAGTGGCAGGGGTCAGCACGAGCGTAGTGCAATGCCCGCACCTCTCCCTGGAGGCACCGCCTTGTGTTTAAGAGAATTTTATTTATACTGAAGGTTCTGGTACAGGTCAAGGCTTCATGATTATCTCTGACACAGCAATAAAGGGCACTTACAAAAATGTTACAACAATACAATGACTCGCAAGGAGAAGATAAGCACGTAGACGAAAATACAGGCAAACACTCGTCCACCTTCCTAGTAAGGAAGGATGGACGCGGTCACTTTTCCATTAACAATGGAAATGAAGCGCGTTGACCAATGCAGGAGGAAGGCCTCCTCCCCGAGCATTACAAGTTCTTCATTTAGATGCTTCAATAAAAGAGTTCTGAAGCGATGGAGCAGAGGGAACATGGCTCTCTGCGGGCGTCCCCGCAGACTCGCATATCCTCTCCGCTTCCAAAGTACGAAAGCGCCAATGCACATGATGAGTTCGGCAAAGGCATCTCGGTGACGGCTTTGCCACTGAATGTGTGTCTGAAACATGCTGGTTACAAGGCGCCAAAAAATGCGCGCAACCTGACATTCGTAGATGGCGTGATTTAAAGTTTCGGTGCGACCGCATTGCGGGCATGAGGCGGAGGGCGCCACGCCCCACGCTGCAAGACGATCGGCCGTGGGTAGCGCTTCCCATTGCCGAAGCCAAGTAAAGCTTCTTACATCTGCTGGGAGGGAAACAATGGTGCGATTCATCCGCCTCCTTTTGCGCATTTTCCTGCATTGGTCATCGTCAAGAGCTTGGAGCGCTACACCTTCACAAAGCTCGCTCGCAGTCATTTCTCTAGGGTCACATTCAGGCATCGTGTTATTAAAGAAATGCAATGAGTTAATTACATATATGTAAAATGGTGGCGGTCTCTCGGCCGCCGGGCCCATCCGAACAGGAAGATCAAAGAAACGACGCGACATACCCATTAGGTATGAGGACAGCTCGCTGCCTCGATACATTGTGTCAGAAATCAGGTCCCACATGGTTTTCAAGGCCAATGCACGACACATGACATCAAGATCTGGGATGCTGAACCCTCCCATGTTGGTAGGGAGTCGAACAAAAACTCTTGCCACGCTTTCCGCATGGCCATCCCAGAAAAAAGAGCCACACAGGGTGGCTAAACTCTGAAGGACTCGGCGAGGAGGACGTGCGACCTTGGCTACATAGAAAAGAGATGCTATGATGGAAGTTTTGATTAGATATGCGCGTTCTGAGAACGGTAGGTGAAAGGTTTTGGCTATTTCTGTTCGCTTTTCAGCTTTGCGTTTTATTTCCTTCCAGGTGGTGCGGGCTACTTCTCCGGACGCTAAAAACGTGACGCCCAGGACTTTGACACCATCTACAAACTGCACTCCGTCTGGGAAGTCACCCCTAAAGGACCCAAAGCTGAGAGCTTGGCTTTTAGCTGGGTTGAGACGCGCTCCCGACAGGTGGCTATATGTGTGGAAGAGCTGCAGGAAGGCTCTGTAACTGTCAATATCTCTGATGAACAGGGATACATCATCTGCATATGCTGCAACCTTGATTTCGCCTTGGCCTGGAAGGGGAAAGCCCCGTATTGACTGGCAACATTGTATCCGGTGGAGCAAGGGTTCTATGCAAAGGACAAACAGGATCGAGGACAATGGGCATCCTTGTCGAATGCCGCGACTCACGGGGAGGGGTTCAGTGATTCGATTGTTAATCACGAGTCTGGCTTCCAAATCTGTGTACAGGAGCCTTAGGACATTGATCAGATTCGCAGGGAAACCAAAACATTCTAGTACTCCAAACAGATAGTTTCGCTCTACCCGATCGAACGCTTTTTCTTGGTCTAGGGAAACAAAGACGCCCGAGACCTGCGTGCGTGTGGCATACGTGAAGAGGTCACGGGTTAGAGCTAAAGAAGAAAAAATTGTGCGCTCCGGCACGCAACATGTCTGGACATTGCTTATCAGTTCAGGGAGAACGGATGATATGCGATGCGCCAGTATGGCGGTAAGTATTTTATAGTCTGAATTGAGTAATGAAATGGGCCTCCATGCTTTCGGGTCGGATGGTACGCCTCCACTTTTCAGGAGGAGCACAACTTTGCTTTCACGAAATGATGCTGGCCGAAGCCCATCAGTAAGGAGTCCATTGAGCATAGATAGCAGGTGGGCGTGTATTTCGGTGAAGAAAGTTTTGTAAAAAATAAGTGGTAGCCCATCAGGGCCTGCGGCAGCAGAGGCATTCATCCCTTGGAGCGTAAAATTTAGCTCCTCTAGGGTGACTGGGCTACACAGACTATCACGACTCTCCTCGGGAATGCGGGCTATGCCTGTGCAAAAATCGCTTATGGTAGTATTTTGGCTCGCAGAATCCCTGCACTCCGCTGTAAACAAGTGCGTAAAGTGCGCGCTAAAAACGGCCTCAATGTCATCAGCCTGATCAGACTGTGTGCCGTCCGGCAACTGAACGAAAGGGATCTCTTCTCGACATTCCGACGAGCCACAGCGAATACTGCGCAGTACAGAAGGGTCTGCGATCGGCCTTCCATTAATGTATGTCTGCGCCGCAGTTCGGGAGTTGAGTCGAAGTAAGAGTTCATAGCGGGCTTGCAATTGGTTCAGATAGTCCTGCATTGTGAACGTGAGGGGCGCGCCCCGTCGCACAATGCGTGCCCTACGAAGTGTATCATTTATTTCGGCAGTTAAACGTGCCCTTCTATTTCGACCTGCTTTTATGAGCTCCGTTCGCCATGTGGTTTTTAGAGCGTCCCAGCTACTTGGCTGAGGAGCGTGGCTGCACGTTCCTGCTAAGGCTTCTTTCAAGGAGGCTACACTTGGAGGGTCGTGGGCCAATGTCAAGTCCATTTTCCACTGGTCCCTAGGTGGGACAGGGTGATTGAAGTGGAGTGTCACTAAAACTGGGTAATGGTCGGAGATGCGCGGGACATCGGGTGGGAACGTAAGAACTTCACAATCAGTGACATAATTAATGAGATTCTCTGGGAAGTAAAAGCGGTCTAGCCGACTCTTATTCCTGCCCCGTTGCCATGTGGCAACGAACGTTTCACCGTGCAACTCTATCCAGGCATCTCTCAGTTTGAAATTATGTACAAGCTGTTTTAAGGCTCGGGCCCCGCTGTAGGGCCTACCTTGTCGCCTACCGCTAACATCCCTGTAAGGGTCTTCAACACAGTTGAAATCACCAACTATGAAGGTGGGATAATTGTCCAACAAAAAGGTATCCAAAGAATCGAAAAACTCAGAGGTGGAAGATCGCTGGGAGGGAGCATAAACCACAAGTGCGCGCACACGTCTGCCTTGCACATTGAAATCAACAGCCAAGGTGCGACCATCGAAACCATATACGCAGTGGGCACCACGACGAAAATGTGGCTTAAGGAAAACAACTCCAACGCCAGACATATGTGAATCAGTAAGTGTAAAAAAGGCATGAACAAAAAAGCGATCACAAAAAGATTGAACATCATATGGACAACTAAAATTGCACTCTTGTAAGAAAAGAATATCCACATTGCGAGCACGGGCAAAGTTTACAATCTCTCTCTGTTTGTTCAGGTTCCTGAAGCCCTGAGCATTCAGAGTTAAAAGATGAATTCCTGCCATTGTTATTATGAAAGTGCGCACACGGATATTCTGAACTAAGGAGGGGAAAAAAAAGGACATAAAAGACTGTTATCTATGGAAAGTCGTGCCCAGACTGCGCCTGGGCACTGGGAATTTTGTTGGGCTTACTCAAGTTGGACGAGTCGTCGCTGTCTGCCGACTCGGGATGTCCCCTTTTCGCAGTCTGGCGGTCGTAATCCATAAGGTTGTCACCCGTGAGTGATCCGACGAGGAGGTTGAGGGGGTGTTTCAAGTCTATTTTCCGAGAGTCAGTCGCAAGTCTGTTCACTCGAATGTTCTGTGGAACACTTTGTGGCATGCGGTGTCCACCCGTCGAGTCGTCGCTTCCTGTCGCTCGGGAGCCACGTGCAACCGGGTTACGTGGAAACTCGGTGAGGTCCGAAGTGTTGTTTGTACTGGAGTGGAAAGTTGAGTCGCTGGATGTTGAAGCGGCGTCATCCGGCTGCGCTATGTTCCGGCTGGCGTCTCCGCTCGACTCATCAGATGATGTGGGAGGAAGTTCTGGGAAGTCTTGTGGTGAATCTATGGTGCCCTTAATTGTGTCAGAAATTTCACCGTCGGTTTTCTCATCTATGGTGAGTTCTTCCGTGTCGGAAGCTGCTACTGAGTCAGCCCCCGGTGTGACTTCTCGTCGCTCTACTGCTGGAGAGCGCGCTCTTTGTTCCTCGGAGGCCGCTGCTGCCGCAAAAGACCTTGGCCGCACGCAGTCAACAGTTGCGTGATGTCCTCCGCACCTGCGGCACGGTTCTTTGCACCCCTCCGTGGCATGTCCGAAGATACCGCATCTGGAACAGCGGGGAGTGTGGCAGTCTCTTCCGATATGGCCTGACAGGCGGCATTTGGAGCACACCTTCTGAACACCCCGATAATCACACATCACCGTGTGACCTTGAACTGAAAGAAAATTGGGGATGGGCTTCTTCATTTCTATTTTAACAACTCGGATTCCTGTGCCAACGCCGGGGCGTCCTTTAAAGACTGGTTCGTGTACATTCTGGACGTTGCCGTACGCTGACATCACTGCAGCAATCGTTGCGTCGGCCACCCACAGAGGCACTCGGAAAATGGACACGTGGACGATTTCGGGGCCAACACTCGCTATCGGGACTGAAACACCATTGATAAGGATGCTGCCTTTGGTCTTGATTTTCGATGCTGCGCTATCAGAAGACGCCGCTACACCGAACTTGGCTCCTCCGATATGTTGGAGGGACTTGACGCCGGCAACGCCGGTCACAGATTCAAGGGCATCGATGATTTCATCAACCGTGCTGCCCTCTGGTGCTTCAAAAATGAAGCAATGCGCTTTGGGAGGCGGGGTGGCGTATGCCATCAGGATGGTGGAGCGGAGCCCTGGCTCCCACGGCGAAACGCAGTGGTGCCCGGGCGGGTTGTTGACTGGCGGATCCCCTGGACGATCCGGTGGGCGGAATCCAGGGCCCGCCTTGATGCTCGAAGATCTGGTCCTGGTCGGGCAGAGTAACGGCGACGCTGATCACGGTAGCCTCGGCACCAGGTAAGTATGCTTGGACGACGTCTCTGCCGCGGAGGCAACCTACAGAGACGCCGCCTTCTGCTCAAGTTACGACCGTTGGGAAATAAAAGAACGTGCCTCTCCCTGCTCCGTGTTTCTTGTCTACCCGGAGAATAACAAATGTTTTCTTGCGAACTCTCAAGCTGTTAATTCAAAACTATTTTGTAGAAGCCTACTGACCATTATATGTGCACAAAATAGGCTACAAACTCGCACAACACGCTGGCGTATGTCTCAGTGTTGCTAATAGACATGTTTAACGGGTGGTGGCGCCACCTCACACGCCTTCCAACTTCTCGCATTCCTCTACTGCGGCAATGCACTGCAGCGTATTGAGCGATTGAGCGTGCAGAGTTCGTGCCCCCAAGCAGTTCGTACCGGAGAAAGTCCCAGCGATTCGCGCGTTTCCGGCAAGAAACCATCCCCGTGAGTCTCGCAAGTGGCGTCACGGACTCCGATCGCATTGTAGTAGCGACCGTAGCAGAGTGTGCCACGGGACTCGGGTATTGCACAACAGGGGAAGATCACTTGACAAGGGTAACGTAGAACCTGCGTCACGGCTACAATCCTCGCCCTCTCAGCAGTTTTTTTTTTTTTTTTTTTTTTTACTCTTTTCCGGGCTTTTTCTTTCGAACTTTTTTCCTTGTCTTTTTTTGCGCACGTTCTTTGTAGAGGTCCCGTATTCCTTCCCGATATTCCGCTAACCACGCCCTACCTCCATTTCCCTCTTCGTGCTAACATACATTAAGTGTCCTAGGATTTAACGTGCTTTCTCTACCTGCCGTGTTTTTTTTTTTTTTTTTTTTTTTTCAATTCATTTCACCACCTTTCTACCTGTTTCTTTTCCTCGCCTTGCTTTACATAGCGCAAATATGAAAAAGTTAACCCTCACGGTCTGCGTAGGGTTGTTCAATATGAAAAGGAGCAAAGTTATGCCATTCATTAAGTTACCCGTTCCTCTGTCGTTTATGTGTCAAGTATACTTTTTTGTGTGTTTTATTGATTATAAATGTAACGTCCAAAAGTAATTTTCGCCTTTACTTGAGAAAATAAAACGAACCGTCTTTTTGAGCAAACTGATAGTTCCCTTTCATACTCGGAGACAGTGTACAAAGACTACGTGGGGAAAGCAGCGTCAGAAATCGAGCAGGCAACGCAGCTTGTGGAGGTGGCACGCATACATGCTTACTTGTTTTTTGTTTTTCCTTATAAACCACTTGGCTTAGACGACAATTACTATTTCGAATGAAATTAGAGCATTCTGCGTCTCTCGTACTATACTAAACAGTACCCTAATTTCGGCAATTTAACAAAAAGCACATGCAAATCTGCGTGTATTTCGCCGCTTCGCTCCGAATATAATCTCAAAGCAATTCCTATCAGTTTAAACAAATCTAATAAACCACGTGGCGTAGACGGCCCCCGCCGTGAGTGAGTGATGCAGTGGTAAGACGCGCCCGACTACTGTGCCGGAGTTCCCGGGTCCGACCACGGCGGCTGCGTTTTTCGATGGAGGCGAAACGAAGTGGCGTCCGTGTGCTGTGCGATGTCAGCGCACGTTAAAGATCCTCAGGTGGTCGAAATTACTCCGTAGCCCTCCACAACGGCTCCCCTTTCTCTCATTCCACTTTCAACTCCCACCTTCCTCCCTTCCCTTACGGCGCGGTTCAGAGTATTCGCGAGAGTTCAGAGAGTTCGCAGACTGGAGTGGCTTGCTACGGAAAGCGGGTGCTTGGCGCCTCAGCAGAGTGGTTTTCGCCCCTTACGAGACTGCATTGCGGATGTTGTCAGCACCATTGAAAACGCCCGCAACACCAGCCAAGTGGGATACCTCATCCTGCTCGACATCAGAAGCGCCTTGGATTGTCTTCCTCACTGGGCAGTGATCGACGCGCTAAAAAACATTGGTGCCACCGGCCGCCTCCTGAACTTCGTCAGTGCGTTCCTCAGCGAGCGAACACTCTCCGTGAAGGTGGGCAGCACCTGTAGTGCCCCCCGTCCAGTGCCATGCGGTGTCCCTCAGGGAAGTGTGCTGAGCCCTTTCCTATTCAACATCGTGCTGGCCCAACTACCCTTGTGTCTCCCCCGTGCTGTGCGCGAGTTTGTGCGTGTGTGTGTATATGCGGACGATGTTGCCCTGTTCGCCTCATCAACAACCCGCAGCAACGCCTCATCGCTTCGCGACCTTCAGCGTGCGCTCGATGCTGTCACCGCGTTTATTCGCAGTGTCGGCCTCGCAGTGTCGGCCGAAAAAACTGAAGCCCTGCTCTACCATCCCCGTGGTGCTGCAGCCCGCAACAAAACACGCCCTCTTCGCCTGGACGGAACCCCCCTGCCTTGGCGCACAACGGTTGTTTACCTCGGCCTCAAAATTGATGCCCGCATCACCTGGCGCCCTGCGGTGGATAAAGTGTGCGCAGACACCAAGCGCATAGGTAAACTAGCGCTTCGTCTCCTTGCCAAAGGTGAAGGAGCCTCTCCCCCGCTCTGTGCAAGAATCCATGAAGCGATCGCCTCAGCCAGAGCATTGTATGCCCTTCCCCTGCTCAGCCTCAGCCTACTCCAATGGAAAAGGCTGGACACATGCCATAGGAACGCCATACGACACATATATGGTCTCCCCAACGGATCTCAGGTGGCAGCGACCTATGCAGAAACCCGCACCATCCCCCTCTCACTAAGAGCACTCAAAACTGCCCTCAACCACATCGAGCGGCTTCACCGAGCACAAGATGGCTCTGAACTTCTTCGCAGAATTTCAGCCAAACCTAACACACGCATCGGTCGTGTCATGTGCCTCTTCCGTGAGATACTGGGCCCCCCTCCACCGCCCCTTGCTGCTTCACAACCCCCACATGAAATCTGCCCGCCCCGCATCTATCAGGGTCTCCCAGGGGTGAAGAGCAAACGAAACACGCCCGTATGCGAACTTCAGCAAGAGGCCGAATCCAAAATTCACACGGATTTTCGTCACCGAACCCTCATCTTTACTGATGGGTCAGTCCGTCAGCAAGAAAAATCCGCAGCTGCTGCATGTGTGATTCCCGACTTGGACACCTCTAAATTATGCAGGCTACACTTCCCTTCCTCGTCACAAACAGCTGAGATAGCTGCACTCAATCTGGCAGCCACCCTGCTCCTGGAAAGCCCTGAAATTAAAAATGCTGCCATTCTCACCGATTCGAGGGCAGCGCTTCAGGCCCTTGCGCAGCCTAGCAAAGGACCTCGCCTACTGCAAGTATGCGCACGCAACTTCCAACGCCTCGCCGAATCCGGCTGCGATACAGTCCTACAATGGATCCCATCGCACTGTGGGATAGGGGGCAACGAACTTGCTGATGAGCTCGCTCGATCAGCCCACCACCCGTCCGTTCCCATGTGCGCGGACAACACTACATATGACTGTGCTCGTCTTGCAATCGCGCGACACACCATTTCCCACCACCCTGACCCTCGCATCGCCAGCGGCCACCCCTTCCGTGCAGTTAATACTCGCCTCTTCGCCCGGAGAGACTATGTTCTGCTGTTGCGCCTCCGCATCGGATGTGTTTGGACCGGTGTGCGCGCTAGCCGACTACGAGGAATGTCTCCCCTGTGTGCGTCGTGCGGTGACGCAGAAACACTCGAACACGTTCTGTGTATGTGCCCTGTGTACTCGCAACCGCGACACCTCCTTCGGGAAGGTTACCGAAATCTTGGACTTCCCTGTGCTAACACATGTGAGATCCTTCACCCGTCTGGCCCTCCCCACAAAGTGCAAAGTGCCCTAAAAGTGCTCCTGTTATTCCTACGGGACAGTGGACTAAGTGCAAAACTGTGAACACTTTCCATCTTCCCCTAGTGCGCAAATTATTGCCAGCAACTCTCACCAATTCAGTGTGCCACTCCCGCGCTATTCCCCGCATAGCACCAGTTCCATTTTTTTCTTTTATTATCATTACTCTGTTTGTGTTTTTTTTTTCTTGTCCCATAAGGCCCTTTTGCACAAGGACCTTCTCTCACTCCTGCGCGCAACCAACTGCCCGCAAATCGTCTAACTTTTATCTGTACCAATTTATGTAATGCCCACAGAATCTTTTTTTTTTCTGTGTGTGTGTTTATCATAATCAATTCCTCCGTTACATATTCCATAAGGTCCCATGCACCTTCTGCAAAGGCCCTATCTCCTCCATCTCAAATAATCCCCTCAGACTACTTTTTTTTTTTTTTTCCTCCCTCCACTTATTATTTTTTTTTTTTTGTGGTGTTTATTATCATCAATTCTTCCTTTATATATCCCATAAGGTCCCATGCAACCTCTGCAAAGGCCCTTCCTTCCCAGCCTATCTGTTGCATTTCAACTAATGCCCTCAGACTACTTTTTTTTTTCCTCTCTTCTTTTTTTTTTTCTTTTGTCTGTTTAGTATCATCAATTCCTCCGTTACATATTCCATAAGGTCCCATCCACCTTCTGCAAAGGCCCTATCTCCTGCATTTCAAATAATCCCCTCAGACTTTTTTTTTTTTTTTTGGTGGTGTTTATTATCATCAATTCTTCCTTTATATATCCCATAAGGTCCCGTGCAACCTCTGCAAAGGCCCTTCCTTCCCAGCCTATCTGTCGCATTTCAAATATGCCCTCAGACTACTTTTTTTTATTATTATTATTATTATTATTATTATTATTATTATTATTATTATTATTATTATTTTTTATTATTATTATTATCTTATCTCCTCCTATATTATCCCACAAGGCTCTTTGCCCCTTCTGCAAGGCCCCACTCCTCCCACCGCGCGCATCCAACTGCTCGCATAAGCATCCATGACATTCCAAATCTCCCTATCAGATTTTCTTTTTTTTTTCCCTTTCTTTAAACCTCATAATTATCTCTACATATGTCATGAAGGCTTTCTCCTTTGCGCGGCACGTCCCCGCTTCAAAATCCACCAATCCTTGTTGTACGAGTGTTTGCCCTTCCATGTTTGGCATTTTTCTCCAGGGGTCCTCGACATTGACTACTAACGACAACGCTTTCGCTCCCCCTTCCCCTCTACTCGGCCCCGTTGCGGTGTATCCCTGCAAGTACAGGAGACAGTTATAGGGCCGTGTAATCCCCCCCTTCTCTTCCCCCCTCAACAAGAATCTCATTATTATTATCTGTCATACAGAGCAAGTGTGACAGATACTGCGCCTTTTTCTTCCAGCGACAGTAGCGATGGTGTACCTACAAACTTGCTCTAGGCGGATAAAGTGCGACTAATTAACGCCGATAAGAGGCAAATGATAGAGGAGAGGAGGGATTCCCCTGATACTTAATATCCGAAATAGACTGCTGAAGGTCATTTCTTACTAAGCAAACCTGTGCATCCCACGAGGTTTATC
Organism: Amblyomma maculatum; assembly: GCF_055883805.1. Lineage (NCBI taxonomy): Eukaryota > Metazoa > Arthropoda > Arachnida > Ixodida > Ixodidae > Amblyomma > Amblyomma maculatum. The sequence goes on along the minus strand of NC_139350.1, from coordinate 109,246,659 downwards.
TATTTATGATCTGAATTATTACGTAACTAAACTCCCCTTAAGCGAACGACCTCGCATTACCGAAGTGCCTGCAACGGAGCAGCACCAAAACAGCCGCCGATGAGTTATATAATCTGACTTTTGATGGTATAGCGAGGGGGAAAGCGCGAACGCAGTCCCCCACTACCAAAAATTGCATGCCCCATCTGCCCCAGTTTGGGGTAGTGGCAGGGGTCAGCACGAGCGTAGTGCAATGCCCGCACCTCTCCCTGGAGGCACCGCCTTGCTGATCACGGTAGCCTCGGCACCAGGTAAGTATGCTTGGACGACGTCTCTGCCGCGGAGGCAACCTACAGAGACGCCGCCTTCTGCTCAAGTTACGACCGTTGGGAAATAAAAGAACGTGCCTCTCCCTGCTCCGTGTTTCTTGTCTACCCGGAGAATAACAAATGTTTTCTTGCGAACTCTCAAGCTGTTAATTCAAAACTATTTTGTAGAAGCCTACTGACCATTATATGTGCACAAAATAGGCTACAAACTCGCACAACACGCTGGCGTATGTCTCAGTGTTGCTAATAGACATGTTTAACGGGTGGTGGCGCCACCTCACACGCCTTCCAACTTCTCGCATTCCTCTACTGCGGCAATGCACTGCAGCGTATTGAGCGATTGAGCGTGCAGAGTTCGTGCCCCCAAGCAGTTCGTACCGGAGAAAGTCCCAGCGATTCGCGCGTTTCCGGCAAGAAACCATCCCCGTGAGTCTCGCAAGTGGCGTCACGGACTCCGATCGCATTGTAGTAGCGACCGTAGCAGAGTGTGCCACGGGACTCGGGTATTGCACAACAGGGGAAGATCACTTGACAAGGGTAACGTAGAACCTGCGTCACGGCTACAATCCGCGCCCTCTCAGCAGTTTTTTTTTTTTTTTTTTTTTTTTACTCTTTTCCGGGCTTTTTCTTTCGAACTTTTTTCCTTGTCTTTTTTTGCGCACGTTCTTTGTAGAGGTCCCGTATTCCTTCCCGATATTCCGCTAACCACGCCCTACCTCCATTTCCCTCTTCGTGCTAACATACATTAAGTGTCCTAGGATTTAACGTGCTTTCTCTACCTGCCGTGTTTTTTTTTTTTTTTTTCAATTCATTTCACCACCTTTCTACCTGTTTCTTTTCCTCGCCTTGCTTTACATAGCGCAAATATGAAAAAGTTAACCCTCACGGTCTGCGTAGGGTTGTTCAATATGAAAAGGAGCAAAGTTATGCCATTCATTAAGTTACCCGTTCCTCTGTCGTTTATGTGTCAAGTATACTTTTTTGTGTGTTTTATTGATTATAAATGTAACGTCCAAAAGTAATTTTCGCCTTTACTTGAGAAAATAAAACGAACCGTCTTTTTGAGCAAACTGATAGTTCCCTTTCATACTCGGAGACAGTGTACAAAGACTACGTGGGGAAAGCAGCGTCAGAAATCGAGCAGGCAACGCAGCTTGTGGAGGTGGCACGCATACATGCTTACTTGTTTTTTGTTTTTCCTTATAAACCACTTGGCTTAGACGACAATTACTATTTCGAATGAAATTAGAGCATTCTGCGTCTCTCGTACTATACTAAACAGTACCCTAATTTCGGCAATTTAACAAAAAGCACATGCAAATCTGCGTGTATTTCGCCGCTTCGCTCCGAATATAATCTCAAAGCAATTCCTATCAGTTTAAACAAATCTAATAAACCACGTGGCGTAGACGGCCCCCGCCGTGAGTGAGTGATGCAGTGGTAAGACGCGCCCGACTACTGTGCCGGAGTTCCCGGGTCCGACCACGGCGGCTGCGTTTTTCGATGGAGGCGAAACGAAGTGGCGTCCGTGTGCTGTGCGATGTCAGCGCACGTTAAAGATCCTCAGGTGGTCGAAATTACTCCGTAGCCCTCCACAACGGCTCCCCTTTCTCTCATTCCACTTTCAACTCCCACCTTCCTCCCTTCCCTTACGGCGCGGTTCAGAGTATTCGCGAGAGTTCAGAGAGTTCGCAGACTGGAGTGGCTTGCTACGGAAAGCGGGTGCTTGGCGCCTCAGCAGAGTGGTTTTCGCCCCTTACGAGACTGCATTGCGGATGTTGTCAGCACCATTGAAAACGCCCGCAACACCAGCCAAGTGGGATACCTCATCCTGCTCGACATCAGAAGCGCCTTGGATTGTCTTCCTCACTGGGCAGTGATCGACGCGCTAAAAAACATTGGTGCCACCGGCCGCCTCCTGAACTTCGTCAGTGCGTTCCTCAGCGAGCGAACACTCTCCGTGAAGGTGGGCAGCACCTGTAGTGCCCCCCGTCCAGTGCCATGCGGTGTCCCTCAGGGAAGTGTGCTGAGCCCTTTCCTATTCAACATCGTGCTGGCCCAACTACCCTTGTGTCTCCCCCGTGCTGTGCGCGAGTTTGTGCGTGTGTGTGTATATGCGGACGATGTTGCCCTGTTCGCCTCATCAACAACCCGCAGCAACGCCTCATCGCTTCGCGACCTTCAGCGTGCGCTCGATGCTGTCACCGCGTTTATTCGCAGTGTCGGCCTCGCAGTGTCGGCCGAAAAAACTGAAGCCCTGCTCTACCATCCCCGTGGTGCTGCAGCCCGCAACAAAACACGCCCTCTTCGCCTGGACGGAACCCCCCTGCCTTGGCGCACAACGGTTGTTTACCTCGGCCTCAAAATTGATGCCCGCATCACCTGGCGCCCTGCGGTGGATAAAGTGTGCGCAGACACCAAGCGCATAGGTAAACTAGCGCTTCGTCTCCTTGCCAAAGGTGAAGGAGCCTCTCCCCCGCTCTGTGCAAGAATCCATGAAGCGATCGCCTCAGCCAGAGCATTGTATGCCCTTCCCCTGCTCAGCCTCAGCCTACTCCAATGGAAAAGGCTGGACACATGCCATAGGAACGCCATACGACACATATATGGTCTCCCCAACGGATCTCAGGTGGCAGCGACCTATGCAGAAACCCGCACCATCCCCCTCTCACTAAGAGCACTCAAAACTGCCCTCAACCACATCGAGCGGCTTCACCGAGCACAAGATGGCTCTGAACTTCTTCGCAGAATTTCAGCCAAACCTAACACACGCATCGGTCGTGTCATGTGCCTCTTCCGTGAGATACTGGGCCCCCCTCCACCGCCCCTTGCTGCTTCACAACCCCCACATGAAATCTGCCCGCCCCGCATCTATCAGGGTCTCCCAGGGGTGAAGAGCAAACGAAACACGCCCGTATGCGAACTTCAGCAAGAGGCCGAATCCAAAATTCACACGGATTTTCGTCACCGAACCCTCATCTTTACTGATGGGTCAGTCCGTCAGCAAGAAAAATCCGCAGCTGCTGCATGTGTGATTCCCGACTTGGACACCTCTAAATTATGCAGGCTACACTTCCCTTCCTCGTCACAAACAGCTGAGATAGCTGCACTCAATCTGGCAGCCACCCTGCTCCTGGAAAGCCCTGAAATTAAAAATGCTGCCATTCTCACCGATTCGAGGGCAGCGCTTCAGGCCCTTGCGCAGCCTAGCAAAGGACCTCGCCTACTGCAAGTATGCGCACGCAACTTCCAACGCCTCGCCGAATCCGGCTGCGATACAGTCCTACAATGGATCCCATCGCACTGTGGGATAGGGGGCAACGAACTTGCTGATGAGCTCGCTCGATCAGCCCACCACCCGTCCGTTCCCATGTGCGCGGACAACACTACATATGACTGTGCTCGTCTTGCAATCGCGCGACACACCATTTCCCACCACCCTGACCCTCGCATCGCCAGCGGCCACCCCTTCCGTGCAGTTAATACTCGCCTCTTCGCCCGGAGAGACTATGTTCTGCTGTTGCGCCTCCGCATCGGATGTGTTTGGACCGGTGTGCGCGCTAGCCGACTACGAGGAATGTCTCCCCTGTGTGCGTCGTGCGGTGACGCAGAAACACTCGAACACGTTCTGTGTATGTGCCCTGTGTACTCGCAACCGCGACACCTCCTTCGGGAAGGTTACCGAAATCTTGGACTTCCCTGTGCTAACACATGTGAGATCCTTCACCCGTCTGGCCCTCCCCACAAAGTGCAAAGTGCCCTAAAAGTGCTCCTGTTATTCCTACGGGACAGTGGACTAAGTGCAAAACTGTGAACACTTTCCATCTTCCCCTAGTGCGCAAATTATTGCCAGCAACTCTCACCAATTCAGTGTGCCACTCCCGCGCTATTCCCCGCATAGCACCAGTTCCATTTTTTTCTTTTATTATCATTACTCTGTTTGTGTTTTTTTTTTCTTGTCCCATAAGGCCCTTTTGCACAAGGACCTTCTCTCACTCCTGCGCGCAACCAACTGCCCGCAAATCGTCTAACTTTTATCTGTACCAATTTATGTAATGCCCACAGAATCTTTTTTTTTTTCTGTGTGTGTGTTTATCATAATCAATTCCTCCGTTACATATTCCATAAGGTCCCATGCACCTTCTGCAAAGGCCCTATCTCCTCCATCTCAAATAATCCCCTCAGACTACTTTTTTTTTTTTTTCCTCCCTCCACTTATTATTTTTTTTTTTTGTGGTGTTTATTATCATCAATTCTTCCTTTATATATCCCATAAGGTCCCATGCAACCTCTGCAAAGGCCCTTCCTTCCCAGCCTATCTGTTGCATTTCAACTAATGCCCTCAGACTACTTTTTTTTTCCTCTCTTCTTTTTTTTTTCTTTTGTCTGTTTAGTATCATCAATTCCTCCGTTACATATTCCATAAGGTCCCATCCACCTTCTGCAAAGGCCCTATCTCCTGCATTTCAAATAATCCCCTCAGACTTTTTTTTTTTTTTTTTTTGTGGTGTTTATTATCATCAATTCTTCCTTTATATATCCCATAAGGTCCCGTGCAACCTCTGCAAAGGCCCTTCCTTCCCAGCCTATCTGTCGCATTTCAAATATGCCCTCAGACTACTTTTTTATTATTATTATTATTATTATTATTATTATTATTATTATTATTATTATTATTATTATTATTATTATTATTATTATTATTATTATTATTATTATTATTATTTTTTATTATTATTATCTTATCTCCTCCTATATTATCCCACAAGGCTCTTTGCCCCTTCTGCAAGGCCCCACTCCTCCCACCGCGCGCATCCAACTGCTCGCATAAGCATCCATGACATTCCAAATCTCCCTATCAGATTTTCTTTTTTTTTTCCCTTTCTTTAAACCTCATAATTATCTCTACATATGTCATGAAGGCTTTCTCCTTTGCGCGGCACGTCCCCGCTTCAAAATCCACCAATCCTTGTTGTACGAGTGTTTGCCCTTCCATGTTTGGCATTTTTCTCCAGGGGTCCTCGACATTGACTACTAACGACAACGCTTTCGCTCCCCCTTCCCCTCTACTCGGCCCCGTTGCGGTGTATCCCTGCAAGTACAGGAGACAGTTATAGGGCCGTGTAATCCCCCCCTTCTCTTCCCCCCTCAACAAGAATCTCATTATTATTATCTGTCATACAGAGCAAGTGTGACAGATACTGCGCCTTTTTCTTCCAGCGACAGTAGCGATGGTGTACCTACAAACTTGCTCTAGGCGGATAAAGTGCGACTAATTAACGCCGATAAGAGGCAAATGATAGAGGAGAGGAGGGATTCCCCTGATACTTAATATCCGAAATAGACTGCTGAAGGTCATTTCTTACTAAGCAAACCTGTGCATCCCACGAGGTTTATCTATTTATGATCTGAATTATTACGTAACTAAACTCCCCTTAAGCGAACGACCTCGCATTACCGAAGTGCCTGCAACGGAGCAGCACCAAAACAGCCGCCGATGAGTTATATAATCTGACTTTTGATGGTATAGCGAGGGGGAAAGCGCGAACGCAGTCCCCCACTACCAAAAATTGCATGCCCCATCTGCCCCAGTTTGGGGTAGTGGCAGGGGTCAGCACGAGCGTAGTGCAATGCCCGCACCTCTCCCTGGAGGCACCGCCTTGCTGATCACGGTAGCCTCGGCACCAGGTAAGTATGCTTGGACGACGTCTCTGCCGCGGAGGCAACCTACAGAGACGCCGCCTTCTGCTCAAGTTACGACCGTTGGGAAATAAAAGAACGTGCCTCTCCCTGCTCCGTGTTTCTTGTCTACCCGGAGAATAACAAATGTTTTCTTGCGAACTCTCAAGCTGTTAATTCAAAACTATTTTGTAGAAGCCTACTGACCATTATATGTGCACAAAATAGGCTACAAACTCGCACAACACGCTGGCGTATGTCTCAGTGTTGCTAATAGACATGTTTAACGGGTGGTGGCGCCACCTCACACGCCTTCCAACTTCTCGCATTCCTCTACTGCGGCAATGCACTGCAGCGTATTGAGCGATTGAGCGTGCAGAGTTCGTGCCCCCAAGCAGTTCGTACCGGAGAAAGTCCCAGCGATTCGCGCGTTTCCGGCAAGAAACCATCCCCGTGAGTCTCGCAAGTGGCGTCACGGACTCCGATCGCATTGTAGTAGCGACCGTAGCAGAGTGTGCCACGGGACTCGGGTATTGCACAACAGGGGAAGATCACTTGACAAGGGTAACGTAGAACCTGCGTCACGGCTACAATCCTCGCCCTCTCAGCAGTTTTTTTTTTTTTTTTTTTTTTACTCTTTTCCGGGCTTTTTCTTTCGAACTTTTTTCCTTGTCTTTTTTTGCGCACGTTCTTTGTAGAGGTCCCGTATTCCTTCCCGATATTCCGCTAACCACGCCCTACCTCCATTTCCCTCTTCGTGCTAACATACATTAAGTGTCCTAGGATTTAACGTGCTTTCTCTACCTGCCGTGTTTTTTTTTTTTTTTTTTCAATTCATTTCACCACCTTTCTACCTGTTTCTTTTCCTCGCCTTGCTTTACATAGCGCAAATATGAAAAAGTTAACCCTCACGGTCTGCGTAGGGTTGTTCAATATGAAAAGGAGCAAAGTTATGCCATTCATTAAGTTACCCGTTCCTCTGTCGTTTATGTGTCAAGTATACTTTTTTGTGTGTTTTATTGATTATAAATGTAACGTCCAAAAGTAATTTTCGCCTTTACTTGAGAAAATAAAACGAACCGTCTTTTTGAGCAAACTGATAGTTCCCTTTCATACTCGGAGACAGTGTACAAAGACTACGTGGGGAAAGCAGCGTCAGAAATCGAGCAGGCAACGCAGCTTGTGGAGGTGGCACGCATACATGCTTACTTGTTTTTTGTTTTTCCTTATAAACCACTTGGCTTAGACGACAATTACTATTTCGAATGAAATTAGAGCATTCTGCGTCTCTCGTACTATACTAAACAGTACCCTAATTTCGGCAATTTAACAAAAAGCACATGCAAATCTGCGTGTATTTCGCCGCTTCGCTCCGAATATAATCTCAAAGCAATTCCTATCAGTTTAAACAAATCTAATAAACCACGTGGCGTAGACGGCCCCCGCCGTGAGTGAGTGATGCAGTGGTAAGACGCGCCCGACTACTGTGCCGGAGTTCCCGGGTCCGACCACGGCGGCTGCGTTTTTCGATGGAGGCGAAACGAAGTGGCGTCCGTGTGCTGTGCGATGTCAGCGCACGTTAAAGATCCTCAGGTGGTCGAAATTACTCCGTAGCCCTCCACAACGGCTCCCCTTTCTCTCATTCCACTTTCACTCCCACCTTCCTCCCTTCCCTTACGGCGCGGTTCAGAGTATTCGCGAGAGTTCAGAGAGTTCGCAGACTGGAGTGGCTTGCTACGGAAAGCGGGTGCTTGGCGCCTCAGCAGAGTGGTTTTCGCCCCTTACGAGACTGCATTGCGGATGTTGTCAGCACCATTGAAAACGCCCGCAACACCAGCCAAGTGGGATACCTCATCCTGCTCGACATCAGAAGCGCCTTGGATTGTCTTCCTCACTGGGCAGTGATCGACGCGCTAAAAAACATTGGTGCCACCGGCCGCCTCCTGAACTTCGTCAGTGCGTTCCTCAGCGAGCGAACACTCTCCGTGAAGGTGGGCAACACCTGTAGTGCCCCCCGTCCAGTGCCATGCGGTGTCCCTCAGGGAAGTGTGCTGAGCCCTTTCCTATTCAACATCGTGCTGGCCCAACTACCCTTGTGTCTCCCCCGTGCTGTGCGCGAGTTTGTGCGTGTGTGTGTATATGCGGACGATGTTGCCCTGTTCGCCTCATCAACAACCCGCAGCAACGCCTCATCGCTTCGCGACCTTCAGCGTGCGCTCGATGCTGTCACCGCGTTTATTCGCAGTGTCGGCCTCGCAGTGTCGGCCGAAAAAACTGAAGCCCTGCTCTACCATCCCCGTGGTGCTGCAGCCCGCAACAAAACACGCCCTCTTCGCCTGGACGGAACCCCCCTGCCTTGGCGCACAACGGTTGTTTACCTCGGCCTCAAAATTGATGCCCGCATCACCTGGCGCCCTGCGGTGGATAAAGTGTGCGCAGACACCAAGCGCATAGATAAACTAGCGCTTCGTCTCCTTGCCAAAGGTGAAGGAGCCTCTCCCCCGCTCTGTGCAAGAATCCATGAAGCGATCGCCTCAGCCAGAGCATTGTATGCCCTTCCCCTGCTCAGCCTCAGCCTACTCCAATGGAAAAGGCTGGACACATGCCATAGGAACGCCATACGACACATATATGGTCTCCCCAACGGATCTCAGGTGGCAGCGACCTATGCAGAAACCCGCACCATCCCCCTCTCACTAAGAGCACTCAAAACTGCCCTCAACCACATCGAGCGGCTTCACCGAGCACAAGATGGCTCTGAACTTCTTCGCAGAATTTCAGCCAAACCTAACACACGCATCGGTCGTGTCATGTGCCTCTTCCGTGAGATACTGGGCCCCCCTCCACCGCCCCTTGCTGCTTCACAACCCCCACATGAAATCTGCCCGCCCCGCATCTATCAGGGTCTCCCAGGGGTGAAGAGCAAACGAAACACGCCCGTATGCGAACTTCAGCAAGAGGCCGAATCCAAAATTCACACGGATTTTCGTCACCGAACCCTCATCTTTACTGATGGGTCAGTCCGTCAGCAAGAAAAATCCGCAGCTGCTGCATGTGTGATTCCCGACTTGGACACCTCTAAATTATGCAGGCTACACTTCCCTTCCTCGTCACAAACAGCTGAGATAGCTGCACTCAATCTGGCAGCCACCCTGCTCCTGGAAAGCCCTGAAATTAAAAATGCTGCCATTCTCACCGATTCGAGGGCAGCGCTTCAGGCCCTTGCGCAGCCTAGCAAAGGACCTCGCCTACTGCAAGTATGCGCACGCAACTTCCAACGCCTCGCCGAATCCGGCTGCGATACAGTCCTACAATGGATCCCATCGCACTGTGGGATAGGGGGCAACGAACTTGCTGATGAGCTCGCTCGATCAGCCCACCACCCGTCCGTTCCCATGTGCGCGGACAACACTACATATGACTGTGCTCGTCTTGCAATCGCGCGACACACCATTTCCCACCACCCTGACCCTCGCATCGCCAGCGGCCACCCCTTCCGTGCAGTTAATACTCGCCTCTTCGCCCGGAGAGACTATGTTCTGCTGTTGCGCCTCCGCATCGGATGTGTTTGGAGCGGTGTGCGCGCTAGCCGACTACGAGGAATGTCTCCCCTGTGTGCGTCGTGCGGTGACGCAGAAACACTCGAACACGTTCTGTGTATGTGCCCTGCGTACTCGCAACCGCGACACCTCCTTCGGGAAGGTTACCGAAATCTTGGACTTCCCTGTGCTAACACATGTGAGATCCTTCACCCGTCTGGCCCTCCCCACAAAGTGCAAAGTGCCCTAAAAGTGCTCCTGTTATTCCTACGGGACAGTGGACTAAGTGCAAAACTGTGAACACTTTCCATCTTCCCCTAGTGCGCAAATTATTGCCAGCAACTCTCACCAATTCAGTGTGCCACTCCCGCGCTATTCCCCGCATAGCACCAGTTCCATTTTTTTCTTTTATTATCATTACTCTGTTTGTGTTTTTTTTTTCTTGTCCCATAAGGCCCTTTTGCACAAGGACCTTCTCTCACTCCTGCGCGCAACCAACTGCCCGCAAATCGTCTAACTTTTATCTGTACCAATTTATGTAATGCCCACAGAATCTTTTTTTTTTCTGTGTGTGTGTTTATCATAATCAATTCCTCCGTTACATATTCCATAAGGTCCCATGCACCTTCTGCAAAGGCCCTATCTCCTCCATCTCAAATAATCCCCTCAGACTACTTTTTTTTTTTTTTCCTCCCTCCACTTATTATTTTTTTTTTTGTGGTGTTTATTATCATCAATTCTTCCTTTATATATCCCATAAGGTCCCATGCAACCTCTGCAAAGGCCCTTCCTTCCCAGCCTATCTGTTGCATTTCAACTAATGCCCTCAGACTACTTTTTTTTTCCTCTCTTCTTTTTTTTTTCTTTTGTCTGTTTAGTATCATCAATTCCTCCGTTACATATTCCATAAGGTCCCATCCACCTTCTGCAAAGGCCCTATCTCCTGCATTTCAAATAATCCCCTCAGACTTTTTTTTTTTTTTTGTGGTGTTTATTATCATCAATTCTTCCTTTATATATCCCATAAGGTCCCGTGCAACCTCTGCAAAGGCCCTTCCTTCCCAGCCTATCTGTCGCATTTCAAATATGCCCTCAGACTACTTTTTTTTTTTATTATTATTATTATTATTATTATTATTATTATTATTATTATTATTATTATTATTATTATTATTATTATTATTATTATTATTATTATTATTATTATTATTATTTTTTATTATTATTATCTTATCTCCTCCTATATTATCCCACAAGGCTCTTTGCCCCTTCTGCAAGGCCCCACTCCTCCCACCGCGCGCATCCAACTGCTCGCATAAGCATCCATGACATTCCAAATCTCCCTATCAGATTTTCTTTTTTTTTTTCCCTTTCTTTAAACCTCATAATTATCTCTACATATGTCATGAAGGCTTTCTCCTTTGCGCGGCACGTCCCCGCTTCAAAATCCACCAATCCTTGTTGTACGAGTGTTTGCCCTTCCATGTTTGGCATTTTTCTCCAGGGGTCCTCGACATTGACTACTAACGACAACGCTTTCGCTCCCCCTTCCCCTCTACTCGGCCCCGTTGCGGTGTATCCCTGCAAGTACAGGAGACAGTTATAGGGCCGTGTAATCCCCCCCTTCTCTTCCCCCCTCAACAAGAATCTCATTATTATTATCTGTCATACAGAGCAAGTGTGACAGATACTGCGCCTTTTTCTTCCAGCGACAGTAGCGATGGTGTACCTACAAACTTGCTCTAGGCGGATAAAGTGCGACTAATTAACGCCGATAAGAGGCAAATGATAGAGGAGAGGAGGGATTCCCCTGATACTTAATATCCGAAATAGACTGCTGAAGGTCATTTCTTACTAAGCAAACCTGTGCATCCCACGAGGTTTATCTATTTATGATCTGAATTATTACGTAACTAAACTCCCCTTAAGCGAACGACCTCGCATTACCGAAGTGCCTGCAACGGAGCAGCACCAAAACAGCCGCCGATGAGTTATATAATCTGACTTTTGATGGTATAGCGAGGGGGAAAGCGCGAACGCTGTCCCCCACTACCAAAAATTGCATGCCCCATCTGCCCCAGTTTGGGGTAGTGGCAGGGGTCAGCACGAGCGTCTCTCCCTGGAGGCACCGCCTTTTTTTTTTTTTTTTGAAGAGAATTTTATTTTTCATAAACATCTACAGAACACAAGTGTATCCGTCTGGGGCCTTAGCGGACAAAAATTGCAATAATTCTAGAGGTGTTCAATGACGTACATATACACAAATATACATACAAATATACATGCTGTTTCGCTGATAACATTTCTGCACAGCTTTTTTGCTTTGTGGAGCTATTTCATCATAACATCATCGAAACGTTTCTCTCACTTGCCTATCTTCCTAGTATGGAAGGATAGGCGCGGTCACTTTACCATTTGCAACAACAATGAATCTCGTTGACCAATGTCGGAGGAATTCTTCCTCCCCCAGCATGACAAGTTCCTCATTCAGGTGAGTGTATAGTAATGTTCTTAATCTATGCAGCATCGGAAACATGGCTTTTTGCGGTCGCCCCCGCAAAACAGCCAGGCCTCTCCGCTTCCACAGTACATACATGCCTATACACATGACAAGCTCTATGAAAATGTCTCTGTGGCGACTCTGCCACTGCATTCTGGCATGAAACATGCGCGTCACTAGGCGCCAGAATGTGCGCGCCACACAACACGCATGCAAAACATGATCTAAGGTTTCAGTGCGACCGCATTGCGGGCATAACGCGGAGCGCGCCACGCCCCACGCTGCAAGGCGGTCGGCTGTTGGTAGTGCCTGCCATTCTCGTAACCAAATGAAATCGCGGACATCCGCTGGAAGGGAGGCTGTGATCAACGGCCTCCGCTTTCTTTTGCTAACCTTCCTGCGCTGGTCATCATCCAGGCGCTGAATAGCTATGTTTTCACATATGTCTGTGGGGGACATTTCCTTGGGGTCACAATTGGGTAATGCGTTCTGAACCATGCGTAGTGATTGTACAATATATGTGTAAAACACTGGTGGTCTCTCGGCTGCCGGACCTGTGCATGAGTCCATTCCAAACAGACGGCGAGAGGTGCCCATAAAATACACAGTAAGTTGTTTGCCACAGTATACTACATCCGCGATGATATCCCAAGTGGCTCTCAGGGCCAGCACGCGGCACATTATTTCAAAGTCCGGGATGCTGAAGCCTCCCATTTTAGTCGGTAAGCGGACCAGAGCCCTTGAAACACTCTCGTTCTTCTCATTCCAAAGGAACGAACCACAAGCAGTAGCTAACCGCTGTAGGACTCTGCGAGGAGGACGGGCCACTTTAGCTACGTAAAAAAGGGACGCCACCACACTGCTTTTGATGAGGTATGCTCGCTCAGAGAAGGGTAAGTGAAACGTTCGAGCTACGTCGATCCGTTTCTCAGCTTTTTGTCTTATTTCTTTCCAGGTGCTACGAGCTACCTCACCGGACGCTAGGAATGTAACGCCCAGGACTTTCACACCATCTACCCAGGCAACACCATCAGGAAAGTCTTCGTTAAAAGCTCCGAAACGCAGTGCTTGGCTTTTTGCCGGATTGAGGCGTGCACCTGATAGGCAGCTATATATGTGAAAAAGACGCAGAAATGCGCTGTAACTATCAATATTCCTTATGAAAAGAGAAACATCATCAGCGTATGCTGCTACTTTCACCTCACCCTGGCCTGGGAGAGGGAACCCGCGTATTGACTTGCAGTTTTGAACCTGCTGCAACAAAGGCTCTATGCACAGCACGAAAAGGAGAGATGAGAGAGGACAACCTTGCCGTATTCCCCTGCTCACAGCAATTGGATCACTGGGCTGGCCGTTGATTACCAGGTAAGCTTCTAAATCTGTGTACAGCAACCGAAGGGTTCCTATTAAGCGCTCCGGAAAGCCAAAACATTCTAGAACAGCAAAAAGATACTCTCGTTCTACACGATCAAATGCCTTTTCTTGGTCAAGGGATACAAAAGCGCCTGAAACCTGAGTATGTGTGGCAAAGGTAAAAAGATCGCGGGTTAGAGCTAGCGAAGAATAGATTGTGCGGCCTGGTACACAGCATGTTTGGGCATTGCTAATTAGTTCAGGTAAGACAGCTGTTATACGATGTGCTAGTATTGCAGCAAATATTTTATAATCCGAGTTGAGTAAGGAGATGGGCCTCCATGCCTTGGGTTCAGATGGTTCACCGCCACTTTTTAGAATGAGTACGACTCTACTCTCGCGGAATGTTTCCGGTCTAATCCCTTCCGTAAGGAGCCCGTTGAGCATTGACAGTAGGTGTACTTGTATTACTTCGAAAAACGTCTTATAAAATATGATTGGAAGCCCGTCCGGGCCTGCGGCTGCAGAGGCATTCATTCCCTGCACCGCTATCCGAAGCTCATCCGAGGTTATTGGACAGCAAAGATCTTCCCGGAGTTCTTCAGGAATGCGCGCTATACCTGAACAAAATTCTCGAACATCACAGTTCAGACCTTCACTGTCTCTACCTTCAGTCGTGAACAAGTGCGTAAAATGTGCGGTGAATACTTCCCTTATGTCTTCGGCGTTGTCAGACTGTGTCCCGTTCGGCAGTACAACAAAGGGAATCGATGTAACTCTTTCTAAAGAGCCGCTGCGAACACTGCGAAGGACCGCGGGGTCAGCAACAGGCCTCCCCTTCACAAACAATTCTGCGGCTGTGCGCGAGCTAAGGCGAAGCAGGAGTTCGTAACGAGCTTTTAACTGATTTAAATAGTCCTGCATGGTGAACGTGAGAGGCTGACCACGCCGCACTATGCGTGCTTTCCGAAGGGTGTCGTTTATTTCAGCTGTCAGCCTCAACTTTCTTTCCCGACCTCCTTTCATTAGCTCTGCACGCCAGCTGGCCTTCAAGGAATCCCAACATCGCGGCTCCACTGGGCGGCTGCACGTGCACTCGAGTGCCACACGCAGGGTGGCAACGCTCACCGGATCATATACGAGTGTTGTGTCCATTTTCCAGTGATTCTGAAATGGAGCTGACTGGTGGAATGATAACTTTACTGATACGGGGAAATGATCAGAGATGCGTGGGACATCAGGCGGGAATCTGAGGACGTCACAGCTGGTAACATGAGTGGCTAGATTTTCAGGGAAGTAAAAGCGGTCTAATCGACTCATGTTAGAGCCGCGTTGCCACGTTGCTTTAAATTGGTTACCATGCAGATCTATCCACGCATCTCTAAGCCTGAAGCTACGTATGAGCCGTTTTAGTGCTCGTACGCCTGTGTAAGGCCTGCCCTGTCTGCGACCACTGACATCTCTGTGAGGGTCCTCAACACAGTTGAAATCCCCAACCAGGAAAGTGGGATAGCTATCAAGCATGTAGGCATCGAGTGAATCAAAAAATTCAGAGGTGCAGGAGCGCTGCGCTGGAGCGTAGATAACAAGTGCTCTCACACGACGACCATGCAGGTTAAAGTCAACTGCCAACGTGCGTCCATCAAACCCGAAATGACAATGGGCACCGCGTCGATAAGCAGGCGTAAGAAATACAACCCCGACGCCACTCATAAATGCATCAGTTAACGTAAAAAATGCTTCAACACAAAACCGAGAACAAAAAGACTGAACATCATACGGGGAACTAAAGTTGCATTCTTGTAAAAAGAGAATATCTACGTTACGTGCTCGTGCGAAGTTCACGATCTCCCTCTGTTTGTCTAGGCTGCGCAAGCCCTGAGCATTCAGAGATAGAAGGTGTACAATCGCCATTATTAAAAGAGCGCACGCAGATATTCTGAAACTAAAAAGAGGAAAACACTGAAATGAGGCCATTATTCTAGGGAGAAGTGTGCCCTGACTGCGCCGGGGCACTTGCAATCTTGTGGGGCTTACTGGTTTCAGAGGAGCTGTCGCTTTCCGCTGAGGCAGGGTGTCCCCGTTTCATGCCGTGGCGATCTTCTTCCATGGCGGTGTCCAAGGGGGGTGAACTGATGCGGTGGCTGGGTGGGTGGTCCAAGTCCATTTTTCTGCTTTCGACGAGTAGCTTGCCGACACGAGGAGGCTGAGGCACACACGCAGGCATGCTGTGGCGGGATGTTTGGCCCTCTCGTTCAGCTGCACGGGAGCCGCGTTCGTCAGGGTTGTGCGGTGGCTCGCTAGTACTTGAAGCACTGCTGTCGTTGGGGTTTGCAGCACTATGTGACGCTGGTACGGTCGCTGACTTGGGCGAGCTTTGGTGAGTGGCCTCGTCGCTTGTGGTTTCTTCAGAGGTCGTTGGCAGTGCTGGGAAGTATGTGTCAACTGATTCTGTACCGCTCTCGCTCGGGCATTCGTTGTCTTCCGATTTTTCATCAATTGTGAAGGTGCCAGCGTCCAATTCATCTTCTGTGTTGCCATCCGAGGTGATAGCTGGCACTTCAGGCGTTTCTTGAGTTTCCGTTGCCGCTGCCGCAGCAAAAGATCTTGGTTTGATGCAGTCAACCGTGGCGTGACTGCCAGCACACTTACGGCACGGTTCTTCGCAGCCCTCCGTTTCGTGTCCGAAAATGCCACACCTACTACAGCGGGGGGTGCGGCAGTCCTTTCCGATGTGGCCTGCCAGGCGGCAACGTGAGCACAGCTTCTCTACACCGCGGTAGTCGCACATTACAGTGTAGCCCTGGACTTTTAGAAAATTCGGGATGGGCTTTTTCATCTCTATCCGAGCGACCCGGATGCCTGTACCAACACCTGGCCGACCTTTGAAAGCCGGCTCATGGACATTTTGGACATTGCCGTAAGCTGATAACGCTGCGGCGAGCGACGCATCGGCCACCCACAGCGGCACTCGAAAGACTGATACGTGAACAATTTCTGGACCAACGCTGACTAGCGGTACTGAAACGCCATTAAGCAAAATAGCGCCTCGGGTCTTGAGCTTCATGGCAGCGCTGTTGGAGGCAGCAGCGACACCAAACTTTACACCTCCCATATGTTGGAGGGACTTAATTCCGGCTGGGCCGGTAACTATTTCAAGTGCATCGATGACATCATCTACGGTGCTGCCATCTGGTGCATTGATAATGAAGCAATGAGCTTTGGGCGGGGGGGCCGAGTAGACCATCTTACGGCACGGCGGAGCCCTGGCTCCCACGGCGAACTGCTGTGGTGCCCGGGCGGTCGACTCGGCGAAAGGACTCCTGGCCTGAACCGTTGGGCAGAATCCAGGGGCTGCCTTGAAGATCTGGACGCAATCCGGCAGAGTAACACCTCACACGGTAACCTCGGCACCAGGTAAGTATGCTTGGACGACGTCTCTGCCGCGGAGGCAACCTACAGAGACGCCGCCTTCTGCTCAAGTTACGACCGTTGGGAAATAAAAGAACGTGCCTCTCCCTGCTCCGTGTTTCTTGTCTACCCGGAGAATAACAAACGTTTTCTTGCGAACTCTCAAGCTGTTAATTCAAAACTATTTTGTAGAAGCCTACTGACCATTATATGTGCACAAAATAGGCTACAAACTCGCACAACACGCTGGCGTATGTCTCAGTGTTGCTAATAGACATGTTTAACGGGTGGTGGCGCCACCTCACACGCCTTCCAACTTCTCGCATTCCTCTACTGCGGCAATGCACTGCAGCGTATTGAGCGATTGAGCGTGCAGAGTTCGTGCCCCCAAGCAGTTCGTACCGGAGAAAGTCCCAGCGATTCGCGCGTTTCCGGCAAGAAACCATCCCCGTGAGTCTCGCAAGTGGCGTCACGGACTCCGATCGCATTGTAGTAGCGACCGTAGCAGAGTGTGCCACGGGACTCGGGTATTGCACAACAGGGGAAGATCACTTGACAAGGGTAACGTAGAACCTGCGTCACGGCTACAATCCTCGCCCTCTCATCAGTTTTTTTTTTTTTTTTTTTTTACTCTTTTCCGGGCTTTTTCTTTCGAACTTTTTTCCTTGTCTTTTTTTGCGCACGTTCTTTGTAGAGGTCCCGTATTCCTTCCCGATATTCCGCTAACCACGCCCTACCTCCATTTCCCTCTTCGTGCTAACATACATTAAGTGTCCTAGGATTTAACGTGCTTTCTCTACCTGCCGTGTTTTTTTTTTTTTTTTTTTTTCAATTCATTTCACCACCTTTCTACCTGTTTCTTTTCCTCGCCTTGCTTTACATAGCGCAAATATGAAAAAGTTAACCCTCACGGTCTGCGTAGGGTTGTTCAATATGAAAAGGAGCAAAGTTATGCCATTCATTAAGTTACCCGTTCCTCTGTCGTTTATGTGTCAAGTATACTTTTTTGTGTGTTTTATTGATTATAAATGTAACGTCCAAAAGTAATTTTCGCCTTTACTTGAGAAAATAAAACGAACCGTCTTTTTGAGCAAACTGATAGTTCCCTTTCATACTCGGAGACAGTGTACAAAGACTACGTGGGGAAAGCAGCGTCAGAAATCGAGCAGGCAACGCAGCTTGTGGAGGTGGCACGCATACATGCTTACTTGTTTTTTGTTTTTCCTTATAAACCACTTGGCTTAGACGACAATTACTATTTCGAATGAAATTAGAGCATTCTGCGTCTCTCGTACTATACTAAACAGTACCCTAATTTCGGCAATTTAACAAAAAGCACATGCAAATCTGCGTGTATTTCGCCGCTTCGCTCCGAATATAATCTCGAAGCAATTCCTATCAGTTTAAACAAATCTAATAAACCACGTGGCGTAGACGGCCCCCGCCGTGAGTGAGTGATGCAGTGGTAAGACGCGCCCGACTACTGTGCCGGAGTTCCCGGGTCCGACCACGGCGGCTGCGTTTTTCGATGGAGGCGAAACGAAGTGGCGTCCGTGTGCTGTGCGATGTCAGCGCACGTTAAAGATCCTCAGGTGGTCGAAATTACTCCGTAGCCCTCCACAACGGCTCCCCTTTCTCTCATTCCACTTTCACTCCCACCTTCCTCCCTTGGTTCAGAGTATTCGCGAGAGTTCAGAGAGTTCGCAGACTGGAGTGGCTTGCTACGGAAAGCGGGTGCTTGGCGCCTCAGCAGAGTGGTTTTCGCCCCTTACGAGACTGCATTGCGGATGTTGTCAGCACCATTGAAAACGCCCGCAACACCAGCCAAGTGGGATACCTCATCCTGCTCGACATCAGAAGCGCCTTGGATTGTCTTCCTCACTGGGCAGTGATCGACGCGCTAAAAAACATTGGTGCCACCGGCCGCCTCCTGAACTTCGTCAGTGCGTTCCTCAGCGAGCGAACACTCTCCGTGAAGGTGGGCAGCACCTGTAGTGCCCCCCGTCCAGTGCCATGCGGTGTCCCTCAGGGAAGTGTGCTGAGCCCTTTCCTATTCAACATCGTGCTGGCCCAACTACCCTTGTGTCTCCCCCGTGCTGTGCGCGAGTTTGTGCGTGTGTGTGTATATGCGGACGATGTTGCCCTGTTCGCCTCATCAACAACCCGCAGCAACGCCTCATCGCTTCGCGACCTTCAGCGTGCGCTCGATGCTGTCACCGCGTTTATTCGCAGTGTCGGCCTCGCAGTGTCGGCCGAAAAAACTGAAGCCCTGCTCTACCATCCCCGTGGTGCTGCAGCCCGCAACAAAACACGCCCTCTTCGCCTGGACGGAACCCCCCTGCCTTGGCGCACAACGGTTGTTTACCTCGGCCTCAAAATTGATGCCCGCATCACCTGGCGCCCTGCGGTGGATAAAGTGTGCGCAGACACCAAGCGCATAGGTAAACTAGCGCTTCGTCTCCTTGCCAAAGGTGAAGGAGCCTCTCCCCCGCTCTGTGCAAGAATCCATGAAGCGATCGCCTCAGCCAGAGCATTGTATGCCCTTCCCCTGCTCAGCCTCAGCCTACTCCAATGGAAAAGGCTGGACACATGCCATAGGAACGCCATACGACACATATATGGTCTCCCCAACGGATCTCAGGTGGCAGCGACCTATGCAGAAACCCGCACCATCCCCCTCTCACTAAGAGCACTCAAAACTGCCCTCAACCACATCGAGCGGCTTCACCGAGCACAAGATGGCTCTGAACTTCTTCGCAGAATTTCAGCCAAACCTAACACACGCATCGGTCGTGTCATGTGCCTCTTCCGTGAGATACTGGGCCCCCCTCCACCGCCCCTTGCTGCTTCACAACCCCCACATGAAATCTGCCCGCCCCGCATCTATCAGGGTCTCCCAGGGGTGAAGAGCAAACGAAACACGCCCGTATGCGAACTTCAGCAAGAGGCCGAATCCAAAATTCACACGGATTTTCGTCACCGAACCCTCATCTTTACTGATGGGTCAGTCCGTCAGCAAGAAAAATCCGCAGCTGCTGCATGTGTGATTCCCGACTTGGACACCTCTAAATTATGCAGGCTACACTTCCCTTCCTCGTCACAAACAGCTGAGATAGCTGCACTCAATCTGGCAGCCACCCTGCTCCTGGAAAGCCCTGAAATTAAAAATGCTGCCATTCTCACCGATTCGAGGGCAGCGCTTCAGGCCCTTGCGCAGCCTAGCAAAGGACCTCGCCTACTGCAAGTATGCGCACGCAACTTCCAACGCCTCGCCGAATCCGGCTGCGATACAGTCCTACAATGGATCCCATCGCACTGTGGGATAGGGGGCAACGAACTTGCTGATGAGCTCGCTCGATCAGCCCACCACCCGTCCGTTCCCATGTGCGCGGACAACACTACATATGACTGTGCTCGTCTTGCAATCGCGCGACACACCATTTCCCACCACCCTGACCCTCGCATCGCCAGCGGCCACCCCTTCCGTGCAGTTAATACTCGCCTCTTCGCCCGGAGAGACTATGTTCTGCTGTTGCGCCTCCGCATCGGATGTGTTTGGACCGGTGTGCGCGCTAGCCGACTACGAGGAATGTCTCCCCTGTGTGCGTCGTGCGGTGACGCAGAAACACTCGAACACGTTCTGTGTATGTGCCCTGCGTACTCGCAACCGCGACACCTCCTTCGGGAAGGTTACCGAAATCTTGGACTTCCCTGTGCTAACACATGTGAGATCCTTCACCCGTCTGGCCCTCCCCACAAAGTGCAAAGTGCCCTAAAAGTGCTCCTGTTATTCCTACGGGACAGTGGACTAAGTGCAAAACTGTGAACACTTTCCATCTTCCCCTAGTGCGCAAATTATTGCCAGCAACTCTCACCAATTCAGTGTGCCACTCCCGCGCTATTCCCCGCATAGCACCAGTTCCATTTTTTTCTTTTATTATCATTACTCTGTTTGTGTTTTTTTTTTCTTGTCCCATAAGGCCCTTTTGCACAAGGACCTTCTCTCACTCCTGCGCGCAACCAACTGCCCGCAAATCGTCTAACTTTTATCTGTACCAATTTATGTAATGCCCACAGAATCTTTTTTTTTTTCTGTGTGTGTGTTTATCATAATCAATTCCTCCGTTACATATTCCATAAGGTCCCATGCACCTTCTGCAAAGGCCCTATCTCCTCCATCTCAAATAATCCCCTCAGACTACTTTTTTTTTTTTTCCTCCCTCCACTTATTATTTTTTTTTTTGTGGTGTTTATTATCATCAATTCTTCCTTTATATATCCCATAAGGTCCCATGCAACCTCTGCAAAGGCCCTTCCTTCCCAGCCTATCTGTTGCATTTCAACTAATGCCCTCAGACTACTTTTTTTTTCCTCTCTTCTTTTTTTTTTTCTTTTGTCTGTTTAGTATCATCAATTCCTCCGTTACATATTCCATAAGGTCCCATCCACCTTCTGCAAAGGCCCTATCTCCTGCATTTCAAATAATCCCCTCAGACATTTTTTTTTTTTTTTGTGGTGTTTATTATCATCAATTCTTCCTTTATATATCCCATAAGGTCCCGTGCAACCTCTGCAAAGGCCCTTCCTTCCCAGCCTATCTGTCGCATTTCAAATATGCCCTCAGACTACTTTTTATTATTATTATTATTATTATTATTATTATTATTATTATTATTATTATTATTATTATTATTATTATTATTATTATTATTATTATTATTATCTTATCTCCTCCTATATTATCCCACAAGGCTCTTTGCCCCTTCTGCAAGGCCCCACTCCTCCCACCGCGCGCATCCAACTGCTCGCATAAGCATCCATGACATTCCAAATCTCCCTATCAGATTTTCTTTTTTTTTTCCCTTTCTTTAAACCTCATAATTATCTCTACATATGTCATGAAGGCTTTCTCCTTTGCGCGGCACGTCCCCGCTTCAAAATCCACCAATCCTTATTGTACGAGTGTTTGCCCTTCCATGTTTGGCATTTTTCTCCAGGGGTCCTCGACATTGACTACTAACGACAACGCTTTCGCTCCCCCTTCCCCTCTACTCGGCCCCGTTGCGGTGTATCCCTGCAAGTACAGGAGACAGTTATAGGGCCGTGTAATCCCCCCCTTCTCTTCCCCCCTCAACAAGAATCTCATTATTATTATCTGTCATACAGAGCAAGTGTGACAGATACTGCGCCTTTTTCTTCCAGCGACAGTAGCGATGGTGTACCTACAAACTTGCTCTAGGCGGATAAAGTGCGACTAATTAACGCCGATAAGAGGCAAATGATAGAGGAGAGGAGGGATTCCCCTGATACTTAATATCCGAAATAGACTGCTGAAGGTCATTTCTTACTAAGCAAACCTGTGCATCCCACGAGGTTTATCTATTTATGATCTGAATTATTACGTAACTAAACTCCCCTTAAGCGAACGACCTCGCATTACCGAAGTGCCTGCAACGGAGCAGCACCAAAACAGCCGCCGATGAGTTATATAATCTGACTTTTGATGGTATAGCGAGGGGGAAAGCGCGAACGCAGTCCCCCACTACCAAAAATTGCATGCCCCATCTGCCCCAGTTTGGGGTAGTGGCAGGGGTCAGCACGAGCGTAGTGCAATGCCCGCACCTCTCCCTGGAGGCACCGCCTTGCTGATCACGGTAGCCTCGGCACCAGGTAAGTATGCTTGGACGACGTCTCTGCCGCGGAGGCAACCTACAGAGACGCCGCCTTCTGCTCAAGTTACGACCGTTGGGAAATAAAAGAACGTGCCTCTCCCTGCTCCGTGTTTCTTGTCTACCCGGAGAATAACAAATGTTTTCTTGCGAACTCTCAAGCTGTTAATTCAAAACTATTTTGTAGAAGCCTACTGACCATTATATGTGCACAAAATAGGCTACAAACTCGCACAACACGCTGGCGTATGTCTCAGTGTTGCTAATAGACATGTTTAACGGGTGGTGGCGCCACCTCACACGCCTTCCAACTTCTCGCATTCCTCTACTGCGGCAATGCACTGCAGCGTATTGAGCGATTGAGCGTGCAGAGTTCGTGCCCCCAAGCAGTTCGTACCGGAGAAAGTCCCAGCGATTCGCGCGTTTCCGGCAAGAAACCATCCCCGTGAGTCTCGCAAGTGGCGTCACGGACTCCGATCGCATTGTAGTAGCGACCGTAGCAGAGTGTGCCACGGGACTCGGGTATTGCACAACAGGGGAAGATCACTT
The DNA here is from genome assembly GCF_055883805.1 of Amblyomma maculatum. Lineage (NCBI taxonomy): Eukaryota > Metazoa > Arthropoda > Arachnida > Ixodida > Ixodidae > Amblyomma > Amblyomma maculatum. Next base: position 109,223,651 of record NC_139350.1, on the reverse strand, counting down.
GACAAGGGTAACGTAGAACCTGCGTCACGGCTACAATCCTCGCCCTCTCAGCAGTTTTTTTTTTTTTTTTTTTTTACTCTTTTCCGGGCTTTTTCTTTCGAACTTTTTTCCTTGTCTTTTTTTGCGCACGTTCTTTGTAGAGGTCCCGTATTCCTTCCCGATATTCCGCTAACCACGCCCTACCTCCATTTCCCTCTTCGTGCTAACATACATTAAGTGTCCTAGGATTTAACGTGCTTTCTCTACCTGCCGTGTTTTTTTTTTTTTTTTTTTTTTCAATTCATTTCACCACCTTTCTACCTGTTTCTTTTCCTCGCCTTGCTTTACATAGCGCAAATATGAAAAAGTTAACCCTCACGGTCTGCGTAGGGTTGTTCAATATGAAAAGGAGCAAAGTTATGCCATTCATTAAGTTACCCGTTCCTCTGTCGTTTATGTGTCAAGTATACTTTTTTGTGTGTTTTATTGATTATAAATGTAACGTCCAAAAGTAATTTTCGCCTTTACTTGAGAAAATAAAACCAACCGTCTTTTTGAGCAAACTGATAGTTCCCTTTCATACTCGGAGACAGTGTACAAAGACTACGTGGGGAAAGCAGCGTCAGAAATCGAGCAGGCAACGCAGCTTGTGGAGGTGGCACGCATACATGCTTACTTGTTTTTTGTTTTTCCTTATAAACCACTTGGCTTAGACGACAATTACTATTTCGAATGAAATTAGAGCATTCTGCGTCTCTCGTACTATACTAAACAGTACCCTAATTTCGGCAATTTAACAAAAAGCACATGCAAATCTGCGTGTATTTCGCCGCTTCGCTCCGAATATAATCTCAAAGCAATTCCTATCAGTTTAAACAAATCTAATAAACCACGTGGCGTAGACGGCCCCCGCCGTGAGTGAGTGATGCAGTGGTAAGACGCGCCCGACTACTGTGCCGGAGTTCCCGGGTCCGACCACGGCGGCTGCGTTTTTCGATGGAGGCGAAACGAAGTGGCGTCCGTGTGCTGTGCGATGTCAGCGCACGTTAAAGATCCTCAGGTGGTCGAAATTACTCCGTAGCCCTCCACAACGGCTCCCCTTTCTCTCATTCCACTTTCACTCCCACCTTCCTCCCTTCCCTTACGGCGCGGTTCAGAGTATTCGCGAGAGTTCAGAGAGTTCGCAGACTGGAGTGGCTTGCTACGGAAAGCGGGTGCTTGGCGCCTCAGCAGAGTGGTTTTCGCCCCTTACGAGACTGCATTGCGGATGTTGTCAGCACCATTGAAAACGCCCGCAACACCAGCCAAGTGGGATACCTCATCCTGCTCGACATCAGAAGCGCCTTGGATTGTCTTCCTCACTGGGCAGTGATCGACGCGCTAAAAAACATTGGTGCCACCGGCCGCCTCCTGAACTTCGTCAGTGCGTTCCTCAGCGAGCGAACACTCTCCGTGAAGGTGGGCAACACCTGTAGTGCCCCCCGTCCAGTGCCATGCGGTGTCCCTCAGGGAAGTGTGCTGAGCCCTTTCCTATTCAACATCGTGCTGGCCCAACTACCCTTGTGTCTCCCCCGTGCTGTGCGCGAGTTTGTGCGTGTGTGTGTATATGCGGACGATGTTGCCCTGTTCGCCTCATCAACAACCCGCAGCAACGCCTCATCGCTTCGCGACCTTCAGCGTGCGCTCGATGCTGTCACCGCGTTTATTCGCAGTGTCGGCCTCGCAGTGTCGGCCGAAAAAACTGAAGCCCTGCTCTACCATCCCCGTGGTGCTGCAGCCCGCAACAAAACACGCCCTCTTCGCCTGGACGGAACCCCCCTGCCTTGGCGCACAACGGTTGTTTACCTCGGCCTCAAAATTGATGCCCGCATCACCTGGCGCCCTGCGGTGGATAAAGTGTGCGCAGACACCAAGCGCATAGGTAAACTAGCGCTTCGTCTCCTTGCCAAAGGTGAAGGAGCCTCTCCCCCGCTCTGTGCAAGAATCCATGAAGCGATCGCCTCAGCCAGAGCATTGTATGCCCTTCCCCTGCTCAGCCTCAGCCTACTCCAATGGAAAAGGCTGGACACATGCCATAGGAACGCCATACGACACATATATGGTCTCCCCAACGGATCTCAGGTGGCAGCGACCTATGCAGAAACCCGCACCATCCCCCTCTCACTAAGAGCACTCAAAACTGCCCTCAACCACATCGAGCGGCTTCACCGAGCACAAGATGGCTCTGAACTTCTTCGCAGAATTTCAGCCAAACCTAACACACGCATCGGTCGTGTCATGTGCCTCTTCCGTGAGATACTGGACCCCCCTCCACCGCCCCTTGCTGCTTCACAACCCCCACATGAAATCTGCCCGCCCCGCATCTATCAGGGTCTCCCAGGGGTGAAGAGCAAACGAAACACGCCCGTATGCGAACTTCAGCAAGAGGCCGAATCCAAAATTCACACGGATTTTCGTCACCGAACCCTCATCTTTACTGATGGGTCAGTCCGTCAGCAAGAAAAATCCGCAGCTGCTGCATGTGTGATTCCCGACTTGGACACCTCTAAATTATGCAGGCTACACTTCCCTTCCTCGTCACAAACAGCTGAGATAGCTGCACTCAATCTGGCAGCCACCCTGCTCCTGGAAAGCCCTGAAATTAAAAATGCTGCCATTCTCACCGATTCGAGGGCAGCGCTTCAGGCCCTTGCGCAGCCTAGCAAAGGACCTCGCCTACTGCAAGTATGCGCACGCAACTTCCAACGCCTCGCCGAATCCGGCTGCGATACAGTCCTACAATGGATCCCATCGCACTGTGGGATAGGGGGCAACGAACTTGCTGATGAGCTCGCTCGATCAGCCCACCACCCGTCCGTTCCCATGTGCGCGGACAACACTACATATGACTGTGCTCGTCTTGCAATCGCGCGACACACCATTTCCCACCACCCTGACCCTCGCATCGCCAGCGGCCACCCCTTCCGTGCAGTTAATACTCGCCTCTTCGCCCGGAGAGACTATGTTCTGCTGTTGCGCCTCCGCATCGGATGTGTTTGGACCGGTGTGCGCGCTAGCCGACTACGAGGAATGTCTCCCCTGTGTGCGTCGTGCGGTGACGCAGAAACACTCGAACACGTTCTGTGTATGTGCCCTGCGTACTCGCAACCGCGACACCTCCTTCGGGAAGGTTACCGAAATCTTGGACTTCCCTGTGCTAACACATGTGAGATCCTTCACCCGTCTGGCCCTCCCCACAAAGTGCAAAGTGCCCTAAAAGTGCTCCTGTTATTCCTACGGGACAGTGGACTAAGTGCAAAACTGTGAACACTTTCCATCTTCCCCTAGTGCGCAAATTATTGCCAGCAACTCTCACCAATTCAGTGTGCCACTCCCGCGCTATTCCCCGCATAGCACCAGTTCCATTTTTTTCTTTTATTATCATTACTCTGTTTGTGTTTTTTTTTTCTTGTCCCATAAGGCCCTTTTGCACAAGGACCTTCTCTCACTCCTGCGCGCAACCAACTGCCCGCAAATCGTCTAACTTTTATCTGTACCAATTTATGTAATGCCCACAGAATCTTTTTTTTTTTCTGTGTGTGTGTTTATCATAATCAATTCCTCCGTTACATATTCCATAAGGTCCCATGCACCTTCTGCAAAGGCCCTATCTCCTCCATCTCAAATAATCCCCTCAGACTACTTTTTTTTTTTTTCCTCCCTCCACTTATTATTTTTTTTTTGTGGTGTTTATTATCATCAATTCTTCCTTTATATATCCCATAAGGTCCCATGCAACCTCTGCAAAGGCCCTTCCTTCCCAGCCTATCTGTTGCATTTCAACTAATGCCCTCAGACTACTTTTTTTTTCCTCTCTTCTTTTTTTTTTCTTTTGTCTGTTTAGTATCATCAATTCCTCCGTTACATATTCCATAAGGTCCCATCCACCTTCTGCAAAGGCCCTATCTCCTGCATTTCAAATAATCCCCTCAGACTTTTTTTTTTTTTTTGTGGTGTTTATTATCATCAATTCTTCCTTTATATATCCCATAAGGTCCCGTGCAACCTCTGCAAAGGCCCTTCCTTCCCAGCCTATCTGTCGCATTTCAAATATGCCCTCAGACTACTTTTTTTTATTATTATTATTATTATTATTATTATTATTATTATTATTATTATTATTATTATTATTATTTTTTATTATTATTATCTTATCTCCTCCTATATTATCCCACAAGGCTCTTTGCCCCTTCTGCAAGGCCCCACTCCTCCCACCGCGCGCATCCAACTGCTCGCATAAGCATCCATGACATTCCAAATCTCCCTATCAGATTTTCTTTTTTTTTTCCCTTTCTTTAAACCTCATAATTATCTCTACATATGTCATGAAGGCTTTCTCCTTTGCGCGGCACGTCCCCGCTTCAAAATCCACCAATCCTTGTTGTACGAGTGTTTGCCCTTCCATGTTTGGCATTTTTCTCCAGGGGTCCTCGACATTGACTACTAACGACAACGCTTTCGCTCCCCCTTCCCCTCTACTCGGCCCCGTTGCGGTGTATCCCTGCAAGTACAGGAGACAGTTATAGGGCCGTGTAATCCCCCCCTTCTCTTCCCCCCTCAACAAGAATCTCATTATTATTATCTGTCATACAGAGCAAGTGTGACAGATACTGCGCCTTTTTCTTCCAGCGACAGTAGCGATGGTGTACCTACAAACTTGCTCTAGGCGGATAAAGTGCGACTAATTAACGCCGATAAGAGGCAAATGATAGAGGAGAGGAGGGATTCCCCTGATACTTAATATCCGAAATAGACTGCTGAAGGTCATTTCTTACTAAGCAAACCTGTGCATCCCACGAGGTTTATCTATTTATGATCTGAATTATTACGTAACTAAACTCCCCTTAAGCGAACGACCTCGCATTACCGAAGTGCCTGCAACGGAGCAGCACCAAAACAGCCGCCGATGAGTTATATAATCTGACTTTTGATGGTATAGCGAGGGGGAAAGCGCGAACGCAGTCCCCCACTACCAAAAATTGCATGCCCCATCTGCCCCAGTTTGGGGTAGTGGCAGGGGTCAGCACGAGCGTAGTGCAATGCCCGCACCTCTCCCTGGAGGCACCGCCTTGCTGATCACGGTAGCCTCGGCACCAGGTAAGTATGCTTGGACGACGTCTCTGCCGCGGAGGCAACCTACAGAGACGCCGCCTTCTGCTCAAGTTACGACCGTTGGGAAATAAAAGAACGTGCCTCTCCCTGCTCCGTGTTTCTTGTCTACCCGGAGAATAACAAATGTTTTCTTGCGAACTCTCAAGCTGTTAATTCAAAACTATTTTGTAGAAGCCTACTGACCATTATATGTGCACAAAATAGGCTACAAACTCGCACAACACGCTGGCGTATGTCTCAGTGTTGCTAATAGACATGTTTAACGGGTGGTGGCGCCACCTCACACGCCTTCCAACTTCTCGCATTCCTCTACTGCGGCAATGCACTGCAGCGTATTGAGCGATTGAGCGTGCAGAGTTCGTGCCCCCAAGCAGTTCGTACCGGAGAAAGTCCCAGCGATTCGCGCGTTTCCGGCAAGAAACCATCCCCGTGAGTCTCGCAAGTGGCGTCACGGACTCCGATCGCATTGTAGTAGCGACCGTAGCAGAGTGTGCCACGGGACTCGGGTATTGCACAACAGGGGAAGATCACTTGACAAGGGTAACGTAGAACCTGCGTCACGGCTACAATCCTCGCCCTCTCAGCAGTTTTTTTTTTTTTTTTTACTCTTTTCCGGGCTTTTTCTTTCGAACTTTTTTCCTTGTCTTTTTTTGCGCACGTTCTTTGTAGAGGTCCCGTATTCCTTCCCGATATTCCGCTAACCACGCCCTACCTCCATTTCCCTCTTCGTGCTAACATACATTAAGTGTCCTAGGATTTAACGTGCTTTCTCTACCTGCCGTGTTTTTTTTTTTTTTTTTTTTCAATTCATTTCACCACCTTTCTACCTGTTTCTTTTCCTCGCCTTGCTTTACATAGCGCAAATATGAAAAAGTTAACCCTCACGGTCTGCGTAGGGTTGTTCAATATGAAAAGGAGCAAAGTTATGCCATTCATTAAGTTACCCGTTCCTCTGTCGTTTATGTGTCAAGTATACTTTTTTGTGTGTTTTATTGATTATAAATGTAACGTCCAAAAGTAATTTTCGCCTTTACTTGAGAAAATAAAACGAACCGTCTTTTTGAGCAAACTGATAGTTCCCTTTCATACTCGGAGACAGTGTACAAAGACTACGTGGGGAAAGCAGCGTCAGAAATCGAGCAGGCAACGCAGCTTGTGGAGGTGGCACGCATACATGCTTACTTGTTTTTTGTTTTTCCTTATAAACCACTTGGCTTAGACGACAATTACTATTTCGAATGAAATTAGAGCATTCTGCGTCTCTCGTACTATACTAAACAGTACCCTAATTTCGGCAATTTAACAAAAAGCACATGCAAATCTGCGTGTATTTCGCCGCTTCGCTCCGAATATAATCTCAAAGCAATTCCTATCAGTTTAAACAAATCTAATAAACCACGTGGCGTAGACGGCCCCCGCCGTGAGTGAGTGATGCAGTGGTAAGACGCGCCCGACTACTGTGCCGGAGTTCCCGGGTCCGACCACGGCGGCTGCGTTTTTCGATGGAGGCGAAACGAAGTGGCGTCCGTGTGCTGTGCGATGTCAGCGCACGTTAAAGATCCTCAGGTGGTCGAAATTACTCCGTAGCCCTCCACAACGGCTCCCCTTTCTCTCATTCCACTTTCACTCCCACCTTCCTCCCTTGGTTCAGAGTATTCGCGAGAGTTCAGAGAGTTCGCAGACTGGAGTGGCTTGCTACGGAAAGCGGGTGCTTGGCGCCTGAGCAGAGTGGTTTTCGCCCCTTACGAGACTGCATTGCGGATGTTGTCAGCACCATTGAAAACGCCCGCAACACCAGCCAAGTGGGATACCTCATCCTGCTCGACATCAGAAGCGCCTTGGATTGTCTTCCTCACTGGGCAGTGATCGACGCGCTAAAAAACATTGGTGCCACCGGCCGCCTCCTGAACTTCGTCAGTGCGTTCCTCAGCGAGCGAACACTCTCCGTGAAGGTGGGCAACACCTGTAGTGCCCCCCGTCCAGTGCCATGCGGTGTCCCTCAGGGAAGTGTGCTGAGCCCTTTCCTATTCAACATCGTGCTGGCCCAACTACCCTTGTGTCTCCCCCGTGCTGTGCGCGAGTTTGTGCGTGTGTGTGTATATGCGGACGATGTTGCCCTGTTCGCCTCATCAACAACCCGCAGCAACGCCTCATCGCTTCGCGACCTTCAGCGTGCGCTCGATGCTGTCACCGCGTTTATTCGCAGTGTCGGCCTCGCAGTGTCGGCCGAAAAAACTGAAGCCCTGCTCTACCATCCCCGTGGTGCTGCAGCCCGCAACAAAACACGCCCTCTTCGCCTGGACGGAACCCCCCTGCCTTGGCGCACAACGGTTGTTTACCTCGGCCTCAAAATTGATGCCCGCATCACCTGGCGCCCTGCGGTGGATAAAGTGTGCGCAGACACCAAGCGCATAGGTAAACTAGCGCTTCGTCTCCTTGCCAAAGGTGAAGGAGCCTCTCCCCCGCTCTGTGCAAGAATCCATGAAGCGATCGCCTCAGCCAGAGCATTGTATGCCCTTCCCCTGCTCAGCCTCAGCCTACTCCAATGGAAAAGGCTGGACACATGCCATAGGAACGCCATACGACACATATATGGTCTCCCCAACGGATCTCAGGTGGCAGCGACCTATGCAGAAACCCGCACCATCCCCCTCTCACTAAGAGCACTCAAAACTGCCCTCAACCACATCGAGCGGCTTCACCGAGCACAAGATGGCTCTGAACTTCTTCGCAGAATTTCAGCCAAACCTAACACACGCATCGGTCGTGTCATGTGCCTCTTCCGTGAGATACTGGGCCCCCCTCCACCGCCCCTTGCTGCTTCACAACCCCCACATGAAATCTGCCCGCCCCGCATCTATCAGGGTCTCCCAGGGGTGAAGAGCAAACGAAACACGCCCGTATGCGAACTTCAGCAAGAGGCCGAATCCAAAATTCACACGGATTTTCGTCACCGAACCCTCATCTTTACTGATGGGTCAGTCCGTCAGCAAGAAAAATCCGCAGCTGCTGCATGTGTGATTCCCGACTTGGACACCTCTAAATTATGCAGGCTACACTTCCCTTCCTCGTCACAAACAGCTGAGATAGCTGCACTCAATCTGGCAGCCACCCTGCTCCTGGAAAGCCCTGAAATTAAAAATGCTGCCATTCTCACCGATTCGAGGGCAGCGCTTCAGGCCCTTGCGCAGCCTAGCAAAGGACCTCGCCTACTGCAAGTATGCGCACGCAACTTCCAACGCCTCGCCGAATCCGGCTGCGATACAGTCCTACAATGGATCCCATCGCACTGTGGGATAGGGGGCAACGAACTTGCTGATGAGCTCGCTCGATCAGCCCACCACCCGTCCGTTCCCATGTGCGCGGACAACACTACATATGACTGTGCTCGTCTTGCAATCGCGCGACACACCATTTCCCACCACCCTGACCCTCGCATCGCCAGCGGCCACCCCTTCCGTGCAGTTAATACTCGCCTCTTCGCCCGGAGAGACTATGTTCTGCTGTTGCGCCTCCGCATCGGATGTGTTTGGACCGGTGTGCGCGCTAGCCGACTACGAGGAATGTCTCCCCTGTGTGCGTCGTGCGGTGACGCAGAAACACTCGAACACGTTCTGTGTATGTGCCCTGCGTACTCGCAACCGCGACACCTCCTTCGGGAAGGTTACCGAAATCTTGGACTTCCCTGTGCTAACACATGTGAGATCCTTCACCCGTCTGGCCCTCCCCACAAAGTGCAAAGTGCCCTAAAAGTGCTCCTGTTATTCCTACGGGACAGTGGACTAAGTGCAAAACTGTGAACACTTTCCATCTTCCCCTAGTGCGCAAATTATTGCCAGCAACTCTCACCAATTCAGTGTGCCACTCCCGCGCTATTCCCCGCATAGCACCAGTTCCATTTTTTTCTTTTATTATCATTACTCTGTTTGTGTTTTTTTTTTCTTGTCCCATAAGGCCCTTTTGCACAAGGACCTTCTCTCACTCCTGCGCGCAACCAACTGCCCGCAAATCGTCTAACTTTTATCTGTACCAATTTATGTAATGCCCACAGAATCTTTTTTTTTTCTGTGTGTGTGTTTATCATAATCAATTCCTCCGTTACATATTCCATAAGGTCCCATGCACCTTCTGCAAAGGCCCTATCTCCTCCATCTCAAATAATCCCCTCAGACTACTTTTTTTTTTTTTTTTTCCTCCCTCCACTTATTATTTTTTTTTTTTGTGGTGTTTATTATCATCAATTCTTCCTTTATATATCCCATAAGGTCCCATGCAACCTCTGCAAAGGCCCTTCCTTCCCAGCCTATCGGTTGCATTTCAACTAATGCCCTCAGACTACTTTTTTTTTCCTCTCTTCTTTTTTTTTTCTTTTGTCTGTTTAGTATCATCAATTCCTCCGTTACATATTCCATAAGGTCCCATCCACCTTCTGCAAAGGCCCTATCTCCTGCATTTCAAATAATCCCCTCAGACTTTTTTTTTTTTGTGGTGTTTATTATCATCAATTCTTCCTTTATATATCCCATAAGGTCCCGTGCAACCTCTGCAAAGGCCCTTCCTTCCCAGCCTATCTGTCGCATTTCAAATATGCCCTCAGACTACTTTTTTTATTATTATTATTATTATTATTATTATTATTATTATTATTATTATTATTATTATTATTATTATTATTATTATTATTATTATTATTATTATTATTATTATTATTATCTTATCTCCTCCTATATTATCCCACAAGGCTCTTTGCCCCTTCTGCAAGGCCCCACTCCTCCCACCGCGCGCATCCAACTGCTCGCATAAGCATCCATGACATTCCAAATCTCCCTATCAGATTTTCTTTTTTTTTTTCCCTTTCTTTAAACCTCATAATTATCTCTACATATGTCATGAAGGCTTTCTCCTTTGCGCGGCACGTCCCCGCTTCAAAATCCACCAATCCTTGTTGTACGAGTGTTTGCCCTTCCATGTTTGGCATTTTTCTCCAGGGGTCCTCGACATTGACTACTAACGACAACGCTTTCGCTCCCCCTTCCCCTCTACTCGGCCCCGTTGCGGTGTATCCCTGCAAGTACAGGAGACAGTTATAGGGCCGTGTAATCCCCCCCTTCTCTTCCCCCCTCAACAAGAATCTCATTATTATTATCTGTCATACAGAGCAAGTGTGACAGATACTGCGCCTTTTTCTTCCAGCGACAGTAGCGATGGTGTACCTACAAACTTGCTCTAGGCGGATAAAGTGCGACTAATTAACGCCGATAAGAGGCAAATGATAGAGGAGAGGAGGGATTCCCCTGATACTTAATATCCGAAATAGACTGCTGAAGGTCATTTCTTACTAAGCAAACCTGTGCATCCCACGAGGTTTATCTATTTATGATCTGAATTATTACGTAACTAAACTCCCCTTAAGCGAACGACCTCGCATTACCGAAGTGCCTGCAACGGAGCAGCACCAAAACAGCCGCCGATGAGTTATATAATCTGACTTTTGATGGTATAGCGAGGGGGAAAGCGCGAACGCAGTCCCCCACTACCAAAAATTGCATGCCCCATCTGCCCCAGTTTGGGGTAGTGGCAGGGGTCAGCACGAGCGTAGTGCAATGCCCGCACCTCTCCCTGGAGGCACCGCCTTGCTGATCACGGTAGCCTCGGCACCAGGTAAGTATGCTTGGACGACGTCTCTGCCGCGGAGGCAACCTACAGAGACGCCGCCTTCTGCTCAAGTTACGACCGTTGGGAAATAAAAGAACGTGCCTCTCCCTGCTCCGTGTTTCTTGTCTACCCGGAGAATAACAAATGTTTTCTTGCGAACTCTCAAGCTGTTAATTCAAAACTATTTTGTAGAAGCCTACTGACCATTATATGTGCACAAAATAGGCTACAAACTCGCACAACACGCTGGCGTATGTCTCAGTGTTGCTAATAGACATGTTTAACGGGTGGTGGCGCCACCTCACACGCCTTCCAACTTCTCGCATTCCTCTACTGCGGCAATGCACTGCAGCGTATTGAGCGATTGAGCGTGCAGAGTTCGTGCCCCCAAGCAGTTCGTACCGGAGAAAGTCCCAGCGATTCGCGCGTTTCCGGCAAGAAACCATCCCCGTGAGTCTCGCAAGTGGCGTCACGGACTCCGATCGCATTGTAGTAGCGACCGTAGCAGAGTGTGCCACGGGACTCGGGTATTGCACAACAGGGGAAGATCACTTGACAAGGGTAACGTAGAACCTGCGTCACGGCTACAATCCTCGCCCTCTCAGCAGTTTTTTTTTTTTTTTTTTTTTTTTACTCTTGTCCGGGCTTTTTCTTTCGAACTTTTTTCCTTGTCTTTTTTTGCGCACGTTCTTTGTAGAGGTCCCGTATTCCTTCCCGATATTCCGCTAACCACGCCCTACCTCCATTTCCCTCTTCGTGCTAACATACATTAAGTGTCCTAGGATTTAACGTGCTTTCTCTACCTGCCGTGTTTTTTTTTTTTTTTTTTTTCAATTCATTTCACCACCTTTCTACCTGTTTCTTTTCCTCGCCTTGCTTTACATAGCGCAAATATGAAAAAGTTAACCCTCACGGTCTGCGTAGGGTTGTTCAATATGAAAAGGAGCAAAGTTATGCCATTCATTAAGTTACCCGTTCCTCTGTCGTTTATGTGTCAAGTATACTTTTTTGTGTGTTTTATTGATTATAAATGTAACGTCCAAAAGTAATTTTCGCCTTTACTTGAGAAAATAAAACGAACCGTCTTTTTGAGCAAACTGATAGTTCCCTTTCATACTCGGAGACAGTGTACAAAGACTACGTGGGGAAAGCAGCGTCAGAAATCGAGCAGGCAACGCAGCTTGTGGAGGTGGCACGCATACATGCTTACTTGTTTTTTGTTTTTCCTTATAAACCACTTGGCTTAGACGACAATTACTATTTCGAATGAAATTAGAGCATTCTGCGTCTCTCGTACTATACTAAACAGTACCCTAATTTCGGCAATTTAACAAAAAGCACATGCAAATCTGCGTGTATTTCGCCGCTTCGCTCCGAATATAATCTCAAAGCAATTCCTATCAGTTTAAACAAATCTAATAAACCACGTGGCGTAGACGGCCCCCGCCGTGAGTGAGTGATGCAGTGGTAAGACGCGCCCGACTACTGTGCCGGAGTTCCCGGGTCCGACCACGGCGGCTGCGTTTTTCGATGGAGGCGAAACGAAGTGGCGTCCGTGTGCTGTGCGATGTCAGCGCACGTTAAAGATCCTCAGGTGGTCGAAATTACTCCGTAGCCCTCCACAACGGCTCCCCTTTCTCTCATTCCACTTTCACTCCCACCTTCCTCCCTTGGTTCAGAGTATTCGCGAGAGTTCAGAGAGTTCGCAGACTGGAGTGGCTTGCTACGGAAAGCGGGTGCTTGGCGCCTCAGCAGAGTGGTTTTCGCCCCTTACGAGACTGCATTGCGGATGTTGTCAGCACCATTGAAAACGCCCGCAACACCAGCCAAGTGGGATACCTCATCCTGCTCGACATCAGAAGCGCCTTGGATTGTCTTCCTCACTGGGCAGTGATCGACGCGCTAAAAAACATTGGTGCCACCGGCCGCCTCCTGAACTTCGTCAGTGCGTTCCTCAGCGAGCGAACACTCTCCGTGAAGGTGGGCAACACCTGTAGTGCCCCCCGTCCAGTGCCATGCGGTGTCCCTCAGGGAAGTGTGCTGAGCCCTTTCCTATTCAACATCGTGCTGGCCCAACTACCCTTGTGTCTCCCCCGTGCTGTGCGCGAGTTTGTGCGTGTGTGTGTATATGCGGACGATGTTGCCCTGTTCGCCTCATCAACAACCCGCAGCAACGCCTCATCGCTTCGCGACCTTCAGCGTGCGCTCGATGCTGTCACCGCGTTTATTCGCAGTGTCGGCCTCGCAGTGTCGGCCGAAAAAACTGAAGCCCTGCTCTACCATCCCCGTGGTGCTGCAGCCCGCAACAAAACACGCCCTCTTCGCCTGGACGGAACCCCCCTGCCTTGGCGCACAACGGTTGTTTACCTCGGCCTCAAAATTGATGCCCGCATCACCTGGCGCCCTGCGGTGGATAAAGTGTGCGCAGACACCAAGCGCATAGGTAAACTAGCGCTTCGTCTCCTTGCCAAAGGTGAAGGAGCCTCTCCCCCGCTCTGTGCAAGAATCCATGAAGCGATCGCCTCAGCCAGAGCATTGTATGCCCTTCCCCTGCTCAGCCTCAGCCTACTCCAATGGAAAAGGCTGGACACATGCCATAGGAACGCCATACGACACATATATGGTCTCCCCAACGGATCTCAGGTGGCAGCGACCTATGCAGAAACCCGCACCATCCCCCTCTCACTAAGAGCACTCAAAACTGCCCTCAACCACATCGAGCGGCTTCACCGAGCACAAGATGGCTCTGAACTTCTTCGCAGAATTTCAGCCAAACCTAACACACGCATCGGTCGTGTCATGTGCCTCTTCCGTGAGATACTGGGCCCCCCTCCACCGCCCCTTGCTGCTTCACAACCCCCACATGAAATCTGCCCGCCCCGCATCTATCAGGGTCTCCCAGGGGTGAAGAGCAAACGAAACACGCCCGTATGCGAACTTCAGCAAGAGGCCGAATCCAAAATTCACACGGATTTTCGTCACCGAACCCTCATCTTTACTGATGGGTCAGTCCGTCAGCAAGAAAAATCCGCAGCTGCTGCATGTGTGATTCCCGACTTGGACACCTCTAAATTATGCAGGCTACACTTCCCTTCCTCGTCACAAACAGCTGAGATAGCTGCACTCAATCTGGCAGCCACCCTGCTCCTGGAAAGCCCTGAAATTAAAAATGCTGCCATTCTCACCGATTCGAGGGCAGCGCTTCAGGCCCTTGCGCAGCCTAGCAAAGGACCTCGCCTACTGCAAGTATGCGCACGCAACTTCCAACGCCTCGCCGAATCCGGCTGCGATACAGTCCTACAATGGATCCCATCGCACTGTGGGATAGGGGGCAACGAACTTGCTGATGAGCTCGCTCGATCAGCCCACCACCCGTCCGTTCCCATGTGCGCGGACAACACTACATATGACTGTGCTCGTCTTGCAATCGCGCGACACACCATTTCCCACCACCCTGACCCTCGCATCGCCAGCGGCCACCCCTTCCGTGCAGTTAATACTCGCCTCTTCGCCCGGAGAGACTATGTTCTGCTGTTGCGCCTCCGCATCGGATGTGTTTGGACCGGTGTGCGCGCTAGCCGACTACGAGGAATGTCTCCCCTGTGTGCGTCGTGCGGTGACGCAGAAACACTCGAACACGTTCTGTGTATGTGCCCTGCGTACTCGCAACCGCGACACCTCCTTCGGGAAGGTTACCGAAATCTTGGACTTCCCTGTGCTAACACATGTGAGATCCTTCACCCGTCTGGCCCTCCCCACAAAGTGCAAAGTGCCCTAAAAGTGCTCCTGTTATTCCTACGGGACAGTGGACTAAGTGCAAAACTGTGAACACTTTCCATCTTCCCCTAGTGCGCAAATTATTGCCAGCAACTCTCACCAATTCAGTGTGCCACTCCCGCGCTATTCCCCGCATAGCACCAGTTCCATTTTTTTCTTTTATTATCATTACTCTGTTTGTGTTTTTTTTTTCTTGTCCCATAAGGCCCTTTTGCACAAGGACCTTCTCTCACTCCTGCGCGCAACCAACTGCCCGCAAATCGTCTAACTTTTATCTGTACCAATTTATGTAATGCCCACAGAATCTTTTTTTTTTCTGTGTGTGTGTTTATCATAATCAATTCCTCCGTTACATATTCCATAAGGTCCCATGCACCTTCTGCAAAGGCCCTATCTCCTCCATCTCAAATAATCCCCTCAGACTACTTTTTTTTTTTTTTCCTCCCTCCACTTATTATTTTTTTTTTTGTGGTGTTTATTATCATCAATTCTTCCTTTATATATCCCATAAGGTCCCATGCAACCTCTGCAAAGGTCCTTCCTTCCCAGCCTATCTGTTGCATTTCAACTAATGCCCTCAGACTACTTTTTTTTTCCTCTCTTCTTTTTTTTTTCTTTTGTCTGTTTAGTATCATCAATTCCTCCGTTACATATTCCATAAGGTCCCATCCACCTTCTGCAAAGGCCCTATCTCCTGCATTTCAAATAATCCCCTCAGACTTTTTTTTTTTTTTGTGGTGTTTATTATCATCAATTCTTCCTTTATATATCCCATAAGGTCCCGTGCAACCTCTGCAAAGGCCCTTCCTTCCCAGCCTATCTGTCGCATTTCAAATATGCCCTCAGACTACTTTTTATTATTATTATTATTATTATTATTATTATTATTATTATTATTATTATTATTATTATTATTATTATTATTATTATTATTATTATTATTATTATTATTATTATTATTTATTATTATTATCTTATCTCCTCCTATATTATCCCACAAGGCTCTTTGCCCCTTCTGCAAGGCCCCACTCCTCCCACCGCGCGCATCCAACTGCTCGCATAAGCATCCATGACATTCCAAATCTCCCTATCAGATTTTCTTTTTTTTTTCCCTTTCTTTAAGCCTCATAATTATCTCTACATATGTCATGAAGGCTTTCTCCTTTGCGCGGCACGTCCCCGCTTCAAAATCCACCAATCCTTGTTGTACGAGTGTTTGCCCTTCCATGTTTGGCATTTTTCTCCAGGGGTCCTCGACATTGACTACTAACGACAACGCTTTCGCTCCCCCTTCCCCTCTACTCGGCCCCGTTGCGGTGTATCCCTGCAAGTACAGGAGACAGTTATAGGGCCGTGTAATCCCCCCCTTCTCTTCCCCCCTCAACAAGAATCTCATTATTATTATCTGTCATACAGAGCAAGTGTGACAGATACTGCGCCTTTTTCTTCCAGCGACAGTAGCGATGGTGTACCTACAAACTTGCTCTAGGCGGATAAAGTGCGACTAATTAACGCCGATAAGAGGCAAATGATAGAGGAGAGGAGGGATTCCCCTGATACTTAATATCCGAAATAGACTGCTGAAGGTCATTTCTTACTAAGCAAACCTGTGCATCCCACGAGGTTTATCTATTTATGATCTGAATTATTACGTAACTAAACTCCCCTTAAGCGAACGACCTCGCATTACCGAAGTGCCTGCAACGGAGCAGCACCAAAACAGCCGCCGATGAGTTATATAATCTGACTTTTGATGGTATAGCGAGGGGGAAAGCGCGAACGCAGTCCCCCACTACCAAAAATTGCATGCCCCATCTGCCCCAGTTTGGGGTAGTGGCAGGGGTCAGCACGAGCGTAGTGCAATGCCCGCACCTCTCCCTGGAGGCACCGCCTTGTGTGTTTAAGAGAATTTTATTTATACTGAAGGTTCTGGTACAGGTCAAGGCTTCATGATTATCTCTGACACAGCAATAAAGGGCACTTACAAAAATGTTACAACAATACAATGACTCGCAAGGAGAAGATAAGCACGTAGACGAAAATACAGGCAAACACTCGTCCACCTTCCTAGTAAGGAAGGATGGACGCGGTCACTTTTCCATTAACAATGGAAATGAAGCGCGTTGACCAATGCAGGAGGAAGGCCTCCTCCCCGAGCATTACAAGTTCTTCATTTAGATGCTTCAATAAAAGAGTTCTGAAGCGATGGAGCAGAGGGAACATGGCTCTCTGCGGGCGTCCCCGCAGACTCGCATATCCTCTCCGCTTCCAAAGTACGAAAACGCCAATGCACATGATGAGTTCGGCAAAGGCATCTCGGTGACGGCTTTGCCACTGAATGTGTGTCTGAAACATGCTGGTTACAAGGCGCCAAAAAATGCGCGCAACCTGACATTCGTAGATGGCGTGATTTAAAGTTTCGGTGCGACCGCATTGCGGGCATGAGGCGGAGGGCGCCACGCCCCACGCTGCAAGACGATCGGCCGTGGGTAGCGCTTCCCATTGCCGAAGCCAAGTAAAGCTTCTTACATCTGCTGGGAGGGAAACAATGGTGCGATTCATCCGCCTCCTTTTGCGCATTTTCCTGCATTGGTCATCGTCAAGAGCTTGGAGCGCTACACCTTCACAAAGCTCGCTCGCAGTCATTTCTCTAGGGTCACATTCAGGCATCGTGTTATTAAAGAAATGCAATGAGTTAATTACATATATGTAAAATGGTGGCGGTCTCTCGGCCGCCGGGCCCATCCGAACAGGAAGATCAAAGAAACGACGCGACATACCCATTAGGTATGAGGACAGCTCGCTGCCTCGATACATTGTGTCAGAAATCAGGTCCCACATGGTTTTCAAGGCCAATGCACGACACATGACATCAAGATCTGGGATGCTGAACCCTCCCATGTTGGTAGGGAGTCGAACAAAAACTCTTGCCACGCTTTCCGCATGGCCATCCCAGAAAAAAGAGCCACACAGGGTGGCTAAACTCTGAAGGACTCGGCGAGGAGGACGTGCGACCTTGGCTACATAGAAAAGAGATGCTATGATGGAAGTTTTGATTAGATATGCGCGTTCTGAGAACGGTAGGTGAAAGGTTTTGGCTATTTCTGTTCGCTTTTCAGCTTTGCGTTTTATTTCCTTCCAGGTGGTGCGGGCTACTTCTCCGGACGCTAAAAACGTGACGCCCAGGACTTTGACACCATCTACAAACTGCACTCCGTCTGGGAAGTCACCCCTAAAGGACCCAAAGCTGAGAGCTTGGCTTTTAGCTGGGTTGAGACGCGCTCCCGACAGGTGGCTATATGTGTGGAAGAGCTGCAGGAAGGCTCTGTAACTGTCAATATCTCTGATGAACAGGGATACATCATCTGCATATGCTGCAACCTTGATTTCGCCTTGGCCTGGAAGGGGAAAGCCCCGTATTGACTGGCAACATTGTATCCGGTGGAGCAAGGGTTCTATGCAAAGGACAAACAGGATAGAGGACAATGGGCATCCTTGTCGAATGCCGCGACTCACGGGGAGGGGTTCAGTGATTCGATTGTTAATCACGAGTCTGGCTTCCAAATCTGTGTACAGGAGCCTTAGGACATTGATCAGATTCGCAGGGAAACCAAAACATTCTAGTACTCCAAACAGATAGTTTCGCTCTACCCGATCGAACGCTTTTTCTTGGTCTAGGGAAACAAAGACGCCCGAGACCTGCGTGCGTGTGGCATACGTGAAGAGGTCACGGGTTAGAGCTAAAGAAGAAAAAATTGTGCGCTCCGGCACGCAACATGTCTGGACATTGCTTATCAGTTCAGGGAGAACGGATGATATGCGATGCGCCAGTATGGCGGTAAGTATTTTATAGTCTGAATTGAGTAATGAAATGGGCCTCCATGCTTTCGGGTCGGATGGTACGCCTCCACTTTTCAGGAGGAGCACAACTTTGCTTTCACGAAATGATGCTGGCCGAAGCCCATCAGTAAGGAGTCCATTGAGCATAGATAGCAGGTGGGCGTGTATTTCGGTGAAGAAAGTTTTGTAAAAAATAAGTGGTAGCCCATCAGGGCCTGCGGCAGCAGAGGCATTCATCCCTTGGAGCGTAAAATTTAGCTCCTCTAGGGTGACTGGGCTACACAGACTATCACGACTCTCCTCGGGAATGCGGGCTATGCCTGTGCAAAAATCGCTTATGGTAGTATTTTGGCTCGCAGAATCCCTGCACTCCGCTGTAAACAAGTGCGTAAAGTGCGCGCTAAAAACGGCCTCAATGTCATCAGCCTGATCAGACTGTGTGCCGTCCGGCAACTGAACGAAAGGGATCTCTTCTCGACATTCCGACGAGCCACAGCGAATACTGCGCAGTACAGAAGGGTCTGCGATCGGCCTTCCATTAATGTATGTCTGCGCCGCAGTTCGGGAGTTGAGTCGAAGTAAGAGTTCATAGCGGGCTTGCAATTGGTTCAGATAGTCCTGCATTGTGAACGTGAGGGGCGCGCCCCGTCGCACAATGCGTGCCCTACGAAGTGTATCATTTATTTCGGCAGTTAAACGTGCCCTTCTATTTCGACCTGCTTTTATGAGCTCCGTTCGCCATGTGGTTTTTAGAGCGTCCCAGCTACTTGGCTGAGGAGCGTGGCTGCACGTTCCTGCTAAGGCTTCTTTCAAGGAGGCTACACTTGGAGGGTCGTGGGCCAATGTCAAGTCCATTTTCCACTGGTCCCTAGGTGGGACAGGGTGATTGAAGTGGAGTGTCACTAAAACTGGGTAATGGTCGGAGATGCGCGGGACATCGGGTGGGAACGTAAGAACTTCACAATCAGTGACATAATTAATGAGATTCTCTGGGAAGTAAAAGCGGTCTAGCCGACTCTTATTCCTGCCCCGTTGCCATGTGGCAACGAACGTTTCACCGTGCAACTCTATCCAGGCATCTCTCAGTTTGAAATTATGTACAAGCTGTTTTAAGGCTCGGGCCCCGCTGTAGGGCCTACCTTGTCGCCTACCGCTAACATCCCTGTAAGGGTCTTCAACACAGTTGAAATCACCAACTATGAAGGTGGGATAATTGTCCAACAAAAAGGTATCCAAAGAATCGAAAAACTCAGAGGTGGAAGATCGCTGGGAGGGAGCATAAACCACAAGTGCGCGCACACGTCTGCCTTGCACATTGAAATCAACAGCCAAGGTGCGACCATCGAAACCATATACGCAGTGGGCACCACGACGAAAATGTGGCTTAAGGAAAACAACTCCAACGCCAGACATATGTGAATCAGTAAGTGTAAAAAAGGCATGAACAAAAAAGCGATCACAAAAAGATTGAACATCATATGGACAACTAAAATTGCACTCTTGTAAGAAAAGAATATCCACATTGCGAGCACGGGCAAAGTTTACAATCTCTCTCTGTTTGTTCAGGTTCCTGAAGCCCTGAGCATTCAGAGTTAAAAGATGAATTCCTGCCATTGTTATTATGAAAGTGCGCACACGGATATTCTGAACTAAGGAGGGGAAAAAAAAGGACATAAAAGACTGTTATCTATGGAAAGTCGTGCCCAGACTGCGCCTGGGCACTGGGAATTTTGTTGGGCTTACTCAAGTTGGACGAGTCGTCGCTGTCTGCCGACTCGGGATGTCCCCTTTTCGCAGTCTGGCGGTCGTAATCCATAAGGTTGTCACCCGTGAGTGATCCGACGAGGAGGTTGAGGGGGTGTTTCAAGTCTATTTTCCGAGAGTCAGTCGCAAGTCTGTTCACTCGAATGTTCTGTGGAACACTTTGTGGCATGCGGTGTCCACCCGTCGAGTCGTCGCTTCCTGTCGCTCGGGAGCCACGTGCAACCGGGTTACGTGGAAACTCGGTGAGGTCCGAAGTGTTGTTTGTACTGGAGTGGAAAGTTGAGTCGCTGGATGTTGAAGCGGCGTCATCCGGCTGCGCTATGTTCCGGCTGGCGTCTCCGCTCGACTCATCAGATGATGTGGGAGGAAGTTCTGGGAAGTCTTGTGGTGAATCTATGGTGCCCTTAATTGTGTCAGAAATTTCACCGTCGGTTTTCTCATCTATGGTGAGTTCTTCCGTGTCGGAAGCTGCTACTGAGTCAGCCCCCGGTGTGACTTCTCGTCGCTCTACTGCTGGAGAGCGCGCTCTTTGTTCCTCGGAGGCCGCTGCTGCCGCAAAAGACCTTGGCCGCACGCAGTCAACAGTTGCGTGATGTCCTCCGCACCTGCGGCACGGTTCTTTGCACCCCTCCGTGGCATGTCCGAAGATACCGCATCTGGAACAGCGGGGAGTGTGGCAGTCTCTTCCGATATGGCCTGACAGGCGGCATTTGGAGCACACCTTCTGAACACCCCGATAATCACACATCACCGTGTGACCTTACTGAAAGAAAATTGGGGATGGGCTTCTTCATTTCTATTTTAACAACTCGGATTCCTGTGCCAACGCCGGGGCGTCCTTTAAAGACTGGTTCGTGTACATTCTGGACGTTGCCGTACGCTGACATCACTGCAGCAATCGTTGCGTCGGCCACCCACAGAGGCACTCGGAAAATGGACACGTGGACGATTTCGGGGCCAACACTCGCTATCGGGACTGAAACACCATTGATAAGGATGCTGCCTTTGGTCTTGATTTTCAATGCTGCGCTATCAGAAGACGCCGCTACACCGAACTTGGCTCCTCCGATATGTTGGAGGGACTTGACGCCGGCAACGCCGGTCACAGATTCAAGGGCATCGATGATTTCATCAACCGTGCTGCCCTCTGGTGCTTCAAAAATGAAGCAATGCGCTTTGGGAGGCGGGGTGGCGTATGCCATCAGGATGGTGGAGCGGAGCCCTGGCTCCCACGGCGAAACGCAGTGGTGCCCGGGCGGGTTGTTGACTGGCGGATCCCCTGGACGATCCGGTGGGCGGAATCCAGGGCCCGCCTTGATGCTCGAAGATCTGGTCCTGGTCGGGCAGAGTAACGGCGACGCTGATCACGGTAGCCTCGGCACCAGGTAAGTATGCTTGGACGACGTCTCTGCCGCGGAGGCAACCTACAGAGACGCCGCCTTCTGCTCAAGTTACGACCGTTGGGAAATAAAAGAACGTGCCTCTCCCTGCTCCGTGTTTCTTGTCTACCCGGAGAATAACAAATGTTTTCTTGCGAACTCTCAAGCTGTTAATTCAAAACTATTTTGTAGAAGCCTACTGACCATTATATGTGCACAAAATAGGCTACAAACTCGCACAACACGCTGGCGTATGTCTCAGTGTTGCTAATAGACATGTTTAACGGGTGGTGGCGCCACCTCACACGCCTTCCAACTTCTCGCATTCCTCTACTGCGGCAATGCACTGCAGCGTATTGAGCGATTGAGCGTGCAGAGTTCGTGCCCCCAAGCAGTTCGTACCGGAGAAAGTCCCAGCGATTCGCGCGTTTCCGGCAAGAAACCATCCCCGTGAGTCTCGCAAGTGGCGTCACGGACTCCGATCGCATTGTAGTAGCGACCGTAGCAGAGTGTGCCACGGGACTCGGGTATTGCACAACAGGGGAAGATCACTTGAGAAGGGTAACGTAGAACCTGCGTCACGGCTACAATCCTCGCCCTCTCAGCAGTTTTTTTTTTTTTTTTACTCTTTTCCGGGCTTTTTCTTTCGAACTTTTTTCCTTGTCTTTTTTTGCGCACGTTCTTTGTAGAGGTCCCGTATTCCTTCCCGATATTCCGCTAACCACGCCCTACCTCCATTTCCCTCTTCGTGCTAACATACATTAAGTGTCCTAGGATTTAACGTGCTTTCTCTACCTGCCGTGTTTTTTTTTTTTTTTTCAATTCATTTCACCACCTTTCTACCTGTTTCTTTTCCTCGCCTTGCTTTACATAGCGCAAATATGAAAAAGTTAACCCTCACGGTCTGCGTAGGGTTGTTCAATATGAAAAGGAGCAAAGATATGCCATTCATTAAGTTACCCGTTCCTCTGTCGTTTATGTGTCAAGTATACTTTTTTGTGTGTTTTATTGATTATAAATGTAACGTCCAAAAGTAATTTTCGCCTTTACTTGAGAAAATAAAACGAACCGTCTTTTTGAGCAAACTGATAGTTCCCTTTCATACTCGGAGACAGTGTACAAAGACTACGTGGGGAAAGCAGCGTCAGAAATCGAGCAGGCAACGCAGCTTGTGGAGGTGGCACGCATACATGCTTACTTGTTTTTTGTTTTTCCTTATAAACCACTTGGCTTAGACGACAATTACTATTTCGAATGAAATTAGAGCATTCTGCGTCTCTCGTACTATACTAAACAGTACCCTAATTTCGGCAATTTAACAAAAAGCACATGCAAATCTGCGTGTATTTCGCCGCTTCGCTCCGAATATAATCTCAAAGCAATTCCTATCAGTTTAAACAAATCTAATAAACCACGTGGCGTAGACGGCCCCCGCCGTGAGTGAGTGATGCAGTGGTAAGACGCGCCCGACTACTGTGCCGGAGTTCCCGGGTCCGACCACGGCGGCTGCGTTTTTCGATGGAGGCGAAACGAAGTGGCGTCCGTGTGCTGTGCGATGTCAGCGCACGTTAAAGATCCTCAGGTGGTCGAAATTACTCCGTAGCCCTCCACAACGGCTCCCCTTTCTCTCATTCCACTTTCACTCCCACCTTCCTCCCTTGGTTCAGAGTATTCGCGAGAGTTCAGAGAGTTCGCAGACTGGAGTGGCTTGCTACGGAAAGCGGGTGCTTGGCGCCTCAGCAGAGTGGTTTTCGCCCCTTACGAGACTGCATTGCGGATGTTGTCAGCACCATTGAAAACGCCCGCAACACCAGCCAAGTGGGATACCTCATCCTGCTCGACATCAGAAGCGCCTTGGATTGTCTTCCTCACTGGGCAGTGATCGACGCGCTAAAAAACATTGGTGCCACCGGCCGCCTCCTGAACTTCGTCAGTGCGTTCCTCAGCGAGCGAACACTCTCCGTGAAGGTGGGCAACACCTGTAGTGCCCCCCGTCCAGTGCCATGCGGTGTCCCTCAGGGAAGTGTGCTGAGCCCTTTCCTATTCAACATCGTGCTGGCCCAACTACCCTTGTGTCTCCCCCGTGCTGTGCGCGAGTTTGTGCGTGTGTGTGTATATGCGGACGATGTTGCCCTGTTCGCCTCATCAACAACCCGCAGCAACGCCTCATCGCTTCGCGACCTTCAGCGTGCGCTCGATGCTGTCACCGCGTTTATTCGCAGTGTCGGCCTCGCAGTGTCGGCCGAAAAAACTGAAGCCCTGCTCTACCATCCCCGTGGTGCTGCAGCCCGCAACAAAACACGCCCTCTTCGCCTGGACGGAACCCCCCTGCCTTGGCGCACAACGGTTGTTTACCTCGGCCTCAAAATTGATGCCCGCATCACCTGGCGCCCTGCGGTGGATAAAGTGTGCGCAGACACCAAGCGCATAGGTAAACTAGCGCTTCGTCTCCTTGCCAAAGGTGAAGGAGCCTCTCCCCCGCTCTGTGCAAGAATCCATGAAGCGATCGCCTCAGCCAGAGCATTGTATGCCCTTCCCCTGCTCAGCCTCAGCCTACTCCAATGGAAAAGGCTGGACACATGCCATAGGAACGCCATACGACACATATCTGGTCTCCCCAACGGATCTCAGGTGGCAGCGACCTATGCAGAAACCCGCACCATCCCCCTCTCACTAAGAGCACTCAAAACTGCCCTCAACCACATCGAGCGGCTTCACCGAGCACAAGATGGCTCTGAACTTCTTCGCAGAATTTCAGCCAAACCTAACACACGCATCGGTCGTGTCATGTGCCTCTTCCGTGAGATACTGGGCCCCCCTCCACCGCCCCTTGCTGCTTCACAACCCCCACATGAAATCTGCCCGCCCCGCATCTATCAGGGTCTCCCAGGGGTGAAGAGCAAACGAAACACGCCCGTATGCGAACTTCAGCAAGAGGCCGAATCCAAAATTCACACGGATTTTCGTCACCGAACCCTCATCTTTACTGATGGGTCAGTCCGTCAGCAAGAAAAATCCGCAGCTGCTGCATGTGTGATTCCCGACTTGGACACCTCTAAATTATGCAGGCTACACTTCCCTTCCTCGTCACAAACAGCTGAGATAGCTGCACTCAATCTGGCAGCCACCCTGCTCCTGGAAAGCCCTGAAATTAAAAATGCTGCCATTCTCACCGATTCGAGGGCAGCGCTTCAGGCCCTTGCGCAGCCTAGCAAAGGACCTCGCCTACTGCAAGTATGCGCACGCAACTTCCAACGCCTCGCCGAATCCGGCTGCGATACAGTCCTACAATGGATCCCATCGCACTGTGGGATAGGGGGCAACGAACTTGCTGATGAGCTCGCTCGATCAGCCCACCACCCGTCCGTTCCCATGTGCGCGGACAACACTACATATGACTGTGCTCGTCTTGCAATCGCGCGACACACCATTTCCCACCACCCTGACCCTCGCATCGCCAGCGGCCACCCCTTCCGTGCAGTTAGTACTCGCCTCTTCGCCCGGAGAGACTATGTTCTGCTGT
This sequence comes from Amblyomma maculatum, assembly GCF_055883805.1. Classification (NCBI taxonomy): domain Eukaryota; kingdom Metazoa; phylum Arthropoda; class Arachnida; order Ixodida; family Ixodidae; genus Amblyomma; species Amblyomma maculatum. The sequence goes on along the minus strand of NC_139350.1, from coordinate 109,198,583 downwards.
TGCGCCTCCGCATCGGATGTGTTTGGACCGGTGTGCGCGCTAGCCGACTACGAGGAATGTCTCCCCTGTGTGCGTCGTGCGGTGACGCAGAAACACTCGAACACGTTCTGTGTATCCCTTACAAAAATGTGTAATGTGTTGGTTTAGAATCTCTTTTCAGTTTTCTCATTAGAATGTATTGTATTCCTTTTAACTGTGTATGCAATATGTTAAATGAGTTTGAATAACCATTTGGCCACCGCATTCTTACACAACCACAAAAGACGTACTGCTATAGAAATACAATAGTGAATGTCTTTTGCAACTCTTTAGAGAGATTCAATAGATGCTCTTTTAATTTTTCTCAATAGAGACTATAAAGTAATCATAGATTTTCTATAATTACTGCCTAATGAGTTCCAATAACTATTTGGCCACCGCATTCTTACTGAAACACAAAAGACGTGCTCCTATAGAAATACAATAGTGAGGGCCTTTTGCAACTTTTTAAAGAGATCCAATAGATTCTATTTTAGTTTCCCTCAATAAAGACTATAAAGTAATTATTGATTTTTTATAATTACTGCCTAATGAGTTCCAATAACTATTTGGCCACCGCATTCTTATTGAAACACAGAATACATGTTTCTATAGAAATACAATAGTGAGAGTCTTTTGCAACTATTTAAGGAGATCCAATAGATTCTGTTTTAGTTTCACTCAATAGAGACTATAAAATAAATATTGATTTTCTATAATTACTGTTTAATGAGTTCCAGTAACTATTTCGCCACCGCATTCTTATAGAAACCCAAAATATGTACTGCTATAGAAATACAATAGTGAGTGTATTTAGCACCTCCTTAAAGAGATCCAATAGAACCTTATTTAGTTTTTTTCACTAGAGCCTATAGAGTAATTATTGAAATTGTATAATTATTTTCTAATGAGTTCCAATAACTATGGTTACCACATTCTTATAAAAACACAAAAGACGAGCTCCTATATAAACACAATAGTGAGTGTCTTTTACAAATCTTTAAAGATATCCAATAGATGTTCATTTAATTTTTTCCCAATAAAACATATAGTGATTATTGACTTTCTATAATTACTGTATATTGAGTTCCAGTAACTCTTTTGCGACCACATTCTTACAGGAACACAAAAGAGGTACTGCTATAGAAATATAGGAGTGAGCATCTTTTGCAATTTCAAAAGATTCATTAGACTCTTATATTTTTCCTCATTAGAGCTTAGATTAATTACTGACGTTCTATAATTACGGTTTAATGAGTTCGAATAACTAATTGACCACTACATTCTCACAGAAGCAGGAAACAGTATTGCTATAGAGCTACTGTAATGAGTGTCTTCAATAATTCCTTCGACAATTACTACCTAATAAGCTCAAATAATTAACTGCTTATTGCAGAGCGTTGTTCCAACTCTGAAGTGACCCAGTAGACTTTCTCCTAGCCTTTCTCATAGAGCCTGCAGTGGAGCTATTGAAGAAGTTTCAATTGTGCATGTTAGTGAATGTGATCTGTGCTGCAAAACATGCAAAGACATACAAAAGTTGTTCATGCAACCTTACTTTATTGCTTTATTTGCATGCAAGCAATGGTGGGAGACGGGCATTCGGGTAGTGGGCCAGCCTCTATTTCACCTCTCTCGAGAGCAACGATGAGGGGCTGCTCTTAAGGCGGATTGGGTCCGCGTTGAACTCTTGAATTGTGTAGCCTGCAAAAATTAACACACATAGATGTCAGAAATTTGACACAGTATAAATTAACTTCACACATTTCACTGCCTCTATGATGTATGTGCATGCTGATAATAATTCTAAATACAGATTGTCACCAGAAAGCTTCAACTAGATTCATAACTATTGTGCAGTTTGTTTGCAGCAAGAAGTCCACTGTTAAGGCTTCTCTTATTTAGATGCAATGATAATCACAAGATAAAATTATAAGCACTAAGATTTTGATGCCTTCAATTTGTTTATTAAGTTAATTGCATCGTAAATCATCCAGTGGACCTGTCATGTATGCAACACTTGCTGCCACTCACAGTGCACTCCACAAGGATTGGTCCTCTCGCTCTTTCTCTTTATTATCGCAATGCTCAAACTTCCACAACATTTAGCGCAGGTCCCATAGCTCCATCACAGCCTGTATGAGGATGACATTACCTTATGGACCGCAAAGGGCAGTGATGCCCAAATCAAGGAGAGACTCCAGCGTGCAAGTGATATCGTAGGGAATGTAGCGGACCCCAGGGGACTGCGATGCTCTCCAGCTAAGTCTGAATTTATCATATTCTGCAAAACCAGATTCCTTGCGAAACCACCACCAGCCATCGAACTTATAATATTCGTGGAGTCCCTATTCCTAATCACAAAAATTTAAATCCTTGGCTTAACCTTACAAGAAAACGGCTTCGATGGTGACGCAATTCAAATGTTTCAAGGAACCTCGCAGTAAATTATGCGACTCATCCGTTGCATTAGTAACTGCCACTCCGGCTTGAGGGAAAAGAATACTCTCCGCTTAGTACTGGCCTTTGTGATCAATCGCATAGCCTATATATGCCCTTACTTAGATATAAAGTCGGCTGAAAAAGAGAAAGTGGAGGCCATAATAAGAAAATGCGTCAAACAAGCAGTTGGGCTTCTCATTCACACAGCGACCGAGAAAGTCTTAGGTCTCGATGTTCATAACATGCTAAGTGAGATTATTGAAGCAGTCACCATCTCGCAATACGAACGGCCATAGGGCACATCAACTGGCAGATATGCATTCTGTCCACACTAGGCGTGAATTATGAATGACAAGGCGGACTGACAACTGACCTTCCCAAACATATACGACAGCCCTTGGTCATTCCATCGATACCTCAGAACATGCACCCAGATTTCCAAGTAAACGTCGTGCAGAGAGAGCCAGGCCAAACGTTTTCTTAATTATACATCAGTAGTGCATGTCAATTAAGCAGATTCGTCGCTTGGAAAGACGGTCGCTGTGGTTACCACCGAACATGGTACAATCATGTACATGTATATAGGGTATACAGAAAATGCAGCTAATGCTGTAGCCATTGCGGGATCCTCGGCAGAAATCATAGTCAGCGACTCAAAACTGGCGATACGTAATTACACGTTGGGCAGACTCTCCCGTCAAGCAATGCGTATTGTGCAAAATTATCAGCCCTCACGGCGCATTCGCCTAATCAGCCTGCTCATGCCTCTCTTGCTGGTAATGAGGCGGCTCATAACCTAGTTCGAGAACTGTCCCGCCGAGCTGGGTCATGCAGCCCACCGACTCTAAACTCCGGCAAGGACAGGTTGTTTTCTTATAGAGAAATCTTGCAGAATTACAGGTCTACCAGACTCAGATTCCCCCCCTCAGACAAAACGCTCTCCAAACGCCATGCCAAAGCATGGCGTAAACTTCAAACTAATACCTATCCAAATCCAAAATTATGTTGCCTATATTGGGAAGGACTCTATTCAGACAAATGCAAAAATTCTGATGCCAGAGTCGATCAAAATCATATGATCTGGAAATGCCCACAATCCCTACCTGCGAGCCACTTCATACGCGACTCTTATCACTGGGAGGCTCAGCCACAGCTGGGGTACATAGATAAAGCTCATCCAGCTGGCTGAAAACGCCGCCGCTGCTCAAGGGATAGCGGCCATCGTTTAAGTGGGGGTGGCCATTCGGGTCGCTCGTCTGTATCCGCTGGAAATAAAGTTTCCTCACCACTACTAAGCCATATGCTGGTTCATCCACCAATACCTTTTTAACTGAGCTCTGCAATCACTTAGTCAGCGTTTTGCGAATGCTGTTTGGGTTATAAATTCTCACTGAGTCAAAATATCTGTGTTTTTTTTTAGATTCTTTGCAGTGCTGAAGAATTTTTATTTCAGTGCAGCTGAGGTTCCACGTCAGTGACAGTTCAATGTTCATTCACTGCACAAAATGCCAGGCAGATGAATTTTGCTTTTCACTACGCAGTGTAAAGGAGTAGTATCTCCCCTTTAAGTATCATCAAAAAATACTAGGAGAGGTAGGAAGGTAGCGAAAAATCGGCAGAAATGAGCTATCTCACAGGTACATGTCCCTGCAGTGAAAATTTAATTCGAAGGCAGTCCACACCTGAAAACACGATAATCTCATATCATGCACCCTGTGTAGATCGAAATCCTTATTCAAAACAGCTTTTTAGAGATAATTTCTCCCCGAGATTGCACGACGATTGACAAGCGCTACTACCAACTGTTTATTAGCGTGTGCACACACCCAATGTTCATTCACTGCACAAAATGCCAGGCAGATGAATTTTGCTTTTCACTACGCAGTGTAAAGGAGTAGTATCTCCCCTTTAAGTATCATCAAAAAATACTAGGAGAGGTAGGAAGGTAGCGAAAAATCGGCAGAAATGAGCTATCTCACAGGTACATGTCCCTGCAGTGAAAATTTAATTCGAAGGCAGTCCACACCTGAAAACACGATAATCTCATATCATGCACCCTGTGTAGATCGAAATCCTTATTCAAAACAGCTTTTTAGAGATAATTTCTCCCCGAGATTGCACGACGATTGACAAGCGCTACTACCAACTGTTTATTAGCGTGTGCACACACCCTAATAAACAGTTTGTAGTAGCGTTTGTCAATCGTCGTGTGTTTTTTCTTTCCTTTTGTCCCCGTCCACGTTTTTGCGCTAATTTCTTCTTAAATATGCAAAACCGACTAGCCCGACCACACTAACTCCACAAATTCTTTGTTTAATTACTTTTACGATATCTTTACAGCTTCATATTTTTGCGCCATCTTTAGCACAAGAAAGGTACCTGTTTTTGGCATTTTGTTCCAAGATTTCAAATCAGCACTTTATTCTGGAGCTAATAACTCCCTTAACAAAATCAAAATAAGAATATTAGACCAGACCACCATCTACAACGCTGAGTTTGTTTCATCTGTGTAGGACAGAGGAAACTGTAAGGCTTTCAATTCTATGCAGATTAAAAATAATAAGGTCTGCCAACATACGAGCATGCTTAAGCTCAATTATGTGAAGTACGCGTAGCTAACTGTTCAATTGCAAATGCACGCAAGTATAAGGCATGGAAGAAAAACTTAATAAATGCAGAAGTTGGTAATTTAGATGACAAAGAAATGACATACCAATGATGGCACCAACTTTCTTTTGGTCCAAAGACTCCCTCATCACTGCGTCAGGATGGGCATTTGATTTACGCCCAAAGAGAGACTTGCCGCGGAGTTCCTCCGGTGTGAAAAGCTGCCGCAAAAGCCCTCTCGCAAATTTGGCTGGGGCTCCTGGGCATCTGCCACGCAGCCTGGCCAAAGCCGTCTCCTCTACTTTCACGCCGCCCCCAATTTCCACCTGGGAATGAAAATTTAACTTGAAGTCATGAAAAGGCAACCTGCAAATTATAAGTGGAATCGCTATTTACAAATAAGAGGATTATATAAAACCTTCATTTTCCTTTGAGCAAATAAGGGAAAACTAAAGCTTTATAGTGGGTGTTCATGTGATAACGCGAGCGCGATTCTGTAAGCACGTAGCCATAAGCAGGTTAGGTGCGCCACGCTGCCTTTGTTGCTTCATGTACAACAAAAAGGTGGCAACTCTGATATTACTGAATAGTTCCTGTTCTTGTAGTGGTCATCACCTCCTTTATGAGATCAACCACTTCCCAGCCGAATGGACTTCAATGGCATGAGGTCAAATGGATAGCCTTCATTTCAGCCTAGTTCACAGAGGCATTTAGTCATTCCATTATACTGTATAAGAGCCTGATACAGCAATGTGTTAAACTAACATCAAACCACCAAGCTGGCTTGCAGCTGCAGGCAGGGCTTCTGAAGGCACTTTACCAGAGACAACACAGCACAATTGAGCTTTTCTGAAAACTTCAAAGTTTTAAGAACAAAAGGCAAAGAAACCTGGACCACACGGATTAGGCATCATTCGATTTTTGCTTAGCTCCAATTTACCTCTTCCAATTTTCCATCTCTGCTTCCTCCTGTCTGGCCTTATGGCAGCTGTTAGCAGAACATGCGTATATATCGTTATGTCACTCTGGATCTCGGTATTCTTACTTGGATGTATCCCAGAATAGTATAGGGATATTTGCATTTCTTTTTGGGACAAATTCGCAAGCTCGAGCTCCATTGCCTGCATTTTAAATGTGCCTGCTCTCTGCTGCGCTCTTCCGATCACTTTTTCCAGATTGTTTGCATGTACGAATAAAACTTCCAGTACAATATTAGCTTCCAGATGCCACTAACTGGGGATATGTTCCACGTTTTCCAGTGATATTTTACCAATAGTATTTTGGCACAGCGTTTGCTTTAAATCGATTGCCCACTTCTTGTCTCACCTGCCAGCTGTAACCACCATTGTTCATGCTGAAATAAACCTACGTTATACACCTGGCATACAGTTTTGTTACAAATATATACACCCTAACTTTCAAGCAGAAAGATAAACTGATGCAGTGACGCCACCTGCGCTGGATGACTTAATTCAGTGGGAACAGTGGAAAACAGAGTTAAGGACCTTCGAAAACTTCTGAAGCAAACAACATGCTCTAGCGGCATCCACTATGAGACCAATTTATTGAAAGCAGGTTGCTTGAATATGAACAGTATATAAAAAAACAGTAAAAATGGCAGGAAACCAGGAAGGAAACCGTAAAGAGAAAGAGAGAGGGCAGGAAACAAAGACCCTGATGGATCTTGGTGTGTGCCACATCACTGTGGGTTTTCCCTATATCTGCTCCTGCATGTCTTATGCTGTTCTGTCTGAGGGACACTGCTAGTCGCCACTCAGCTTGCCTTTTGAGACATAAAGCAGCTGGCTTTTTTTTGCAAAAAAATTAAACAGTGTATCAAAATTTAGGGACCTTGAAAGGTCTTAAAACATTACATCTAGGGTATTCAATGATTTGAAGGGCATTTCTGAATCCTGCTCAAGATTTTTTACAGCTGTTGGAGTTTCCCGAGCATAAATATTTGTAACCTGTTATATAGATAAGGCTGCTGCTAATACTTTGCATGCATACATCCAGTTGCATTTCAAAACATAAATTGTAAAAGGAGGGTTTAAAACAATACATAACTGGGACACACTAACTACTTCTAGTCGGAAACAATTCAAGTGTTAGCTTAAGTGCCTGTATACGTGGCGCTCTTCACGTCAGTGCTACACAGTCAAAGATTCTTTGGAGCTGATAGCCTAATAATATTAGCATTTAGTCAAGAACCGAATATTGTCGCAATGAAATGGTGTAATATTTCCACAATACTTTCGGCAGCAAAGAAAACTGAAATAAGTTCTTGATAAGGGCCACCTCGCACTCACACTACCACATGTGCTATGTAATTTCATGCTATCATTCAAACCACAATCATGATCCATAGAAACCTTTTTCTATACCCACATGACCTCCTTAGTTCTTATTTGGAGAAACTTGGGATGGAAAGGGCAGTATATCTTGATGTAATTGCGATTAAAGTGTCCAGATATTGTTTCAGTTCAGGCACTGCCATTTGCTTAAAACGTCCGGCATGTTCCTTTACTAAAGGAACTAACTATGCAGGTCTGTGCTCTTTGCACTAATTGGGGGCATAATAAGGTTCTGACTCTATCCAGGAAATCTGACCAAAAGAATGCTTTGTTGCATCGGCTGTGCCTCATCTAAAGCCTTGCTTTTATATTTCTTTTCTTATGTCTTGAAGGAACAAAGAAGAAACTCGCTGCAATGTGCAGTAGACTGCCTAAAGGCAATATGTGTTGATGAGCACTATGTATTGGCTGAAGTCTCAGGTTGTGCTTCAGCATATGAGTACAAAGGTTTACTAGTAATAAAATAAGTATAGATAAGTGCAAGTATTTTGTATAGTATGCATATAATACATTTACATCTACGCGCAGTGCCTCGATTTAACCATTAAGTTGTGGATTTTAGTTTTCTGTTCCCATAATTGGCTCCGTTTACGTGGGAGAGCATATGACTGTTTGCTAAGCTGCTTAAATCCATGCTTCTTTGAACTTTCGATGAGGATTGAGCGCTTAATTACCAGGTGAATGGTATATATTTCAAGAACACATCCTAACTGCTCTTCGTAAGCTGTGATGTCTCATATATAGCAAGCTTACTGAATTGAAAGAGGGATTCTTCAGAGAAATAGGCTTCAGTTACATATTTCGCTACACAGTGTGAGCCGCAGAAGCCTATTGCCACATGCTGCTGTGAGGTACTAGAGTCGAATAAAATCGAAGAATGAATTTTCATATGCCCCACAAAGGATGATTTTACACCACGCGATTTTGTTAAGCCTTGGTTAATCATCTTGCATTTGCTGCCCGCTTGCAATAACATGTTAGTGTCAAGAGGATTAACCACGAAATCATGAAAATCGGCTGATGCTATGAAGGGCTCCCTCCCCAGCTCCACGGAACATGCCATGTGAGAGAGATATGCATATAGGGTATACAGGCTTTCTCTAGACTGTCCGACTTACACATTTAAAAACTGTTCCAACCTCAAAGATGTGAAGACCTTCCTTACCTGAGGGCACGGCCGCACTGAGTTCTTGTCAACCGTGTGGAGGTCCTCAACAATTTTTTTCAGTTCCTGTAGAACCTTGCGCGTCTCTAAAACAGTAGTTCAGCAGAGGTATAGAAAACTGTAGTGAAGCAAAACAGCATATTTTGCAAGATGTTTTCAATAACATAATTACGTTCGCCTACCATATGGGGCTGTGCTGTAAAATATCAATCAGACACAGACACAACTCTATAGTGCTGCCCAAACTTTCATTCGCTTGGACCTCTATTACAAAAGAGTGGATTTATAACCCGCCAAAAAGTAACAATTGTAACCAATAAAGTTTGATTTGATTTAAATTTGGAAGATGCTTAAGCTTCACCTTAAGTGTAGAGGCAATAGTGCCTTTAACATCGCCTTTGCATTCCGCTAATCTTTTAAACCACGTTTTCGTCTATTGTTTTTTTTTTTTTAATTTTAGAGCTATTAATCTAAAACACACGTTAGTAAGTCATAAGGATCATATGCGCTCTCTGGGGGCCCCTCTAATCACAGGACGGACCGAATCGCGAAGCGCTCTTGCAATTCGGTGTGACGTAACCCTACGTCAGTGATTTCTACTGCTTCGCTTCAGTCCGCGAACAGCGAGCGGTTCGCGCTGAATGCTCGCCGCGAACGGGCGAACCGCAGATCGGGGGTCACGTGGTCGATCGCTTCGCGTTTCGGTCCGTCGTGTGAATACACCTTATTAAAACACGCTTGGTACTGACAGCCCTTGGGGGCATATGAGTGGTGTGTTTCCTTTGCATTGTCTGAATTCGGGATCAAAATACAATTTTTTTAATTACTATTTCCTGAAGTACCTTCATTAGAGCAACATCCTCACTAATTTAGGCTTCATTTGGACCCTCCCCCAAATCGCTGTTTACAATGTGGTTGTGAAGCTATGACTGTCAATCAATTCTGCGGAACGAGCTGCATACGTTATTGCGTGAGTTATCAAGCTTGTTAGGCTACCAGGATGAACTGAAACTATAGATCATTAAATGTCACACCCCTTAACAGCACCACGAAGATATGAAGTACCATGAACATCCTCCAGTTCTTCAATTCTGCGTTTCAAAGCCCAAATTTCTTCTCTGGACGTCTCGCACTGGGAACATGACTTTGGATGCAAAATATGAAACCAAGAAAAAATATGAAACTCCCCTGCAGCACTAATTATAGAAAAAGCAGCAAAAAACACGTGTAATAAGACACAACACTTTTATGGCTCAGCTTAACCTAATACCGCACTGGACCTGGTATTCATCAAATACAAGAAAAAACAAACAAATAAGCTGGAAATGCTAATGTATCAGCTTACAAATTGTTTGCTGCGTTACAATTTCTCGAAACATAATCCATGACTGGTAATCAATGCGAAGAATCAGTGGTTTAAATTTTAAGAAAGCCTTTAAAAAATGGTGCCTCTCCTTCCTAGAGTTTAATTTTAAATTTACCGAGTACAAAACAGCGCTACGGGTCACTTACCTGGTCATTAGCACTGCGCGGTGTTGAGCTCTGTTGTAGCTCCTCTATGTCTCCTTTAGAAGCCAGCTGGGCACGTCTGCGCTCTAGTATGCGAGGCTTGCCTGGAACAAATTGTTCACGGCAAGGAGAATGACTCTGTAACCGCAAAGATGGGGAAAGTCGCCACTACTTACCGATGTCAATTATTTTGGCAGGTGCTGCCTCCTCGCCTTCCTTCCAGTTCAACAACTGGACCGTGCCACGCAATTCATTAATTGCTTTCTGTTGGAAGCCTATAGAAGCACAGCAGCAGGCAACCAGCTAGACGCCCCAACCAAACTCTGAGCAACGGCCAAGAGCGAACTGGCTTGGATTAGAGGACGAAGCCCGCACCCCCTTCGTTCCCACGGTCGAACCAATGCGCGTCAAGTCTCAAACGCAACACACACAGAAAAAAATTGCACCTGTACGGCGCCGACTGGCCGGACGTGCATCGGCAGAGGCAGACTGTGGATGTCGGGTTACAATGGATGTGTGCGCGCGGTGATATTCGATTCGCGCGCGCCGGATACCAAGCGGCCGCTTTCAAGGCGGGGGTGGCCTCGAGAAACGAAGAAAAAAGCTAATACACAGTCTGAAGTTCACTGAACTTTCAGATGCGGCATTCGTTCTCGCGCGCAGAGTGTACGACACAAGGTAGCTCCTTAATGTGCTCGTGTGCGTGTAGGTATTTCCTTTATACACATAGGTATTTATAGTCACAGGACAATGTTTTTTCAGAAGCTCAAGCGACTAAAATGCCGTACATGAGAAAATATAACCGCTACTTATTGGACCCGAAATGTGAAGTACCGCTCAGGTCAAAGTATCGCTTTAAAAAAACGCGCAGTTCTACCAGCGGATGCCTCCACAAGAACGCTGTCGAGCAGGGCCGGGAGGAAGGCGATGTCACTGGTGAATCTTTCTGCGCTGCCAGTAGCTCATCAGATGCAGATAAAACGACAGCACGAACACCTCCAGACAAGTCAAGTAACGAACAAACGCCGGAAGGGCGCATAGTAACAACGATGAACCAATCCGAAGCCCAAACTGAAACTGAAGCGGAAGAACAAATTGAGAACGAGGCTGCTGACACGGTAGAATCGGGCAGCGACTCCGAGAGCGATGATGACACACTTGGGAACTCATTCCCCGACCACGGTCAGCACAGCGAGAATGCCAATGGCTCACAGCGTCATCCAACTGACATAATAATAATAATTGGTTCACAGAAAGGGAAAGGCGCAGTATCTGTCACACTTCCTCTGTGGACACCTGAACCGCGCCGTAAGGGAAGGGAGGAAGGTGGGAGTGAAAGTGGAAAGAGAGAAAGGGGAGCCGTAGTGGAGGGCTACGGAGTAATTTCGACCACCTGGGGATCTTTAACGTGCGCTGACATCGCACAGCACACGGACGCCACTTCGTTTCGCCTCCATCGAAACGCAGCCGCCGTGGTCGGGTTCGAACCCGGGAACTCCGGCACAGTAGTCGGGCGTCTTACCACTGCACCACCCCGGCGGGGCACCAACTGACATGGTAACCGCGGATTTCATTCTTGAATTACTATTCCTCTGTAGCTATGCTGCTACTATCTCCATCCCGCCAGGAGTATCATTTTGCGTATTTAAATTGAATATAAATAGTGTCTTGCATGTAGAATTGAGTATGCTGAGTGTTTCGAGCATTTTTACAAGTTACCGTGAAAAACACTCAGCCGCGGCGGAGGTAATTAATTGCCTACATTTATGCACATGTTCATTGTAACTATAAGCGTTTCAGTATGTAATGCCAAGAAGGGGACGCAGGTATTCAATAGCAAAAAAAAAAAAGTATATACCACCGTAAAATTCCTAATTTCACTTTTCCGCGCCAATTCCGCAGCCCCCCCCTCTCCCGCCGCATCTCCCCGCTCCCTTGAAACACGCCAGTTCAAAATCACAATCCAATCTCAACTACCAAAAACATAAACAAAAACCTGTACGGCGCCGGCTCGACCGGGTACACACATATCTAAAGGCTGACGGCTGGCGTCGCATGACCGCCGCGATCGAGCCATACGATGCGCGCGACCAAAGAGCACATGGCCGCTGTCTAGTGGAAGTCGACGCCGAAATGAAAAAAAGAAAATAGATAATATATTAAATAGCGCGCCAAGCCATGTCGGCGGTGGGCACTGATCACTTTGCTATAACCTTGCTTCAGTGGTTGCGGCCTACAGAGTACCCCCAACGCAGCTTCTCGATCGCCGACGTCGTATACATGCTTCTAAGCTCGATCGGCGAGGTCAGAGATAAGAAATAAAAAATAAAACCATGTGCACTGCGCTATTTACTTTTTTTTTTTTTTTGCGGGAAAATTCTGTCGTCGCCTTGTTCAATTTTCATTGCCGTGCAGGGAAAACGCTCCCCCCTCCCCTTCCCCCCTCTATTTTTTCGGTGGTTTCGGCGGGTGAAAGGGGTTAGGGGGCGGGCGCTATTGAGGTGAAAGCAGTAAAGGGCCAATGGCGAATTTGAACCACATACAAGACTGTTGTGCGCACTTATTTTCGAAGTGAACTGTAGCGTTTTTTTTTTTCGCACAAAAATCAAAAATAAAAAATAATTTATATGAATATTTTGGCAAATATTTTTGTCTACTCTTTGGGTTCTGGTTGTGTTCCAACAGGATCAACCACTTTATCATGGATCACCACTGACCAACAAGTCATGGACCATTGCCTGAGGCACTGTACATCAAAGGAGACAACTGAGAACGTGCTCAAGCTAGTAGAGGCACATCTTCCACAAGAAATAGACTTTCCCTCAACAAAGTACAGCTTCTTCATGAGCGACAGCAAAACAAAACACTTTTATTGCAGTGCATGCAGTTCATACATAGGTGCACTTGATAAAAGTACAATCAGGGTAATACGTTCACGCTGCAAGAAGAGCATTGTGAAGAGAACTTAAATGCAGAGTCTTGCTATTTATACACCCTCGATTTTGAATTCCAAATTAAGGGTAACCTTGAAGAAAAGGGCAGTTGCCTTAAAATCCATGCACATATATATGATGTTTGTGGTAAGCACCGCTTTGATTGATATCACTGCAACTGCCACTGCGGCCTGGTGACCTCACTGTCACATTTAACACAGATGGTGCGCCGTTCCGGTTTCGGGATGTGGCCACTCCTTCTTCAAGTGAATGAACTCGATTATAATGACAAGACGCAAAGGCTGCTACTGGCTGGACTCTGGTTTGGCTCCAGAAAACCAGCTATGAATACATTTCTATTACCTTTTGTCCAGAAAATGAACAGCCTTTCAAGTGAAGGCGTCACTTGGAAAGATTGTACGGGCAAAGAAAGAACATCAAAGGTGTTTCCAGGACCGTGCACTGTTGACAGTGTGGCAAGGTGCGAGGTCATGTGTATGACGCAGTTTAATGAGGAGCATGGATGGGCGTGTTGCGAAGAACCTGGAGAAGTTGTCAACAAAGCTAGAGGCCACTGCCATGTTCATCTCATGCGCGCATGTGCTCCAAGCGTTAGGACACAGGAGTCCTTTCTTAAGCATGCAAACAAAGCCAAAACACAGCCAAAGCAAATCAGCTGTGGTATAAAAGGGCTTAGCATTCTAACTATGCTTGCTTTTTTCAGCTTCAGTTCCAACTTTGTGATTCATTATATGCATGCCGGTTGTTCTGGCTTCGTTGAAACAACAACAACAATGCTGTGGCTTTAATCAGAAAAATGCAGATGATTTCGAGTTCTTCAGTGCATTGAGGAGCTAAGTGCTAAGCTTATTAGCATGACTCCTACGTGGGAGCAGTCTCGCTTGCCACGGCCTCTGTCTGAAGTGAGGCGGTGGAAATCTTCAGAATGGAGAAACTGGCTGTTATTTCACTCTCTAGTACTCTTGTCTGGCTATCTTCCATCAAAAAGCTATTACAACTGGCTGAATTTTGTTGAAATAATGCACTGCATGTTGGCTCCTTCAGTTTCAATGGAGACAATGGGGGTCTTGAGGACAAAAATGAAGCAGTTCCTAAAAGAATATGAAATATTGTATGGCAAGGAAAGCATGACATACAATGCTCATCTGCTTATTCATCTCACTGACAGCATACAGCAATGGATATTCCCTGTATCCATTTCAATCCATGAATGGTAAGCTTGGAAAGTTTGTTTGCGGGACCAGGTATGCTGAAATTCAAATCATTGATAAGTTTTGCCTTTTGTCAGCACTGCCTAAACTTTGTCAGCACGTGTCTGTGAATCAAAAAGAAACTGGTATAAGTAATCAATTTTGGACTCTTATAAAGGGCTATAGCTTGAGAAAGAGCTATACCAAAGTTGGCGCAATAGTGCTTTATGACAGAGGGACATCATGTAGTGGGGCGATTCATTTCAAAGCGATGAGTGTAGGTCATTTCTGTTTTTGCACTGCCGACCTTGACAGATCTAGAAGCTGCAACTCTTTTGTTAAATCTGGGCCGACGTTTGGACGCATTCTTGATATTAATGTTGTATGCGGCTGCACAGCAAAGGGTTGTGCTTGCGACCACCACGCAGCAAACATCGGTGTTAAAATTCAGGTGTTCATAGTAAGGCAGGGCCTACTGACCAGTGTCAACGATGCTAATAGCTTCACACTTGTGCAGGCAGAACCTACAAGTCTATTTACAATGGTGTCTGCAACATCCATGAGGAAGTGCATGGCCGTTAAGTGTAATGGAGAAACTTATTGCGCTCTTTGTCAGAAACGGTGGTTCTGGAGGCTTCGTGAATTAATTTTCCACTGTTGAACAAGCACGGCATGAAATTTTGTTCCTTGAAAGTATATTCACTATCTGAAATCTCACTTTCAATCACCCAAATTCCGGTGCAGCCAAAGAAGCACGACAACCGTTGGAGCTATGCATAGATCATAGGGACCCAATCATGTAATTTCAGCTTTTGAACGACCCTGGTGCATGCATTACAGTTGTTTTTTTGTTTTTTTCACGCCTCATGTGGCCTAAACCGCAGCTTCCGCATCCCGGCTGTTATCCATTTGCTGTACACGCAATCCAAAAGAGCACGAAGAAATATTATAATACCTTATGTAGCTATTGTTGGATAATATACCTAGCGATCCATGTATATTAGTGTGTAAAGCAGATGTTTTCAAACTGGGCTCCACGGGCAGTTTTTATGGGTTCCGCGAGCTGCTATGGACCGCCCCTGGCGGCCCCTTCTATTCCGCACTGTCACATTTCTTATGGTGGGACTATAGGCACGGTGCCTGGTTATCGGTGCCTGGTTATAAGGTATATCTTGCACCGTGGTTGAAACATTTTAGAGCGATAGAATCATCTTGTAGCCGTGTCGCGCCGTCAGCGAAGCCGTGTCATGTCTGCGGCACAGACATGACATCTCGCCAAGTGGCTGTACGCCGCTTGCTTGTTGATTTGTGACTGGAACATCGAGGGCGACGGGGCGACGGCTCACCCGTAGACCTCACCCGCTCGCGCGCGTGGCGACTGAAGACATAGGCCATACAACCAAAGTTACCAAGACTGAAAAGCGTGCGTGTCTGTCTCATGGGCAGTTTTTTCGGGCGTTTCAATGGCATTAGTACAACGGGCCGATGTTTCGTTGCTGGCGAGCCCATTTTCACTGAAAAATTGAGCTATCTGCCGAAGTAGAAAAATACGTCTGTGCCGCGTGCCACAACGCTGCTAGAGCAGGCAGCGGAAGATAGCCACACAAAGTCGACCGGGCTGCCACGTGTCAATGTGCGCAGCCGAGCCGGTCAACCCTTGTCCAAGCGCGTGGATGGATATGAGGTTGGTCTTGTGAATAGTTTTCTGCGTTATTCTCAATTTTGAGGCCTCAGCGTGATTTTATTTAAACGTAGACATTCCCTAGTTGATTTGCCAAACTCACGGAAACAAAAAATGCTTAAAAATAACTGAGAGAGAAAGAAACCTGGGTGAGGTCGTGGCCAAGCAACATCGCCTAATTGTTACGGGGCCCCGGGGGTTACTTGTCACATGTTGACGGGTCTTGGGTTTTCTTGCAGCTAGAATGTTTAACACCTGGTATAATATGTTCTTACAAACAAGGAAACAGGCAGGCAAAGCAAAATCATGGTATCTCATTAGTACTGGGATTGCCTTCAAGTCATGGTATATAGATTGCCATAAAACTGTAAAATGATCATAAGTATATATCTGACGCTTTATGTATCAGTTATGTCACATATCGCTGACTAAAATTACTAGTTGATGTGCTGAGGTAGGAAGAGGCGCGGGGCGAAATGAATTGTAAAGACGCGAAAAGTGCCACTGACTGGCAAGTGTGATCTTCTCGTACAACTAATTATTCTGCTGTGAAGAGTGCTTGAAAACACATGCCTTAGTTTATGCCAAAGACTATATGCCGTTTCAACGTTGGAGCGGGCCTGTGTACGTGCGTGTACCCTGGGAAAACTAGCATTAACCCGATACTATACCGATACCGATCGAGAACCTCAGAGCTAGACGACACCCGTCGGCGGCCGCGCCGCCGCATCGCCTCTTTTTATGTATTGCATACAGTTCACTCTCCTTTCCCAAGCGCAGACCGCTGGCAGTATCTCGCCGGCAGTCTTTTGTCTTTTGTTTTGTTCTTTTATCGCCTGTTCCTTTCTCGCTCCTCGGACGAGTCAAACATCCCCTTCACACTTTTAGAACGTCGAGAGGACATGTTGCTCTGTGGAATGGCAAGTCCGATAGGAGGGCAACTTTAGCTAGGCCGGGCGCTTTAAAGGGGGAATTGAGAGTAAATGTACCCGATCGGTGCTCATACGGTTCTTACCTTTTTTTTCTCTGAAAAAGGCAAAGTCATTGTTAAAATGAGAAAGCAACTGACAGCATTAGAAAAAAAAAAAAACGAGCTTGGAGATGGCCACCGTCTGCCAGCTCTAAAAGGCTGTTTCGCGCTTAATATTTTCCGTTGGTACGGCATCAATGCGCGTTGGTAACTTTGCATTCATGATGCGGAAGCCAATTTGCATCTTTTGGAAGAAAGGAGAAAAGTTAAATGTAGAGAATGCTTAGTAAAAGGCTTTCACCTATGCATGTGGCACGTGAAAGGTTCTGCTTGTGATCTAACTACAACGAGTGCCATTGAGAGTTTTAAGGAAAGGGCTCGGTTACAGAGTGAGAGCGCCACGCCTCCCCACCGGGTGCGAGTGACTCTAGCGACGCCACTGCTCCAGCGTGCAGCATTTCTGTGGCCAGTGGACTTTTTTTTTGTCTTCTCGTTTCGTTACCTGCACGTCATTCCCTACGCTCATGTGCATATAGCCTTTTGTGAGGAAGCAGATATACGGTAGCCGACCAATGCGCGATGAGGCGCCAATGGGTCTTTTGAGCTTTGAGTGCTCAGAAGAGGCGCCTGGCCAAGCTGGAGTTTCCATGTAGCGTTTGGCCCCTCATCGACAGCTTTCTTGCTTTGTTTTTTTAAAGAACATCAGCTATTGTTCCCGTGGCATACGTTGGTTCCGCATGCCTGTGTGCGGAAAAGAATTGTATACCGGGAAAGTAGAGGCGCGGAATGAAATGACGTCAATGCTGTTCGTATAAGTTTGCTTGGTATTTGATGAGCCGATATCCTTTCCCCAATCTTTGGTTAGCTGATGGAAACTTTATTTTCCTATTCCTAAACATTGATTGGTGGGAAGAGTTGGCTAATTTCTGATTGCTTGCCGTCCCCACCAAGGGCGGATACAGAGGGCTTAAATCTATGCGCTCTTGGGGAAACCAGGGCTGAATTCGTCTGATCAACGGATCAGTCATTTAAATAGCTTTCTCCTTGCTTGTGTCTTCTTGTTTTATTTATGTGTAAATAATCTGTCGTGCCACCAAGTAATGTGAATGTTTGCGAGTGCGAATCTTCAATTTACCAAGATCAAGAATATTGATCAAGTGTTTCCTCACCTGGCCACCTGAAGGGCAAACTCAACTACCCTTAAGAAATTTTTGTTCCTTTTAGGATAAACGTAAGTAAGGTGTGCTAACACATTCCTCGTTTGCGTGGTGGATTTCGCGTGCACGCTCCTCCTTTTTTTCCACCGCCATTTTGATCGCTTTTAAACGCCGTGTTGGCTGTGTATATTGTTCCTTTTACCGATTTTATTTTGGTTTTTGTCCCTGCCTTTCACACCGTCGATTTTATCGCCTTTAATCTTTCGATCTTTTTAATTTTACTTTTTGGACGTGAATAACTGCCTTCTCAGATCGCAGGGCCTCACCTTGGCTCCACCCCTTTATGCATGTTTACATACATGTATGCTATGTTGCGAAATAGAATTTCACTTGTTGGCGCCTGCATCTGTACTTTCTTTTGTGTGTTTTCGTGTAGTTCTTACCGCTGTTCTTTATATGAATGCAACACCAACTAGCCCGGCACTTCGCAGTAGTGAAGTTCAATACAAGTGTTTCATTAGGAAGTCTCATTGAGGCAATTTTATAAAATTCGGGTTCACTGCGAACCGAGTACATAAAATGGAAGCACAAAACAACTTATATACAATTACCTCATTAAAGATTTCATTCAAACCGCTCTATAGACTTTGTTTTTACTAAAACAAAGAAAGCCCATATAGTAAGAAAACAAAACGCTTTCGATACATTTGACTCATTAGAAAATTTTAGAGAGCCAATTCTATAAAATTTGGATTTACTAGAAATAGGGCGAGTTTATATAACGAAAGCTGAAAACAAGTTCTGTACAAAGCAGACATTAAATAATTCTACTGAAATGTGTATATAGATTTTGTTTCGACTTACAATGGAGCGAGTTCGTATAATAAAAGCCCAAAACAAGTTCAATACAGCTGACTCATAAGGAACTTTTACTAAGCCAATGCTATAGAATTTAAATTGATTACAAACAGAGCGAGTTTATATAATAAAAGCTCGATACAGCTTCTATGCAAAAAAGTCATTAAAGAGTTTTATTGAGACATTTCTATAGGTTTTGCTTTGACCTGGAACAGAGTGAGCTCATATAGTTCAAGCACAAAATAAGTTCAATATAGCTGACTCATTAGGAACTCTTCCTAAGTTATTGCTATAGAATTTGAATTGACTACAAACAGAGCGAGTTTATATAATAAAAGCTCAAAACGGCTTCTATGCAAAAAAGTCATTAAAGTGTTTTATTGAAACTTGTCTATAGGTTTAGTTTTGATTAGAAACAGAGCGAGTTCATATAGTTGAAGCACAATACAAGTTCAATATAGCTGACTCATTCAAAAGTTTTACCGAGCAAATTCTATAGAATTTGGGCTGGCTGTGGTTAGAACAAGTTTAAAAAGAAAAAATACAAGACAAGTTCTATACAACTAACTAATTAGGAAGTCTTATTAAGTGAATTCTATTTAATTTCTTTTTGGTGCATATAGATGTGAACTTTATAGCTCAAGCTCATTTAAAAATAAATAGCCTCCTTAATGAGCTGGATCAATAGACAGCGAGTCTTTATGGAGATCCTTTAGACTCATTAGGTACCATATAAGAGCTCAAAAGGAACTCAAGATGCATTTTTGTAAGGGATGTGCCCTGCGTACTCGCAACCGCGACACCTCCTTCGGGAAGGTTACCGAAATCTTGGACTTCCCTGTGCTAACACATGTGAGATCCTTCACCCGTCTGGCCCTCCCCACAAAGTGCAAAGTGCCCTAAAAGTGCTCCTGTTATTCCTACGGGACAGTGGACTAAGTGCAAAACTGTGAACACTTTCCATCTTCCCCTAGTGCGCAAATTATTGCCAGCAACTCTCACCAATTCAGTGTGCCACTCCCGCGCTATTCCCCGCATAGCACCAGTTCCATTTTTTTCTTTTATTATCATTACTCTGTTTGTGTTTTTTTTTTCTTGTCCCATAAGGCCCTTTTGCACAAGGACCTTCTCTCACTCCTGCGCGCAACCAACTGCCCGCAAATCGTCTAACTTTTATCTGTACCAATTTATGTAATGCCCACAGAATCTTTTTTTTTTTCTGTGTGTGTGTTTATCATAATCAATTCCTCCGTTACATATTCCATAAGGTCCCATGCACCTTCTGCAAAGGCCCTATCTCCTCCATCTCAAATAATCCCCTCAGACTACTTTTTTTTTTTTCCTCCCTCCACTTATTATTTTTTTTTTGTGGTGTTTATTATCATCAATTCTTCCTTTATATATCCCATAAGGTCCCATGCAACCTCTGCAAAGGCCCTTCCTTCCCAGCCTATCTGTTGCATTTCAACTAATGCCCTCAGACTACTTTTTTTTTCCTCTCTTCTTTTTTTTTTTCTTTTGTCTGTTTAGTATCATCAATTCCTCCGTTACATATTCCATAAGGTCCCATCCACCTTCTGCAAAGGCCCTATCTCCTGCATTTCAAATAATCCCCTCAGACTTTTTTTTTTTTTTTGTGGTGTTTATTATCATCAATTCTTCCTTTATATATCCCATAAGGTCCCGTGCAACCTCTGCAAAGGCCCTTCCTTCCCAGCCTATCTGTCGCATTTCAAATATGCCCTCAGACTACTTTTTTATTATTATTATTATTATTATTATTATTATTATTATTATTATTATTATTAT
Organism: Amblyomma maculatum; assembly: GCF_055883805.1. Classification (NCBI taxonomy): domain Eukaryota; kingdom Metazoa; phylum Arthropoda; class Arachnida; order Ixodida; family Ixodidae; genus Amblyomma; species Amblyomma maculatum. The sequence goes on along the minus strand of NC_139350.1, from coordinate 109,177,869 downwards.
TATTATTATTATTATTATTATTATTATTATTATTATTATTATTATTATTTATTATTATTATCTTATCTCCTCCTATATTATCCCACAAGGCTCTTTGCCCCTTCTGCAAGGCCCCACTCCTCCCACCGCGCGCATCCAACTGCTCGCATAAGCATCCATGACATTCCAAATCTCCCTATCAGATTTTCTTTTTTTTTTCCCTTTCTTTAAACCTCATAATTATCTCTACATATGTCATGAAGGCTTTCTCCTTTGCGCGGCACGTCCCCGCTTCAAAATCCACCAATCCTTGTTGTACGAGTGTTTGCCCTTCCATGTTTGGCATTTTTCTCCAGGGGTCCTCGACATTGACTACTAACGACAACGCTTTCGCTCCCCCTTCCCCTCTACTCGGCCCCGTTGCGGTGTATCCCTGCAAGTACAGGAGACAGTTATAGGGCCGTGTAATCCCCCCCTTCTCTTCCCCCCTCAACAAGAATCTCATTATTATTATCTGTCATACAGAGCAAGTGTGACAGATACTGCGCCTTTTTCTTCCAGCGACAGTAGCGATGGTGTACCTACAAACTTGCTCTAGGCGGATAAAGTGCGACTAATTAACGCCGATAAGAGGCAAATGATAGAGGAGAGGAGGGATTCCCCTGATACTTAATATCCGAAATAGACTGCTGAAGGTCATTTCTTACTAAGCAAACCTGTGCATCCCACGAGGTTTATCTATTTATGATCTGAATTATTACGTAACTAAACTCCCCTTAAGCGAACGACCTCGCATTACCGAAGTGCCTGCAACGGAGCAGCACCAAAACAGCCGCCGATGAGTTATATAATCTGACTTTTGATGGTATAGCGAGGGGGAAAGCGCGAACGCAGTCCCCCACTACCAAAAATTGCATGCCCCATCTGCCCCAGTTTGGGGTAGTGGCAGGGGTCAGCACGAGCGTAGTGCAATGCCCGCACCTCTCCCTGGAGGCACCGCCTTGCTGATCACGGTAGCCTCGGCACCAGGTAAGTATGCTTGGACGACGTCTCTGCCGCGGAGGCAACCTACAGAGACGCCGCCTTCTGCTCAAGTTACGACCGTTGGGAAATAAAAGAACGTGCCTCTCCCTGCTCCGTGTTTCTTGTCTACCCGGAGAATAACAAATGTTTTCTTGCGAACTCTCAAGCTGTTAATTCAAAACTATTTTGTAGAAGCCTACTGACCATTATATGTGCACAAAATAGGCTACAAACTCGCACAACACGCTGGCGTATGTCTCAGTGTTGCTAATAGACATGTTTAACGGGTGGTGGCGCCACCTCACACGCCTTCCAACTTCTCGCATTCCTCTACTGCGGCAATGCACTGCAGCGTATTGAGCGATTGAGCGTGCAGAGTTCGTGCCCCCAAGCAGTTCGTACCGGAGAAAGTCCCAGCGATTCGCGCGTTTCCGGCAAGAAACCATCCCCGTGAGTCTCGCAAGTGGCGTCACGGACTCCGATCGCATTGTAGTAGCGACCGTAGCAGAGTGTGCCACGGGACTCGGGTATTGCACAACAGGGGAAGATCACTTGACAAGGGTAACGTAGAACCTGCGTCACGGCTACAATCCTCGCCCTCTCAGCAGTTTTTTTTTTTTTTTTTTTTACTCTTTTCCGGGCTTTTTCTTTCGAACTTTTTTCCTTGTCTTTTTTTGCGCACGTTCTTTGTAGAGGTCCCGTATTCCTTCCCGATATTCCGCTAACCACGCCCTACCTCCATTTCCCTCTTCGTGCTAACATACATTAAGTGTCCTAGGATTTAACGTGCTTTCTCTACCTGCCGTGTTTTTTTTTTTTCTTTCAATTCATTTCACCACCTTTCTACCTGTTTCTTTTCCTCGCCTTGCTTTACATAGCGCAAATATGAAAAAGTTAACCCTCACGGTCTGCGTAGGGTTGTTCAATATGAAAAGGAGCAAAGTTATGCCATTCATTAAGTTACCCGTTCCTCTGTCGTTTATGTGTCAAGTATACTTTTTTGTGTGTTTTATTGATTATAAATGTAACGTCCAAAAGTAATTTTCGCCTTTACTTGAGAAAATAAAACGAACCGTCTTTTTGAGCAAACTGATAGTTCCCTTTCATACTCGGAGACAGTGTACAAAGACTACGTGGGGAAAGCAGCGTCAGAAATCGAGCAGGCAACGCAGCTCGTGGAGGTGGCACGCATACATGCTTACTTGTTTTTTGTTTTTCCTTATAAACCACTTGGCTTAGACGACAATTACTATTTCGAATGAAATTAGAGCATTCTGCGTCTCTCGTACTATACTAAACAGTACCCTAATTTCGGCAATTTAACAAAAAGCACATGCAAATCTGCGTGTATTTCGCCGCTTCGCTCCGAATATAATCTCAAAGCAATTCCTATCAGTTTAAACAAATCTAATAAACCACGTGGCGTAGACGGCCCCCGCCGTGAGTGAGTGATGCAGTGGTAAGACGCGCCCGACTACTGTGCCGGAGTTCCCGGGTCCGACCACGGCGGCTGCGTTTTTCGATGGAGGCGAAACGAAGTGGCGTCCGTGTGCTGTGCGATGTCAGCGCACGTTAAAGATCCTCAGGTGGTCGAAATTACTCCGTAGCCCTCCACAACGCCTCCCCTTTCTCTCATTCCACTTTCACTCCCACCTTCCTCCCTTCCCTTACGGCGCGGTTCAGAGTATTCGCGAGAGTTCAGAGAGTTCGCAGACTGGAGTGGCTTGCTACGGAAAGCGGGTGCTTGGCGCCTCAGCAGAGTGGTTTTCGCCCCTTACGAGACTGCATTGCGGATGTTGTCAGCACCATTGAAAACGCCCGCAACACCAGCCAAGTGGGATACCTCATCCTGCTCGACATCAGAAGCGCCTTGGATTGTCTTCCTCACTGGGCAGTGATCGACGCGCTAAAAAACATTGGTGCCACCGGCCGCCTCCTGAACTTCGTCAGTGCGTTCCTCAGCGAGCGAACACTCTCCGTGAAGGTGGGCAACACCTGTAGTGCCCCCCGTCCAGTGCCATGCGGTGTCCCTCAGGGAAGTGTGCTGAGCCCTTTCCTATTCAACATCGTGCTGGCCCAACTACCCTTGTGTCTCCCCCGTGCTGTGCGCGAGTTTGTGCGTGTGTGTGTATATGCGGACGATGTTGCCCTGTTCGCCTCATCAACAACCCGCAGCAACGCCTCATCGCTTCGCGACCTTCAGCGTGCGCTCGATGCTGTCACCGCGTTTATTCGCAGTGTCGGCCTCGCAGTGTCGGCCGAAAAAACTGAAGCCCTGCTCTACCATCCCCGTGGTGCTACAGCCCGCAACAAAACACGCCCTCTTCGCCTGGACGGAACCCCCCTGCCTTGGCGCACAACGGTTGTTTACCTCGGCCTCAAAATTGATGCCCGCATCACCTGGCGCCCTGCGGTGGATAAAGTGTGCGCAGACACCAAGCGCATAGGTAAACTAGCGCTTCGTCTCCTTGCCAAAGGTGAAGGAGCCTCTCCCCCGCTCTGTGCAAGAATCCATGAAGCGATCGCCTCAGCCAGAGCATTGTATGCCCTTCCCCTGCTCAGCCTCAGCCTACTCCAATGGAAAAGGCTGGACACATGCCATAGGAACGCCATACGACACATATATGGTCTCCCCAACGGATCTCAGGTGGCAGCGACCTATGCAGAAACCCGCACCATCCCCCTCTCACTAAGAGCACTCAAAACTGCCCTCAACCACATCGAGCGGCTTCACCGAGCACAAGATGGCTCTGAACTTCTTCGCAGAATTTCAGCCAAACCTAACACACGCATCGGTCGTGTCATGTGCCTCTTCCGTGAGATACTGGGCCCCCCTCCACCGCCCCTTGCTGCTTCACAACCCCCACATGAAATCTGCCCGCCCCGCATCTATCAGGGTCTCCCAGGGGTGAAGAGCAAACGAAACACGCCCGTATGCGAACTTCAGCAAGAGGCCGAATCCAAAATTCACACGGATTTTCGTCACCGAACCCTCATCTTTACTGATGGGTCAGTCCGTCAGCAAGAAAAATCCGCAGCTGCTGCATGTGTGATTCCCGACTTGGACACCTCTAAATTATGCAGGCTACACTTCCCTTCCTCGTCACAAACAGCTGAGATAGCTGCACTCAATCTGGCAGCCACCCTGCTCCTGGAAAGCCCTGAAATTAAAAATGCTGCCATTCTCACCGATTCGAGGGCAGCGCTTCAGGCCCTTGCGCAGCCTAGCAAAGGACCTCGCCTACTGCAAGTATGCGCACGCAACTTCCAACGCCTCGCCGAATCCGGCTGCGATACAGTCCTACAATGGATCCCATCGCACTGTGGGATAGGGGGCAACGAACTTGCTGATGAGCTCGCTCGATCAGCCCACCACCCGTCCGTTCCCATGTGCGCGGACAACACTACATATGACTGTGCTCGTCTTGCAATCGCGCGACACACCATTTCCCACCACCCTGACCCTCGCATCGCCAGCGGCCACCCCTTCCGTGCAGTTAATACTCGCCTCTTCGCCCGGAGAGACTATGTTCTGCTGTTGCGCCTCCGCATCGGATGTGTTTGGACCGGTGTGCGCGCTAGCCGACTACGAGGAATGTCTCCCCTGTGTGCGTCGTGCGGTGACGCAGAAACACTCGAACACGTTCTGTGTATGTGCCCTGCGTACTCGCAACCGCGACACCTCCTTCGGGAAGGTTACCGAAATCTTGGACTTCCCTGTGCTAACACATGTGAGATCCTTCACCCGTCTGGCCCTCCCCACAAAGTGCAAAGTGCCCTAAAAGTGCTCCTGTTATTCCTACGGGACAGTGGACTAAGTGCAAAACTGTGAACACTTTCCATCTTCCCCTAGTGCGCAAATTATTGCCAGCAACTCTCACCAATTCAGTGTGCCACTCCCGCGCTATTCCCCGCATAGCACCAGTTCCATTTTTTTCTTTTATTATCATTACTCTGTTTGTGTTTTTTTTTTCCTGTCCCATAAGGCCCTTTTGCACAAGGACCTTCTCTCACTCCTGCGCGCAACCAACTGCCCGCAAATCGTCTAACTTTTATCTGTACCAATTTATGTAATGCCCACAGAATCTTTTTTTTTTCTGTGTGTGTGTTTATCATAATCAATTCCTCCGTTACATATTCCATAAGGTCCCATGCACCTTCTGCAAAGGCCCTATCTCCTCCATCTCAAATAATCCCCTCAGACTACTTTTTTTTTTTTTTTCCTCCCTCCACTTATTATTTTTTTTTTTTGTGGTGTTTATTATCATCAATTCTTCCTTTATATATCCCATAAGGTCCCATGCAACCTCTGCAAAGGCCCTTCCTTCCCAGCCTATCTGTTGCATTTCAACTAATGCCCTCAGACTACTTTTTTTTTCCTCTCTTCTTTTTTTTTTTCTTTTGTCTGTTTAGTATCATCAATTCCTCCGTTACATATTCCATAAGGTCCCATCCACCTTCTGCAAAGGCCCTATCTCCTGCATTTCAAATAATCCCCTCAGACTTTTTTTTTTTTTTTGTGGTGTTTATTATCATCAATTCTTCCTTTATATATCCCATAAGGTCCCGTGCAACCTCTGCAAAGGCCCTTCCTTCCCAGCCTATCTGTCGCATTTCAAATATGCCCTCAGACTACTTTTTTTATTATTATTATTATTATTATTATTATTATTATTATTATTATTATTATTATTATTATTATTATTATTATTATTATTATTATTATTATCTTATCTCCTCCTATATTATCCCACAAGGCTCTTTGCCCCTTCTGCAAGGCCCCACTCCTCCCACCGCGCGCATCCAACTGCTCGCATAAGCATCCATGACATTCCAAATCTCCCTATCAGATTTTCTTTTTTTTTTCCCTTTCTTTAAACCTCATAATTATCTCTACATATGTCATGAAGGCTTTCTCCTTTGCGCGGCACGTCCCCGCTTCAAAATCCACCAATCCTTGTTGTACGAGTGTTTGCCCTTCCATGTTTGGCATTTTTCTCCAGGGGTCCTCGACATTGACTACTAACGACAACGCTTTCGCTCCCCCTTCCCCTCTACTCGGCCCCGTTGCGGTGTATCCCTGCAAGTACAGGAGACAGTTATAGGGCCGTGTAATCCCCCCCTTCTCTTCCCCCCTCAACAAGAATCTCATTATTATTATCTGTCATACAGAGCAAGTGTGACAGATACTGCGCCTTTTTCTTCCAGCGACAGTAGCGATGGTGTACCTACAAACTTGCTCTAGGCGGATAAAGTGCGACTAATTAACGCCGATAAGAGGCAAATGATAGAGGAGAGGAGGGATTCCCCTGATACTTAATATCCGAAATAGACTGCTGAAGGTCATTTCTTACTAAGCAAACCTGTGCATCCCACGAGGTTTATCTATTTATGATCTGAATTATTACGTAACTAAACTCCCCTTAAGCGAACGACCTCGCATTACCGAAGTGCCTGCAACGGAGCAGCACCAAAACAGCCGCCGATGAGTTATATAATCTGACTTTTGATGGTATAGCGAGGGGGAAAGCGCGAACGCAGTCCCCCACTACCAAAAATTGCATGCCCCATCTGCCCCAGTTTGGGGTAGTGGCAGGGGTCAGCACGAGCGTAGTGCAATGCCCGCACCTCTCCCTGGAGGCACCGCCTTGCTGATCACGGTAGCCTCGGCACCAGGTAAGTATGCTTGGACGACGTCTCTGCCGCGGAGGCAACCTACAGAGACGCCGCCTTCTGCTCAAGTTACGACCGTTGGGAAATAAAAGAACGTGCCTCTCCCTGCTCCGTGTTTCTTGTCTACCCGGAGAATAACAAATGTTTTCTTGCGAACTCTCAAGCTGTTAATTCAAAACTATTTTGTAGAAGCCTACTGACCATTATATGTGCACAAAATAGGCTACAAACTCGCACAACACGCTGGCGTATGTCTCAGTGTTGCTAATAGACATGTTTAACGGGTGGTGGCGCCACCTCACACGCCTTCCAACTTCTCGCATTCCTCTACTGCGGCAATGCACTGCAGCGTATTGAGCGATTGAGCGTGCAGAGTTCGTGCCCCCAAGCAGTTCGTACCGGAGAAAGTCCCAGCGATTCGCGCGTTTCCGGCAAGAAACCATCCCCGTGAGTCTCGCAAGTGGCGTCACGGACTCCGATCGCATTGTAGTAGCGACCGTAGCAGAGTGTGCCACGGGACTCGGGTATTGCACAACAGGGGAAGATCACTTGACAAGGGTAACGTAGAACCTGCGTCACGGCTACAATCCTCGCCCTCTCAGCAGTTTTTTTTTTTTTTTTTTTACTCTTTTCCGGGCTTTTTCTTTCGAACTTTTTTCCTTGTCTTTTTTTGCGCACGTTCTTTGTAGAGGTCCCGTATTCCTTCCCGATATTCCGCTAACCACGCCCTACCTCCATTTCCCTCTTCGTGCTAACATACATTAAGTGTCCTAGGATTTAACGTGCTTTCTCTACCTGCCGTGTTTTTTTTTTTTTTTTTTTCAATTCATTTCACCACCTTTCTACCTGTTTCTTTTCCTCGCCTTGCTTTACATAGCGCAAATATGAAAAAGTTAACCCTCACGGTCTGCGTAGGGTTGTTCAATATGAAAAGGAGCAAAGTTATGCCATTCATTAAGTTACCCGTTCCTCTGTCGTTTATGTGTCAAGTATACTTTTTTGTGTGTTTTATTGATTATAAATGTAACGTCCAAAAGTAATTTTCGCCTTTACTTGAGAAAATAAAACGAACCGTCTTTTTGAGCAAACTGATAGTTCCCTTTCATACTCGGAGACAGTGTACAAAGACTACGTGGGGAAAGCAGCGTCAGAAATCGAGCAGGCAACGCAGCTTGTGGAGGTGGCACGCATACATGCTTACTTGTTTTTTGTTTTTCCTTATAAACCACTTGGCTTAGACGACAATTACTATTTCGAATGAAATTAGAGCATTCTGCGTCTCTCGTACTATACTAAACAGTACCCTAATTTCGGCAATTTAACAAAAAGCACATGCAAATCTGCGTGTATTTCGCCGCTTCGCTCCGAATATAATCTCAAAGCAATTCCTATCAGTTTAAACAAATCTAATAAACCACGTGGCGTAGACGGCCCCCGCCGTGAGTGAGTGATGCAGTGGTAAGACGCGCCCGACTACTGTGCCGGAGTTCCCGGGTCCGACCACGGCGGCTGCGTTTTTCGATGGAGGCGAAACGAAGTGGCGTCCGTGTGCTGTGCGATGTCAGCGCACGTTAAAGATCCTCAGGTGGTCGAAATTACTCCGTAGCCCTCCACAACGGCTCCCCTTTCTCTCATTCCACTTTCACTCCCACCTTCCTCCCTTCCCTTACGGCGCGGTTCAGAGTATTCGCGAGAGTTCAGAGAGTTCGCAGACTGGAGTGGCTTGCTACGGAAAGCGGGTGCTTGGCGCCTCAGCAGAGTGGTTTTCGCCCCTTACGAGACTGCATTGCGGATGTTGTCAGCACCATTGAAAACGCCCGCAACACCAGCCAAGTGGGATACCTCATCCTGCTCGACATCAGAAGCGCCTTGGATTGTCTTCCTCACTGGGCAGTGATCGACGCGCTAAAAAACATTGGTGCCACCGGCCGCCTCCTGAACTTCGTCAGTGCGTTCCTCAGCGAGCGAACACTCTCCGTGAAGGTGGGCAACACCTGTAGTGCCCCCCGTCCAGTGCCATGCGGTGTCCCTCAGGGAAGTGTGCTGAGCCCTTTCCTATTCAACATCGTGCTGGCCCAACTACCCTTGTGTCACCCCCGTGCTGTGCGCGAGTTTGTGCGTGTGTGTGTATATGCGGACGATGTTGCCCTGTTCGCCTCATCAACAACCCGCAGCAACGCCTCATCGCTTCGCGACCTTCAGCGTGCGCTCGATGCTGTCACCGCGTTTATTCGCAGTGTCGGCCTCGCAGTGTCGGCCGAAAAAACTGAAGCCCTGCTCTACCATCCCCGTGGTGCTGCAGCCCGCAACAAAACACGCCCTCTTCGCCTGGACGGAACCCCCCTGCCTTGGCGCACAACGGTTGTTTACCTCGGCCTCAAAATTGATGCCCGCATCACCTGGCGCCCTGCGGTGGATAAAGTGTGCGCAGACACCAAGCGCATAGGTAAACTAGCGCTTCGTCTCCTTGCCAAAGGTGAAGGAGCCTCTCCCCCGCTCTGTGCAAGAATCCATGAAGCGATCGCCTCAGCCAGAGCATTGTATGCCCTTCCCCTGCTCAGCCTCAGCCTACTCCAATGGAAAAGGCTGGACACATGCCATAGGAACGCCATACGACACATATATGGTCTCCCCAACGGATCTCAGGTGGCAGCGACCTATGCAGAAACCCGCACCATCCCCCTCTCACTAAGAGCACTCAAAACTGCCCTCAACCACATCGAGCGGCTTCACCGAGCACAAGATGGCTCTGAACTTCTTCGCAGAATTTCAGCCAAACCTAACACACGCATCGGTCGTGTCATGTGCCTCTTCCGTGAGATACTGGGCCCCCCTCCACCGCCCCTTGCTGCTTCACAACCCCCACATGAAATCTGCCCGCCCCGCATCTATCAGGGTCTCCCAGGGGTGAAGAGCAAACGAAACACGCCCGTATGCGAACTTCAGCAAGAGGCCGAATCCAAAATTCACACGGATTTTCGTCACCGAACCCTCATCTTTACTGATGGGTCAGTCCGTCAGCAAGAAAAATCCGCAGCTGCTGCATGTGTGATTCCCGACTTGGACACCTCTAAATTATGCAGGCTACACTTCCCTTCCTCGTCACAAACAGCTGAGATAGCTGCACTCAATCTGGCAGCCACCCTGCTCCTGGAAAGCCCTGAAATTAAAAATGCTGCCATTCTCACCGATTCGAGGGCAGCGCTTCAGGCCCTTGCGCAGCCTAGCAAAGGACCTCGCCTACTGCAAGTATGCGCACGCAACTTCCAACGCCTCGCCGAATCCGGCTGCGATACAGTCCTACAATGGATCCCATCGCACTGTGGGATAGGGGGCAACGAACTTGCTGATGAGCTCGCTCGATCAGCCCACCACCCGTCCGTTCCCATGTGCGCGGACAACACTACATATGACTGTGCTCGTCTTGCAATCGCGCGACACACCATTTCCCACCACCCTGACCCTCGCATCGCCAGCGGCCACCCCTTCCGTGCAGTTAATACTCGCCTCTTCGCCCGGAGAGACTATGTTCTGCTGTTGCGCCTCCGCATCGGATGTGTTTGGACCGGTGTGCGCGCTAGCCGACTACGAGGAATGTCTCCCCTGTGTGCGTCGTGCGGTGACGCAGAAACACTCGAACACGTTCTGTGTATGTGCCCTGCGTACTCGCAACCGCGACACCTCCTTCGGGAAGGTTACCGAAATCTTGGACTTCCCTGTGCTAACACATGTGAGATCCTTCACCCGTCTGGCCCTCCCCACAAAGTACAAAGTGCCCTAAAAGTGCTCCTGTTATTCCTACGGGACAGTGGACTAAGTGCAAAACTGTGAACACTTTCCATCTTCCCCTAGTGCGCAAATTATTGCCAGCAACTCTCACCAATTCAGTGTGCCACTCCCGCGCTATTCCCCGCATAGCACCAGTTCCATTTTTTTCTTTTATTATCATTACTCTGTTTGTGTTTTTTTTTTCTTGTCCCATAAGGCCCTTTTGCACAAGGACCTTCTCTCACTCCTGCGCGCAACCAACTGCCCGCAAATCGTCTAACTTTTATCTGTACCAATTTATGTAATGCCCACAGAATCTTTTTTTTTTTTTCTGTGTGTGTGTTTATCATAATCAATTCCTCCGTTACATATTCCATAAGGTCCCATGCACCTTCTGCAAAGGCCCTATCTCCTCCATCTCAAATAATCCCCTCAGACTACTTTTTTTTTTTTTTTCCTCCCTCCACTTATTATTTTTTTTTTTTGTGGTGTTTATTATCATCAATTCTTCCTTTATATATCCCATAAGGTCCCATGCAACCTCTGCAAAGGCCCTTCCTTCCCAGCCTATCTGTTGCATTTCAACTAATGCCCTCAGACTACTTTTTTTTTCCTCTCTTCTTTTTTTTTTCTTTTGTCTGTTTAGTATCATCAATTCCTCCGTTACATATTCCATAAGGTCCCATCCACCTTCTGCAAAGGCCCTATCTCCTGCATTTCAAATAATCCCCTCAGACTTTTTTTTTTTTTTTGTGGTGTTTATTATCATCAATTCTTCCTTTATATATCCCATAAGGTCCCGTGCAACCTCTGCAAAGGCCCTTCCTTCCCAGCCTATCTGTCGCATTTCAAATATGCCCTCAGACTACTTTTTTTTATTATTATTATTATTATTATTATTATTATTATTATTATTATTATTATTATTATTATTATTATTATTATTATTATTATTATTATTATTATTATTATTATTATTATTATTATTATTATTATTATTATTATCTTATCTCCTCCTATATTATCCCACAAGGCTCTTTGCCCCTTCTGCAAGGCCCCACTCCTCCCACCGCGCGCATCCAACTGCTCGCATAAGCATCCATGACATTCCAAATCTCCCTATCAGATTTTCTTTTTTTTTTCCCTTTCTTTAAACCTCATAATTATCTCTACATATGTCATGAAGGCTTTCTCCTTTGCGCGGCACGTCCCCGCTTCAAAATCCACCAATCCTTGTTGTACGAGTGTTTGCCCTTCCATGTTTGGCATTTTTCTCCAGGGGTCCTCGACATTGACTACTAACGACAACGCTTTCGCTCCCCCTTCCCCTCTACTCGGCCCCGTTGCGGTGTATCCCTGCAAGTACAGGAGACAGTTATAGGGCCGTGTAATCCCCCCCTTCTCTTCCCCCCTCAACAAGAATCTCATTATTATTATCTGTCATACAGAGCAAGTGTGACAGATACTGCGCCTTTTTCTTCCAGCGACAGTAGCGATGGTGTACCTACAAACTTGCTCTAGGCGGATAAAGTGCGACTAATTAACGCCGATAAGAGGCAAATGATAGAGGAGAGGAGGGATTCCCCTGATACTTAATATCCGAAATAGACTGCTGAAGGTCATTTCTTACTAAGCAAACCTGTGCATCCCACGAGGTTTATCTATTTATGATCTGAATTATTACGTAACTAAACTCCCCTTAAGCGAACGACCTCGCATTACCGAAGTGCCTGCAACGGAGCAGCACCAAAACAGCCGCCGATGAGTTATATAATCTGACTTTTGATGGTATAGCGAGGGGGAAAGCGCGAACGCAGTCCCCCACTACCAAAAATTGCATGCCCCATCTGCCCCAGTTTGGGGTAGTGGCAGGGGTCAGCACGAGCGTAGTGCAATGCCCGCACCTCTCCCTGGAGGCACCGCCTTGTGTGTGTTTAAGAGAATTTTATTTATACTGAAGGTTCTGGTACAGGTCAAGGCTTCATGATTATCTCTGACACAGCAATAAAGGGCACTTACAAAAATGTTACAACAATACAATGACTCGCAAGGAGAAGATAAGCACGTAGACGAAAATACAGGCAAACACTCGTCCACCTTCCTAGTAAGGAAGGATGGACGCGGTCACTTTTCCATTAACAATGGAAATGAAGCGCGTTGACCAATGCAGGAGGAAGGCCTCCTCCCCGAGCATTACAAGTTCTTCATTTAGATGCTTCAATAAAAGAGTTCTGAAGCGATGGAGCAGAGGGAACATGGCTCTCTGCGGGCGTCCCCGCAGACTCGCATATCCTCTCCGCTTCCAAAGTACGAAAGCGCCAATGCACATGATGAGTTCGGCAAAGGCATCTCGGTGACGGCTTTGCCACTGAATGTGTGTCTGAAACATGCTGGTTACAAGGCGCCAAAAAATGCGCGCAACCTGACATTCGTAGATGGCGTGATTTAAAGTTTCGGTGCGACCGCATTGCGGGCATGAGGCGGAGGGCGCCACGCCCCACGCTGCAAGACGATCGGCCGTGGGTAGCGCTTCCCATTGCCGAAGCCAAGTAAAGCTTCTTACATCTGCTGGGAGGGAAACAATGGTGCGATTCATCCGCCTCCTTTTGCGCATTTTCCTGCATTGGTCATCGTCAAGAGCTTGGAGCGCTACACCTTCACAAAGCTCGCTCGCAGTCATTTCTCTAGGGTCACATTCAGGCATCGTGTTATTAAAGAAATGCAATGAGTTAATTACATACATGTAAAATGGTGGCGGTCTCTCGGCCGCCGGGCCCTTCCGAACAGGAAGATCAAAGAAACGACGCGACATACCCATTAGGTATGAGGACAGCTCGCTGCCTCGATACATTGTGTCAGAAATCAGGTCCCACATGGTTTTCAAGGCCAATGCACGACACATAACATCAAGATCTGGGATGCTGAACCCTCCCATGTTGGTAGGGAGTCGAACAAAAACTCTTGCCACGCTTTCCGCATGGCCATCCCAGAAAAAAGAGCCACACAGGGTGGCTAAACTCTGAAGGACTCGGCGAGGAGGACGTGCGACCTTGGCTACATAGAAAAGAGATGCTATGATGGAAGTTTTGATTAGATATGCGCGTTCTGAGAACGGTAGGTGAAAGGTTTTGGCTATTTCTGTTCGCTTTTCAGCTTTGCGTTTTATTTCCTTCCAGGTGGTGCGGGCTACTTCTCCGGACGCTAAAAACGTGACGCCCAGGACTTTGACACCATCTACAAACTGCACTCCGTCTGGGAAGTCACCCCTAAAGGACCCAAAGCTGAGAGCTTGGCTTTTAGCTGGGTTGAGACGCGCTCCCGACAGGTGGCTATATGTGTGGAAGAGCTGCAGGAAGGCTCTGTAACTGTCAATATCTCTGATGAACAGGGATACATCATCTGCATATGCTGCAACCTTGATTTCGCCTTGGCCTGGAAGGGGAAAGCCCCGTATTGACTGGCAACATTGTATCCGGTGGAGCAAGGGTTCTATGCAAAGGACAAACAGGATCGAGGACAATGGGCATCCTTGTCGAATGCCGCGACTCACGGGGAGGGGTTCAGTGATTCGATTGTTAATCACGAGTCTGGCTTCCAAATCTGTGTACAGGAGCCTTAGGACATTGATCAGATTCGCAGGGAAACCAAAACATTCTAGTACTCCAAACAGATAGTTTCGCTCTACCCGATCGAACGCTTTTTCTTGGTCTAGGGAAACAAAGACGCCCGAGACCTGCGTGCGTGTGGCATACGTGAAGAGGTCACGGGTTAGAGCTAAAGAAGAAAAAATTGTGCGCTCCGGCACGCAACATGTCTGGACATTGCTTATCAGTTCAGGGAGAACGGATGATATGCGATGCGCCAGTATGGCGGTAAGTATTTTATAGTCTGAATTGAGTAATGAAATGGGCCTCCATGCTTTCGGGTCGGATGGTACGCCTCCACTTTTCAGGAGGAGCACAACTTTGCTTTCACGAAATGATGCTGGCCGAAGCCCATCAGTAAGGAGTCCATTGAGCATAGATAGCAGGTGGGCGTGTATTTCGGTGAAGAAAGTTTTGTAAAAAATAAGTGGTAGCCCATCAGGGCCTGCGGCAGCAGAGGCATTCATCCCTTGGAGCGTAAAATTTAGCTCCTCTAGGGTGACTGGGCTACACAGACTATCACGACTCTCCTCGGGAATGCGGGCTATGCCTGTGCAAAAATCGCTTATGGTAGTATTTTGGCTCGCAGAATCCCTGCACTCCGCTGTAAACAAGTGCGTAAAGTGCGCGCTAAAAACGGCCTCAATGTCATCAGCCTGATCAGACTGTGTGCCGTCCGGCAACTGAACGAAAGGGATCTCTTCTCGACATTCCGACGAGCCACAGCGAACACTGCGCAGTACAGAAGGGTCTGCGATCGGCCTTCCATTAATGTATGTCTGCGCCGCAGTTCGGGAGTTGAGTCGAAGTAAGAGTTCATAGCGGGCTTGCAATTGGTTCAGATAGTCCTGCATTGTGAACGTGAGGGGCGCGCCCCGTCGCACAATGCGTGCCCTACGAAGTGTATCATTTATTTCGGCAGTTAAACGTGCCCTTCTATTTCGACCTGCTTTTATGAGCTCCGTTCGCCATGTGGTTTTTAGAGCGTCCCAGCTACTTGGCTGAGGAGCGTGGCTGCACGTTCCTGCTAAGGCTTCTTTCAAGGAGGCTACACTTGGAGGGTCGTGGGCCAATGTCAAGTCCATTTTCCACTGGTCCCTAGGTGGGACAGGGTGATTGAAGTGGAGTGTCACTAAAACTGGGTAATGGTCGGAGATGCGCGGGACATCGGGTGGGAACGTAAGAACTTCACAATCAGTGACATAATTAATGAGATTCTCTGGGAAGTAAAAGCGGTCTAGCCGACTCTTATTCCTGCCCCGTTGCCATGTGGCAACGAACGTTTCACCGTGCAACTCTATCCAGGCATCTCTCAGTTTGAAATTATGTACAAGCTGTTTTAAGGCTCGGGCCCCGCTGTAGGGCCTACCTTGTCGCCTACCGCTAACATCCCTGTAAGGGTCTTCAACACAGTTGAAATCACCAACTATGAAGGTGGGATAATTGTCCAACAAAAAGGTATCCAAAGAATCGAAAAACTCAGAGGTGGAAGATCGCTGGGAGGGAGCATAAACCACAAGTGCGCGCACACGTCTGCCTTGCACATTGAAATCAACAGCCAAGGTGCGACCATCGAAACCATATACGCAGTGGGCACCACGACGAAAATGTGGCTTAAGGAAAACAACTCCAACGCCAGACATATGTGAATCAGTAAGTGTAAAAAAGGCATGAACAAAAAAGCGATCACAAAAAGATTGAACATCATATGGACAACTAAAATTGCACTCTTGTAAGAAAAGAATATCCACATTGCGAGCACGGGCAAAGTTTACAATCTCTCTCTGTTTGTTCAGGTTCCTGAAGCCCTGAGCATTCAGAGTTAAAAGATGAATTGCTGCCATTGTTATTATGAAAGTGCGCACACGGATATTCTGAACTAAGGAGGGGAAAAAAAAGGACATAAAAGACTGTTATCTATGGAAAGTCGTGCCCAGACTGCGCCTGGGCACTGGGAATTTTGTTGGGCTTACTCAAGTTGGACGAGTCGTCGCTGTCTGCCGACTCGGGATGTCCCCTTTTCGCAGTCTGGCGGTCGTAATCCATAAGGTTGTCACCCGTGAGTGATCCGACGAGGAGGTTGAGGGGGTGTTTCAAGTCTATTTTCCGAGAGTCAGTCGCAAGTCTGTTCACTCGAATGTTCTGTGGAACACTTTGTGGCATGCGGTGTCCACCCGTCGAGTCGTCGCTTCCTGTCGCTCGGGAGCCACGTGCAACCGGGTTACGTGGAAACTCGGTGAGGTCCGAAGTGTTGTTTGTACTGGAGTGGAAAGTTGAGTCGCTGGATGTTGAAGCGGCGTCATCCGGCTGCGCTATGTTCCGGCTGGCGTCTCCGCTCGACTCATCAGATGATGTGGGAGGAAGTTCTGGGAAGTCTTGTGGTGAATCTATGGTGCCCTTAATTGTGTCAGAAATTTCACCGTCGGTTTTCTCATCTATGGTGAGTTCTTCCGTGTCGGAAGCTGCTACTGAGTCAGCCCCCGGTGTGACTTCTCGTCGCTCTACTGCTGGAGAGCGCGCTCTTTGTTCCTCGGAGGCCGCTGCTGCCGCAAAAGACCTTGGCCGCACGCAGTCAACAGTTGCGTGATGTCCTCCGCACCTGCGGCACGGTTCTTTGCACCCCTCCGTGGCATGTCCGAAGATACCGCATCTGGAACAGCGGGGAGTGTGGCAGTCTCTTCCGATATGGCCTGACAGGCGGCATTTGGAGCACACCTTCTGAACGCCCCGATAATCACACATCACCGTGTGACCTTGAACTGAAAGAAAATTGGGGATGGGCTTCTTCATTTCTATTTTAACAACTCGGATTCCTGTGCCAACGCCGGGGCGTCCTTTAAAGACTGGTTCGTGTACATTCTGGACGTTGCCGTACGCTGACATCACTGCAGCAATCGTTGCGTCGGCCACCCACAGAGGCACTCGGAAAATGGACACGTGGACGATTTCGGGGCCAACACTCGCTATCGGGACTGAAACACCATTGATAAGAATGCTGCCTTTGGTCTTGATTTTCGATGCTGCGCTATCAGAAGACGCCGCTACACCGAACTTGGCTCCTCCGATATGTTGGAGGGACTTGACGCCGGCAACGCCGGTCACAGATTCAAGGGCATCGATGATTTCATCAACCGTGCTGCCCTCTGGTGCTTCAAAAATGAAGCAATGCGCTTTGGGAGGCGGGGTGGCGTATGCCATCAGGATGGTGGAGCGGAGCCCTGGCTCCCACGGCGAAACGCAGTGGTGCCCGGGCGGGTTGTTGACTGGCGGATCCCCTGGACGATCCGGTGGGCGGAATCCAGGGCCCGCCTTGATGCTCGAAGATCTGGCCTTGGTCGGGCAGAGTAACGGCGACGCTGATCACGGTAGCCTCGGCACCAGGTAAGTATGCTTGGACGACGTCTCTGCCGCGGAGGCAACCTACAGAGACGCCGCCTTCTGCTCAAGTTACGACCGTTGGGAAATAAAAGAACGTGCCTCTCCCTGCTCCGTGTTTCTTGTCTACCCGGAGAATAACAAATGTTTTCTTGCGAACTCTCAAGCTGTTAATTCAAAACTATTTTGTAGAAGCCTACTGACCATTATATGTGCACAAAATAGGCTACAAACTCGCACAACACGCTGGCGTATGTCTCAGTGTTGCTAATAGACATGTTTAACGGGTGGTGGCGCCACCTCACACGCCTTCCAACTTCTCGCATTCCTCTACTGCGGCAATGCACTGCAGCGTATTGAGCGATTGAGCGTGCAGAGTTCGTGCCCCCAAGCAGTTCGTACCGGAGAAAGTCCCAGCGATTCGCGCGTTTCCGGCAAGAAACCATCCCCGTGAGTCTCGCAAGTGGCGTCACGGACTCCGATCGCATTGTAGTAGCGACCGTAGCAGAGTGTGCCACGGGACTCGGGTATTGCACAACAGGGGAAGATCACTTGATAAGGGTAACGTAGAACCTGCGTCACGGCTACAATCCTCGCCCTCTCAGCAGTTTTTTTTTTTTTTTTTTTTACTCTTTTCCGGGCTTTTTCTTTCGAACTTTTTTCCTTGTCTTTTTTTGCGCACGTTCTTTGTAGAGGTCCCGTATTCCTTCCCGATATTCCGCTAACCACGCCCTACCTCCATTTCCCTCTTCGTGCTAACATACATTAAGTGTCCTAGGATTTAACGTGCTTTCTCTACCTGCCGTGTTTTTTTTTTTTTTTTTTTCAATTCATTTCACCACCTTTCTACCTGTTTCTTTTCCTCGCCTTGCTTTACATAGCGCAAATATGAAAAAGTTAACCCTCACGGTCTGCGTAGGGTTGTTCAATATGAAAAGGAGCAAAGTTATGCCATTCATTAAGTTACCCGTTCCTCTGTCGTTTATGAGTCAAGTATACTTTTTTGTGTGTTTTATTGATTATAAATGTAACGTCCAAAAGTAATTTTCGCCTTTACTTGAGAAAATAAAACGAACCGTCTTTTTGAGCAAACTGATAGTTCCCTTTCATACTCGGAGACAGTGTACAAAGACTACGTGGGGAAAGCAGCGTCAGAAATCGAGCAGGCAACGCAGCTTGTGGAGGTGGCACGCATACATGCTTACTTGTTTTTTGTTTTTCCTTATAAACCACTTGGCTTAGACGACAATTACTATTTCGAATGAAATTAGAGCATTCTGCGTCTCTCGTACTATACTAAACAGTACCCTAATTTCGGCAATTTAACAAAAAGCACATGCAAATCTGCGTGTATTTCGCCGCTTCGCTCCGAATATAATCTCAAAGCAATTCCTATCAGTTTAAACAAATCTAATAAACCACGTGGCGTAGACGGCCCCCGCCGTGAGTGAGTGATGCAGTGGTAAGACGCGCCCGACTACTGTGCCGGAGTTCCCGGGTCCGACCACGGCGGCTGCGTTTTTCGATGGAGGCGAAACGAAGTGGCGTCCGTGTGCTGTGCGATGTCAGCGCACGTTAAAGATCCTCAGGTGGTCGAAATTACTCCGTAGCCCTCCACAACGGCTCCCCTTTCTCTCATTCCACTTTCACTCCCACCTTCCTCCCTTGGTTCAGAGTATTCGCGAGAGTTCAGAGAGTTCGCAGACTGGAGTGGCTTGCTACGGAAAGCGGGTGCTTGGCGCCTCAGCAGAGTGGTTTTCGCCCCTTACGAGACTGCATTGCGGATGTTGTCAGCACCATTGAAAACGCCCGCAACACCAGCCAAGTGGGATACCTCATCCTGCTCGACATCAGAAGCGCCTTGGATTGTCTTCCTCACTGGGCAGTGATCGACGCGCTAAAAAACATTGGTGCCACCGGCCGCCTCCTGAACTTCGTCAGTGCGTTCCTCAGCGAGCGAACACTCTCCGTGAAGGTGGGCAACACCTGTAGTGCCCCCCGTCCAGTGCCATGCGGTGTCCCTCAGGGAAGTGTGCTGAGCCCTTTCCTATTCAACATCGTGCTGGCCCAACTACCCTTGTGTCTCCCCCGTGCTGTGCGCGAGTTTGTGCGTGTGTGTGTATATGCGGACGATGTTGCCCTGTTCGCCTCATCGACAACCCGCAGCAACGCCTCATCGCTTCGCGACCTTCAGCGTGCGCTCGATGCTGTCACCGCGTTTATTCGCAGTGTCGGCCTCGCAGTGTCGGCCGAAAAAACTGAAGCCCTGCTCTACCATCCCCGTGGTGCTGCAGCCCGCAACAAAACACGCCCTCTTCGCCTGGACGGAACCCCCCTGCCTTGGCGCACAACGGTTGTTTACCTCGGCCTCAAAATTGATGCCCGCATCACCTGGCGCCCTGCGGTGGATAAAGTGTGCGCAGACACCAAGCGCATAGGTAAACTAGCGCTTCGTCTCCTTGCCAAAGGTGAAGGAGCCTCTCCCCCGCTCTGTGCAAGAATCCATGAAGCGATCGCCTCAGCCAGAGCATTGTATGCCCTTCCCCTGCTCAGCCTCAGCCTACTCCAATGGAAAAGGCTGGACACATGCCATAGGAACGCCATACGACACATATATGGTCTCCCCAACGGATCTCAGGTGGCAGCGACCTATGCAGAAACCCGCACCATCCCCCTCTCACTAAGAGCACTCAAAACTGCCCTCAACCACATCGAGCGGCTTCACCGAGCACAAGATGGCTCTGAACTTCTTCGCAGAATTTCAGCCAAACCTAACACACGCATCGGTCGTGTCATGTGCCTCTTCCGTGAGATACTGGGCCCCCCTCCACCGCCCTTTGCTGCTTCACAACCCCCACATGAAATCTGCCCGCCCCGCATCTATCAGGGTCTCCCAGGGGTGAAGAGCAAACGAAACACGCCCGTATGCGAACTTCAGCAAGAGGCCGAATCCAAAATTCACACGGATTTTCGTCACCGAACCCTCATCTTTACTGATGGGTCAGTCCGTCAGCAAGAAAAATCCGCAGCTGCTGCATGTGTGATTCCCGACTTGGACACCTCTAAATTATGCAGGCTACACTTCCCTTCCTCGTCACAAACAGCTGAGATAGCTGCACTCAATCTGGCAGCCACCCTGCTCCTGGAAAGCCCTGAAATTAAAAATGCTGCCATTCTCACCGATTCGAGGGCAGCGCTTCAGGCCCTTGCGCAGCCTAGCAAAGGACCTCGCCTACTGCAAGTATGCGCACGCAACTTCCAACGCCTCGCCGAATCCGGCTGCGATACAGTCCTACAATGGATCCCATCGCACTGTGGGATAGGGGGCAACGAACTTGCTGATGAGCTCGCTCGATCAGCCCACCACCCGTCCGTTCCCATGTGCGCGGACAACACTACATATGACTGTGCTCGTCTTGCAATCGCGCGACACACCATTTCCAACCACCCTGACCCTCGCATCGCCAGCGGCCACCCCTTCCGTGCAGTTAATACTCGCCTCTTCGCCCGGAGAGACTATGTTCTGCTGTTGCGCCTCCGCATCGGATGTGTTTGGACCGGTGTGCGCGCTAGCCGACTACGAGGAATGTCTCCCCTGTGTGCGTCGTGCGGTGACGCAGAAACACTCGAACACGTTCTGTGTATGTGCCCTGCGTACTCGCAACCGCGACACCTCCTTCGGGAAGGTTACCGAAATCTTGGACTTCCCTGTGCTAACACATGTGAGATCCTTCACCCGTCTGGCCCTCCCCACAAAGTGCAAAGTGCCCTAAAAGTGCTCCTGTTATTCCTACGGGACAGTGGACTAAGTGCAAAACTGTGAACACTTTCCATCTTCCCCTAGTGCGCAAATTATTGCCAGCAACTCTCACCAATTCAGTGTGCCACTCCCGCGCTATTCCCCGCATAGCACCAGTTCCATTTTTTTCTTTTATTATCATTACTCTGTTTGTGTTTTTTTTTTCTTGTCCCATAAGGCCCTTTTGCACAAGGACCTTCTCTCACTCCTGCGCGCAACCAACTGCCCGCAAATCGTCTAACTTTTATCTGTACCAATTTATGTAATGCCCACAGAATCTTTTTTTTTTCTGTGTGTGTGTTTATCATAATCAATTCCTCCGTTACATATTCCATAAGGTCCCATGCACCTTCTGCAAAGGCCCTATCTCCTCCATCTCAAATAATCCCCTCAGACTACTTTTTTTTTTTCCTCCCTCCACTTATTATTTTTTTTTTTTGTGGTGTTTATTATCATCAATTCTTCCTTTATATATCCCATAAGGTCCCATGCAACCTCTGCAAAGGCCCTTCCTTCCCAGCCTATCTGTTGCATTTCAACTAATGCCCTCAGACTACTTTTTTTTTCCTCTCTTCTTTTTTTTTTTCTTTTGTCTGTTTAGTATCATCAATTCCTCCGTTACATATTCCATAAGGTCCCATCCACCTTCTGCAAAGGCCCTATCTCCTGCATTTCAAATAATCCCCTCAGACTTTTTTTTTTTTTTTTTGTGGTGTTTATTATCATCAATTCTTCCTTTATATATCCCATAAGGTCCCGTGCAACCTCTGCAAAGGCCCTTCCTTCCCAGCCTATCTGTCGCATTTCAAATATGCCCTCAGACTACTTTTTTTTTTATTATTATTATTATTATTATTATTATTATTATTATTATTATTATTATTATTATTATTATTATTTATTATTATTATCTTATCTCCTCCTATATTATCCCACAAGGCTCTTTGCCCCTTCTGCAAGGCCCCACTCCTCCCACCGCGCGCATCCAACTGCTCGCATAAGCATCCATGACATTCCAAATCTCCCTATCAGATTTTCTTTTTTTTTTCCCTTTCTTTAAACCTCATAATTATCTCTACATATGTCATGAAGGCTTTCTCCTTTGCGCGGCACGTACCCGCTTCAAAATCCACCAATCCTTGTTGTACGAGTGTTTGCCCTTCCATGTTTGGCATTTTTCTCCAGGGGTCCTCGACATTGACTACTAACGACAACGCTTTCGCTCCCCCTTCCCCTCTACTCGGCCCCGTTGCGGTGTATCCCTGCAAGTACAGGAGACAGTTATAGGGCCGTGTAATCCCCCCCTTCTCTTCCCCCCTCAACAAGAATCTCATTATTATTATCTGTCATACAGAGCAAGTGTGACAGATACTGCGCCTTTTTCTTCCAGCGACAGTAGCGATGGTGTACCTACAAACTTGCTCTAGGCGGATAAAGTGCGACTAATTAACGCCGATAAGAGGCAAATGATAGAGGAGAGGAGGGATTCCCCTGATACTTAATATCCGAAATAGACTGCTGAAGGTCATTTCTTACTAAGCAAACCTGTGCATCCCACGAGGTTTATCTATTTATGATCTGAATTATTACGTAACTAAACTCCCCTTAAGCGAACGACCTCGCATTACCGAAGTGCCTGCAACGGAGCAGCACCAAAACAGCCGCCGATGAGTTATATAATCTGACTTTTGATGGTATAGCGAGGGGGAAAGCGCGAACGCAGTCCCCCACTACCAAAAATTGCATGCCCCATCTGCCCAAGTTTGGGGTAGTGGCAGGGGTCAGCACGAGCGTAGTGCAATGCCCGCACCTCTCCCTGGAGGCACCGCCTTGCTGATCACGGTAGCCTCGGCACCAGGTAAGTATGCTTGGACGACGTCTCTGCCGCGGAGGCAACCTACAGAGACGCCGCCTTCTGCTCAAGTTACGACCGTTGGGAAATAAAAGAACGTGCCTCTCCCTGCTCCGTGTTTCTTGTCTACCCGGAGAATAACAAATGTTTTCTTGCGAACTCTCAAGCTGTTAATTCAAAACTATTTTGTAGAAGCCTACTGACCATTATATGTGCACAAAATAGGCTACAAACTCGCACAACACGCTGGCGTATGTCTCAGTGTTGCTAATAGACATGTTTAACGGGTGGTGGCGCCACCTCACACGCCTTCCAACTTCTCGCATTCCTCTACTGCGGCAATGCACTGCAGCGTATTGAGCGATTGAGCGTGCAGAGTTCGTGCCCCCAAGCAGTTCGTACCGGAGAAAGTCCCAGCGATTCGCGCGTTTCCGGCAAGAAACCATCCCCGTGAGTCTCGCAAGTGGCGTCACGGACTCCGATCGCATTGTAGTAGCGACCGTAGCAGAGTGTGCCACGGGACTCGGGTATTGCACAACAGGGGAAGATCACTTGACAAGGGTAACGTAGAACCTGCGTCACGGCTACAATCCTCGCCCTCTCAGCAGTTTTTTTTTTTTTTTTTTTTACTCTTTTCCGGGCTTTTTCTTTCGAACTTTTTTCCTTGTCTTTTTTTGCGCACGTTCTTTGTAGAGGTCCCGTATTCCTTCCCGATATTCCGCTAACCACGCCCTACCTCCATTTCCCTCTTCGTGCTAACATACATTAAGTGTCCTAGGATTTAACGTGCTTTCTCTACCTGCCGTGTTTTTTTTTTTTTTTTTTTTTCAATTCATTTCACCACCTTTCTACCTGTTTCTTTTCCTCGCCTTGCTTTACATAGCGCAAATATGAAAAAGTTAACCCTCACGGTCTGCGTAGGGTTGTTCAATATGAAAAGGAGCAAAGTTATGCCATTCATTAAGTTACCCGTTCCTCTGTCGTTTATGTGTCAAGTATACTTTTTTGTGTGTTTTATTGATTATAAATGTAACGTCCAAAAGTAATTTTCGCCTTTACTTGAGAAAATAAAACGAACCGTCTTTTTGAGCAAACTGATAGTTCCCTTTCATACTCGGAGACAGTGTACAAAGACTACGTGGGGAAAGCAGCGTCAGAAATCGAGCAGGCAACGCAGCTTGTGGAGGTGGCACGCATACATGCTTACTTGTTTTTTGTTTTTCCTTATAAACCACTTGGCTTAGACGACAATTACTATTTCGAATGAAATTAGAGCATTCTGCGTCTCTCGTACTATACTAAACAGTACCCTAATTTCGGCAATTTAACAAAAAGCACATGCAAATCTGCGTGTATTTCGCCGCTTCGCTCCGAATATAATCTCAAAGCAATTCCTATCAGTTTAAACAAATCTAATAAACCACGTGGCGTAGACGGCCCCCGCCGTGAGTGAGTGATGCAGTGGTAAGACGCGCCCGACTACTGTGCCGGAGTTCCCGGGTCCGACCACGGCGGCTGCGTTTTTCGATGGAGGCGAAACGAAGTGGCGTCCGTGTGCTGTGCGATGTCAGCGCACGTTAAAGATCCTCAGGTGGTCGAAATTACTCCGTAGCCCTCCACAACGGCTCCCCTTTCTCTCATTCCACTTTCACTCCCACCTTCCTCCCTTCCCTTACGGCGCGGTTCAGAGTATTCGCGAGAGTTCAGAGAGTTCGCAGACTGGAGTGGCTTGCTACGGAAAGCGGGTGCTTGGCGCCTCAGCAGAGTGGTTTTCGCCCCTTACGAGCAACTGCTGACTGCATTGCGGATGTTGTCAGCACCCTTGAAAACGCCCGCAACACCAGCCAAGTGGGATACCTCATCCTGCTCGACATCAGAAGCGCCTTCGATTGTCTTCCTCACTGGGCAGTGATCGACGCGCTAAAAAACATTGGTGCCACCGGCCGCCTCCTGAACTTCGTCAGTGCGTTCCTCAGCGAGCGAACACTCTCCGTGAAGGTGGGCAGCACCTGTAGTGCCCCCCGTCCAGTGCCATGCGGTGTCCCTCAGGGAAGTGTGCTGAGCCCTTTCCTATTCAACATCGTGCTGGCCCAACTACCCTTGTGTCTCCCCCGTGCTGTGCGCGAGTTTGTGCGTGTGTGTGTATATGCGGACGATGTTGCCCTGTTCGCCTCATCAACAACCCGCAGCAACGCCTCATCGCTTCGCGACCTTCAGCGTGCGCTCGATGCTGTCACCGCGTTTATTCGCAGTGTCGGCCTCGCAGTGTCGGCCGAAAAAACTGAAGCCCTGCTCTACCATCCCCGTGGTGCTGCAGCCCGCAACAAAACACGCCCTCTTCGCCTGGACGGAACCCCCCTGCCTTGGCGCACAACGGTTGTTTACCTCGGCCTCAAAATTGATGCCCGCATCACCTGGCGCCCTGCGGTGGATAAAGTGTGCGCAGACACCAAGCGCATAGGTAAACTAGCGCTTCGTCTCCTTGCCAAAGGTGAAGGAGCCTCTCCCCCGCTCTGTGCAAGAATCCATGAAGCGATCGCCTCAGCCAGAGCATTGTATGCCCTTCCCCTGCTCAGCCTCAGCCTACTCCAATGGAAAAGGCTGGACACATGCCATAGGAACGCCATACGACACATATATGGTCTCCCCAACGGATCTCAGGTGGCAGCGACCTATGCAGAAACCCGCACCATCCCCCTCTCACTAAGAGCACTCAAAACTGCCCTCAACCACATCGAGCGGCTTCACCGAGCACAAGATGGCTCTGAACTTCTTCGCAGAATTTCAGCCAAACCTAACACACGCATCGGTCGTGTCATGTGCCTCTTCCGTGAGATACTGGGCCCCCCTCCACCGCCCCTTGCTGCTTCACAACCCCCACATGAAATCTGCCCGCCCCGCATCTATCAGGGTCTCCCAGGGGTGAAGAGCAAACGAAACACGCCCGTATGCGAACTTCAGCAAGAGGCCGAATCCAAAATTCACACGGATTTTCGTCACCGAACCCTCATCTTTACTGATGGGTCAGTCCGTCAGCAAGAAAAATCCGCAGCTGCTGCATGTGTGATTCCCGACTTGGACACCTCTAAATTATGCAGGCTACACTTCCCTTCCTCGTCACAAACAGCTGAGATAGCTGCACTCAATCTGGCAGCCACCCTGCTCCTGGAAAGCCCTGAAAT
The DNA here is from genome assembly GCF_055883805.1 of Amblyomma maculatum. Classification (NCBI taxonomy): domain Eukaryota; kingdom Metazoa; phylum Arthropoda; class Arachnida; order Ixodida; family Ixodidae; genus Amblyomma; species Amblyomma maculatum. The sequence continues at coordinate 109,151,574 of NC_139350.1, read as the reverse complement.
TAAAAATGCTGCCATTCTCACCGATTCGAGGGCAGCGCTTCAGGCCCTTGCGCAGCCTAGCAAAGGACCTCGCCTACTGCAAGTATGCGCACGCAACTTCCAACGCCTCGCCGAATCCGGCTGCGATACAGTCCTACAATGGATCCCATCGCACTGTGGGATAGGGGGCAACGAACTTGCTGATGAGCTCGCTCGATCAGCCCACCACCCGTCCGTTCCCATGTGCGCGGACAACACTACATATGACTGTGCTCGTCTTGCAATCGCGCGACACACCATTTCCCACCACCCTGACCCTCGCATCGCCAGCGGCCACCCCTTCCGTGCAGTTAATACTCGCCTCTTCGCCCGGAGAGACTATGTTCTGCTGTTGCGCCTCCGCATCGGATGTGTTTGGACCGGTGTGCGCGCTAGCCGACTACGAGGAATGTCTCCCCTGTGTGCGTCGTGCGGTGACGCAGAAACACTCGAACACGTTCTGTGTATGTGCCCTGTGTACTCGCAACCGCGACACCTCCTTCGGGAAGGTTACCGAAATCTTGGACTTCCCTGTGCTAACACATGTGAGATCCTTCACCCGTCTGGCCCTCCCCACAAAGTGCAAAGTGCCCTAAAAGTGCTCCTGTTATTCCTACGGGACAGTGGACTAAGTGCAAAACTGTGAACACTTTCCATCTTCCCCTAGTGCGCAAATTATTGCCAGCAACTCTCACCAATTCAGTGTGCCACTCCCGCGCTATTCCCCGCATAGCACCAGTTCCATTTTTTTCTTTTATTATCATTACTCTGTTTGTGTTTTTTTTTTCTTGTCCCATAAGGCCCTTTTGCACAAGGACCTTCTCTCACTCCTGCGCGCAACCAACTGCCCGCAAATCGTCTAACTTTTATCTGTACCAATTTATGTAATGCCCACAGAATCTTTTTTTTTTCTGTGTGTGTGTTTATCATAATCAATTCCTCCGTTACATATTCCATAAGGTCCCATGCACCTTCTGCAAAGGCCCTATCTCCTCCATCTCAAATAATCCCCTCAGACTACTTTTTTTTTTTTTTTCCTCCCTCCACTTATTATTTTTTTTTTTTTGTGGTGTTTATTATCATCAATTCTTCCTTTATATATCCCATAAGGTCCCATGCAACCTCTGCAAAGGCCCTTCCTTCCCAGCCTATCTGTTGCATTTCAACTAATGCCCTCAGACTACTTTTTTTTTTCCTCTCTTCTTTTTTTTTTTCTTTTGTCTGTTTAGTATCATCAATTCCTCCGTTACATATTCCATAAGGTCCCATCCACCTTCTGCAAAGGCCCTATCTCCTGCATTTCAAATAATCCCCTCAGACTTTTTTTTTTTTTTTTTGGTGGTGTTTATTATCATCAATTCTTCCTTTATATATCCCATAAGGTCCCGTGCAACCTCTGCAAAGGCCCTTCCTTCCCAGCCTATCTGTCGCATTTCAAATATGCCCTCAGACTACTTTTTTTTATTATTATTATTATTATTATTATTATTATTATTATTATTATTATTATTATTATTATTATTATTATTATTATTATTATTTTATTATTATTATCTTATCTCCTCCTATATTATCCCACAAGGCTCTTTGCCCCTTCTGCAAGGCCCCACTCCTCCCACCGCGCGCATCCAACTGCTCGCATAAGCATCCATGACATTCCAAATCTCCCTATCAGATTTTCTTTTTTTTTTCCCTTTCTTTAAACCTCATAATTATCTCTACATATGTCATGAAGGCTTTCTCCTTTGCGCGGCACGTCCCCGCTTCAAAATCCACCAATCCTTGTTGTACGAGTGTTTGCCCTTCCATGTTTGGCATTTTTCTCCAGGGGTCCTCGACATTGACTACTAACGACAACGCTTTCGCTCCCCCTTCCCCTCTACTCGGCCCCGTTGCGGTGTATCCCTGCAAGTACAGGAGACAGTTATAGGGCCGTGTAATCCCCCCCTTCTCTTCCCCCCTCAACAAGAATCTCATTATTATTATCTGTCATACAGAGCAAGTGTGACAGATACTGCGCCTTTTTCTTCCAGCGACAGTAGCGATGGTGTACCTACAAACTTGCTCTAGGCGGATAAAGTGCGACTAATTAACGCCGATAAGAGGCAAATGATAGAGGAGAGGAGGGATTCCCCTGATACTTAATATCCGAAATAGACTGCTGAAGGTCATTTCTTACTAAGCAAACCTGTGCATCCCACGAGGTTTATCTATTTATGATCTGAATTATTACGTAACTAAACTCCCCTTAAGCGAACGACCTCGCATTACCGAAGTGCCTGCAACGGAGCAGCACCAAAACAGCCGCCGATGAGTTATATAATCTGACTTTTGATGGTATAGCGAGGGGGAAAGCGCGAACGCAGTCCCCCACTACCAAAAATTGCATGCCCCATCTGCCCCAGTTTGGGGTAGTGGCAGGGGTCAGCACGAGCGTAGTGCAATGCCCGCACCTCTCCCTGGAGGCACCGCCTTGCTGATCACGGTAGCCTCGGCACCAGGTAAGTATGCTTGGACGACGTCTCTGCCGCGGAGGCAACCTACAGAGACGCCGCCTTCTGCTCAAGTTACGACCGTTGGGAAATAAAAGAACGTGCCTCTCCCTGCTCCGTGTTTCTTGTCTACCCGGAGAATAACAAATGTTTTCTTGCGAACTCTCAAGCTGTTAATTCAAAACTATTTTGTAGAAGCCTACTGACCATTATATGTGCACAAAATAGGCTACAAACTCGCACAACACGCTGGCGTATGTCTCAGTGTTGCTAATAGACATGTTTAACGGGTGGTGGCGCCACCTCACACGCCTTCCAACTTCTCGCATTCCTCTACTGCGGCAATGCACTGCAGCGTATTGAGCGATTGAGCGTGCAGAGTTCGTGCCCCCAAGCAGTTCGTACCGGAGAAAGTCCCAGCGATTCGCGCGTTTCCGGCAAGAAACCATCCCCGTGAGTCTCGCAAGTGGCGTCACGGACTCCGATCGCATTGTAGTAGCGACCGTAGCAGAGTGTGCCACGGGACTCGGGTATTGCACAACAGGGGAAGATCACTTGACAAGGGTAACGTAGAACCTGCGTCACGGCTACAATCCTCGCCCTCTCAGCAGTTTTTTTTTTTTTTTTTTTTTTTTACTCTTTTCCGGGCTTTTTCTTTCGAACTTTTTTCCTTGTCTTTTTTTGCGCACGTTCTTTGTAGAGGTCCCGTATTCCTTCCCGATATTCCGCTAACCACGCCCTACCTCCATTTCCCTCTTCGTGCTAACATACATTAAGTGTCCTAGGATTTAACGTGCTTTCTCTACCTGCCGTGTTTTTTTTTTTTTTTTTTTTTTTTCAATTCATTTCACCACCTTTCTACCTGTTTCTTTTCCTCGCCTTGCTTTACATAGCGCAAATATGAAAAAGTTAACCCTCACGGTCTGCGTAGGGTTGTTCAATATGAAAAGGAGCAAAGTTATGCCATTCATTAAGTTACCCGTTCCTCTGTCGTTTATGTGTCAAGTATACTTTTTTGTGTGTTTTATTGATTATAAATGTAACGTCCAAAAGTAATTTTCGCCTTTACTTGAGAAAATAAAACGAACCGTCTTTTTGAGCAAACTGATAGTTCCCTTTCATACTCGGAGACAGTGTACAAAGACTACGTGGGGAAAGCAGCGTCAGAAATCGAGCAGGCAACGCAGCTTGTGGAGGTGGCACGCATACATGCTTACTTGTTTTTTGTTTTTCCTTATAAACCACTTGGCTTAGACGACAATTACTATTTCGAATGAAATTAGAGCATTCTGCGTCTCTCGTACTATACTAAACAGTACCCTAATTTCGGCAATTTAACAAAAAGCACATGCAAATCTGCGTGTATTTCGCCGCTTCGCTCCGAATATAATCTCAAAGCAATTCCTATCAGTTTAAACAAATCTAATAAACCACGTGGCGTAGACGGCCCCCGCCGTGAGTGAGTGATGCAGTGGTAAGACGCGCCCGACTACTGTGCCGGAGTTCCCGGGTCCGACCACGGCGGCTGCGTTTTTCGATGGAGGCGAAACGAAGTGGCGTCCGTGTGCTGTGCGATGTCAGCGCACGTTAAAGATCCTCAGGTGGTCGAAATTACTCCGTAGCCCTCCACAACGGCTCCCCTTTCTCTCATTCCACTTTCAACTCCCACCTTCCTCCCTTCCCTTACGGCGCGGTTCAGAGTATTCGCGAGAGTTCAGAGAGTTCGCAGACTGGAGTGGCTTGCTACGGAAAGCGGGTGCTTGGCGCCTCAGCAGAGTGGTTTTCGCCCCTTACGAGACTGCATTGCGGATGTTGTCAGCACCATTGAAAACGCCCGCAACACCAGCCAAGTGGGATACCTCATCCTGCTCGACATCAGAAGCGCCTTGGATTGTCTTCCTCACTGGGCAGTGATCGACGCGCTAAAAAACATTGGTGCCACCGGCCGCCTCCTGAACTTCGTCAGTGCGTTCCTCAGCGAGCGAACACTCTCCGTGAAGGTGGGCAGCACCTGTAGTGCCCCCCGTCCAGTGCCATGCGGTGTCCCTCAGGGAAGTGTGCTGAGCCCTTTCCTATTCAACATCGTGCTGGCCCAACTACCCTTGTGTCTCCCCCGTGCTGTGCGCGAGTTTGTGCGTGTGTGTGTATATGCGGACGATGTTGCCCTGTTCGCCTCATCAACAACCCGCAGCAACGCCTCATCGCTTCGCGACCTTCAGCGTGCGCTCGATGCTGTCACCGCGTTTATTCGCAGTGTCGGCCTCGCAGTGTCGGCCGAAAAAACTGAAGCCCTGCTCTACCATCCCCGTGGTGCTGCAGCCCGCAACAAAACACGCCCTCTTCGCCTGGACGGAACCCCCCTGCCTTGGCGCACAACGGTTGTTTACCTCGGCCTCAAAATTGATGCCCGCATCACCTGGCGCCCTGCGGTGGATAAAGTGTGCGCAGACACCAAGCGCATAGGTAAACTAGCGCTTCGTCTCCTTGCCAAAGGTGAAGGAGCCTCTCCCCCGCTCTGTGCAAGAATCCATGAAGCGATCGCCTCAGCCAGAGCATTGTATGCCCTTCCCCTGCTCAGCCTCAGCCTACTCCAATGGAAAAGGCTGGACACATGCCATAGGAACGCCATACGACACATATATGGTCTCCCCAACGGATCTCAGGTGGCAGCGACCTATGCAGAAACCCGCACCATCCCCCTCTCACTAAGAGCACTCAAAACTGCCCTCAACCACATCGAGCGGCTTCACCGAGCACAAGATGGCTCTGAACTTCTTCGCAGAATTTCAGCCAAACCTAACACACGCATCGGTCGTGTCATGTGCCTCTTCCGTGAGATACTGGGCCCCCCTCCACCGCCCCTTGCTGCTTCACAACCCCCACATGAAATCTGCCCGCCCCGCATCTATCAGGGTCTCCCAGGGGTGAAGAGCAAACGAAACACGCCCGTATGCGAACTTCAGCAAGAGGCCGAATCCAAAATTCACACGGATTTTCGTCACCGAACCCTCATCTTTACTGATGGGTCAGTCCGTCAGCAAGAAAAATCCGCAGCTGCTGCATGTGTGATTCCCGACTTGGACACCTCTAAATTATGCAGGCTACACTTCCCTTCCTCGTCACAAACAGCTGAGATAGCTGCACTCAATCTGGCAGCCACCCTGCTCCTGGAAAGCCCTGAAATTAAAAATGCTGCCATTCTCACCGATTCGAGGGCAGCGCTTCAGGCCCTTGCGCAGCCTAGCAAAGGACCTCGCCTACTGCAAGTATGCGCACGCAACTTCCAACGCCTCGCCGAATCCGGCTGCGATACAGTCCTACAATGGATCCCATCGCACTGTGGGATAGGGGGCAACGAACTTGCTGATGAGCTCGCTCGATCAGCCCACCACCCGTCCGTTCCCATGTGCGCGGACAACACTACATATGACTGTGCTCGTCTTGCAATCGCGCGACACACCATTTCCCACCACCCTGACCCTCGCATCGCCAGCGGCCACCCCTTCCGTGCAGTTAATACTCGCCTCTTCGCCCGGAGAGACTATGTTCTGCTGTTGCGCCTCCGCATCGGATGTGTTTGGACCGGTGTGCGCGCTAGCCGACTACGAGGAATGTCTCCCCTGTGTGCGTCGTGCGGTGACGCAGAAACACTCGAACACGTTCTGTGTATGTGCCCTGTGTACTCGCAACCGCGACACCTCCTTCGGGAAGGTTACCGAAATCTTGGACTTCCCTGTGCTAACACATGTGAGATCCTTCACCCGTCTGGCCCTCCCCACAAAGTGCAAAGTGCCCTAAAAGTGCTCCTGTTATTCCTACGGGACAGTGGACTAAGTGCAAAACTGTGAACACTTTCCATCTTCCCCTAGTGCGCAAATTATTGCCAGCAACTCTCACCAATTCAGTGTGCCACTCCCGCGCTATTCCCCGCATAGCACCAGTTCCATTTTTTTCTTTTATTATCATTACTCTGTTTGTGTTTTTTTTTTCTTGTCCCATAAGGCCCTTTTGCACAAGGACCTTCTCTCACTCCTGCGCGCAACCAACTGCCCGCAAATCGTCTAACTTTTATCTGTACCAATTTATGTAATGCCCACAGAATCTTTTTTTTTTCTGTGTGTGTGTTTATCATAATCAATTCCTCCGTTACATATTCCATAAGGTCCCATGCACCTTCTGCAAAGGCCCTATCTCCTCCATCTCAAATAATCCCCTCAGACTACTTTTTTTTTTTTTTCCTCCCTCCACTTATTATTTTTTTTTTTGTGGTGTTTATTATCATCAATTCTTCCTTTATATATCCCATAAGGTCCCATGCAACCTCTGCAAAGGCCCTTCCTTCCCAGCCTATCTGTTGCATTTCAACTAATGCCCTCAGACTACTTTTTTTTTCCTCTCTTCTTTTTTTTTTCTTTTGTCTGTTTAGTATCATCAATTCCTCCGTTACATATTCCATAAGGTCCCATCCACCTTCTGCAAAGGCCCTATCTCCTGCATTTCAAATAATCCCCTCAGACTTTTTTTTTTTTTTTTTGTGGTGTTTATTATCATCAATTCTTCCTTTATATATCCCATAAGGTCCCGTGCAACCTCTGCAAAGGCCCTTCCTTCCCAGCCTATCTGTCGCATTTCAAATATGCCCTCAGACTACTTTTTTATTATTATTATTATTATTATTATTATTATTATTATTATTATTATTATTATTATTATTATTATTATTATTATTATTATTATTATTATTATTATTTTTTATTATTATTATCTTATCTCCTCCTATATTATCCCACAAGGCTCTTTGCCCCTTCTGCAAGGCCCCACTCCTCCCACCGCGCGCATCCAACTGCTCGCATAAGCATCCATGACATTCCAAATCTCCCTATCAGATTTTCTTTTTTTTTTCCCTTTCTTTAAACCTCATAATTATCTCTACATATGTCATGAAGGCTTTCTCCTTTGCGCGGCACGTCCCCGCTTCAAAATCCACCAATCCTTGTTGTACGAGTGTTTGCCCTTCCATGTTTGGCATTTTTCTCCAGGGGTCCTCGACATTGACTACTAACGACAACGCTTTCGCTCCCCCTTCCCCTCTACTCGGCCCCGTTGCGGTGTATCCCTGCAAGTACAGGAGACAGTTATAGGGCCGTGTAATCCCCCCCTTCTCTTCCCCCCTCAACAAGAATCTCATTATTATTATCTGTCATACAGAGCAAGTGTGACAGATACTGCGCCTTTTTCTTCCAGCGACAGTAGCGATGGTGTACCTACAAACTTGCTCTAGGCGGATAAAGTGCGACTAATTAACGCCGATAAGAGGCAAATGATAGAGGAGAGGAGGGATTCCCCTGATACTTAATATCCGAAATAGACTGCTGAAGGTCATTTCTTACTAAGCAAACCTGTGCATCCCACGAGGTTTATCTATTTATGATCTGAATTATTACGTAACTAAACTCCCCTTAAGCGAACGACCTCGCATTACCGAAGTGCCTGCAACGGAGCAGCACCAAAACAGCCGCCGATGAGTTATATAATCTGACTTTTGATGGTATAGCGAGGGGGAAAGCGCGAACGCAGTCCCCCACTACCAAAAATTGCATGCCCCATCTGCCCCAGTTTGGGGTAGTGGCAGGGGTCAGCACGAGCGTAGTGCAATGCCCGCACCTCTCCCTGGAGGCACCGCCTTGTGTTTAAGAGAATTTTATTTATACTGAAGGTTCTGGTACAGGTCAAGGCTTCATGATTATCTCTGACACAGCAATAAAGGGCACTTACAAAAATGTTACAACAATACAATGACTCGCAAGGAGAAGATAAGCACGTAGACGAAAATACAGGCAAACACTCGTCCACCTTCCTAGTAAGGAAGGATGGACGCGGTCACTTTTCCATTAACAATGGAAATGAAGCGCGTTGACCAATGCAGGAGGAAGGCCTCCTCCCCGAGCATTACAAGTTCTTCATTTAGATGCTTCAATAAAAGAGTTCTGAAGCGATGGAGCAGAGGGAACATGGCTCTCTGCGGGCGTCCCCGCAGACTCGCATATCCTCTCCGCTTCCAAAGTACGAAAGCGCCAATGCACATGATGAGTTCGGCAAAGGCATCTCGGTGACGGCTTTGCCACTGAATGTGTGTCTGAAACATGCTGGTTACAAGGCGCCAAAAAATGCGCGCAACCTGACATTCGTAGATGGCGTGATTTAAAGTTTCGGTGCGACCGCATTGCGGGCATGAGGCGGAGGGCGCCACGCCCCACGCTGCAAGACGATCGGCCGTGGGTAGCGCTTCCCATTGCCGAAGCCAAGTAAAGCTTCTTACATCTGCTGGGAGGGAAACAATGGTGCGATTCATCCGCCTCCTTTTGCGCATTTTCCTGCATTGGTCATCGTCAAGAGCTTGGAGCGCTACACCTTCACAAAGCTCGCTCGCAGTCATTTCTCTAGGGTCACATTCAGGCATCGTGTTATTAAAGAAATGCAATGAGTTAATTACATATATGTAAAATGGTGGCGGTCTCTCGGCCGCCGGGCCCATCCGAACAGGAAGATCAAAGAAACGACGCGACATACCCATTAGGTATGAGGACAGCTCGCTGCCTCGATACATTGTGTCAGAAATCAGGTCCCACATGGTTTTCAAGGCCAATGCACGACACATGACATCAAGATCTGGGATGCTGAACCCTCCCATGTTGGTAGGGAGTCGAACAAAAACTCTTGCCACGCTTTCCGCATGGCCATCCCAGAAAAAAGAGCCACACAGGGTGGCTAAACTCTGAAGGACTCGGCGAGGAGGACGTGCGACCTTGGCTACATAGAAAAGAGATGCTATGATGGAAGTTTTGATTAGATATGCGCGTTCTGAGAACGGTAGGTGAAAGGTTTTGGCTATTTCTGTTCGCTTTTCAGCTTTGCGTTTTATTTCCTTCCAGGTGGTGCGGGCTACTTCTCCGGACGCTAAAAACGTGACGCCCAGGACTTTGACACCATCTACAAACTGCACTCCGTCTGGGAAGTCACCCCTAAAGGACCCAAAGCTGAGAGCTTGGCTTTTAGCTGGGTTGAGACGCGCTCCCGACAGGTGGCTATATGTGTGGAAGAGCTGCAGGAAGGCTCTGTAACTGTCAATATCTCTGATGAACAGGGATACATCATCTGCATATGCTGCAACCTTGATTTCGCCTTGGCCTGGAAGGGGAAAGCCCCGTATTGACTGGCAACATTGTATCCGGTGGAGCAAGGGTTCTATGCAAAGGACAAACAGGATCGAGGACAATGGGCATCCTTGTCGAATGCCGCGACTCACGGGGAGGGGTTCAGTGATTCGATTGTTAATCACGAGTCTGGCTTCCAAATCTGTGTACAGGAGCCTTAGGACATTGATCAGATTCGCAGGGAAACCAAAACATTCTAGTACTCCAAACAGATAGTTTCGCTCTACCCGATCGAACGCTTTTTCTTGGTCTAGGGAAACAAAGACGCCCGAGACCTGCGTGCGTGTGGCATACGTGAAGAGGTCACGGGTTAGAGCTAAAGAAGAAAAAATTGTGCGCTCCGGCACGCAACATGTCTGGACATTGCTTATCAGTTCAGGGAGAACGGATGATATGCGATGCGCCAGTATGGCGGTAAGTATTTTATAGTCTGAATTGAGTAATGAAATGGGCCTCCATGCTTTCGGGTCGGATGGTACGCCTCCACTTTTCAGGAGGAGCACAACTTTGCTTTCACGAAATGATGCTGGCCGAAGCCCATCAGTAAGGAGTCCATTGAGCATAGATAGCAGGTGGGCGTGTATTTCGGTGAAGAAAGTTTTGTAAAAAATAAGTGGTAGCCCATCAGGGCCTGCGGCAGCAGAGGCATTCATCCCTTGGAGCGTAAAATTTAGCTCCTCTAGGGTGACTGGGCTACACAGACTATCACGACTCTCCTCGGGAATGCGGGCTATGCCTGTGCAAAAATCGCTTATGGTAGTATTTTGGCTCGCAGAATCCCTGCACTCCGCTGTAAACAAGTGCGTAAAGTGCGCGCTAAAAACGGCCTCAATGTCATCAGCCTGATCAGACTGTGTGCCGTCCGGCAACTGAACGAAAGGGATCTCTTCTCGACATTCCGACGAGCCACAGCGAATACTGCGCAGTACAGAAGGGTCTGCGATCGGCCTTCCATTAATGTATGTCTGCGCCGCAGTTCGGGAGTTGAGTCGAAGTAAGAGTTCATAGCGGGCTTGCAATTGGTTCAGATAGTCCTGCATTGTGAACGTGAGGGGCGCGCCCCGTCGCACAATGCGTGCCCTACGAAGTGTATCATTTATTTCGGCAGTTAAACGTGCCCTTCTATTTCGACCTGCTTTTATGAGCTCCGTTCGCCATGTGGTTTTTAGAGCGTCCCAGCTACTTGGCTGAGGAGCGTGGCTGCACGTTCCTGCTAAGGCTTCTTTCAAGGAGGCTACACTTGGAGGGTCGTGGGCCAATGTCAAGTCCATTTTCCACTGGTCCCTAGGTGGGACAGGGTGATTGAAGTGGAGTGTCACTAAAACTGGGTAATGGTCGGAGATGCGCGGGACATCGGGTGGGAACGTAAGAACTTCACAATCAGTGACATAATTAATGAGATTCTCTGGGAAGTAAAAGCGGTCTAGCCGACTCTTATTCCTGCCCCGTTGCCATGTGGCAACGAACGTTTCACCGTGCAACTCTATCCAGGCATCTCTCAGTTTGAAATTATGTACAAGCTGTTTTAAGGCTCGGGCCCCGCTGTAGGGCCTACCTTGTCGCCTACCGCTAACATCCCTGTAAGGGTCTTCAACACAGTTGAAATCACCAACTATGAAGGTGGGATAATTGTCCAACAAAAAGGTATCCAAAGAATCGAAAAACTCAGAGGTGGAAGATCGCTGGGAGGGAGCATAAACCACAAGTGCGCGCACACGTCTGCCTTGCACATTGAAATCAACAGCCAAGGTGCGACCATCGAAACCATATACGCAGTGGGCACCACGACGAAAATGTGGCTTAAGGAAAACAACTCCAACGCCAGACATATGTGAATCAGTAAGTGTAAAAAAGGCATGAACAAAAAAGCGATCACAAAAAGATTGAACATCATATGGACAACTAAAATTGCACTCTTGTAAGAAAAGAATATCCACATTGCGAGCACGGGCAAAGTTTACAATCTCTCTCTGTTTGTTCAGGTTCCTGAAGCCCTGAGCATTCAGAGTTAAAAGATGAATTCCTGCCATTGTTATTATGAAAGTGCGCACACGGATATTCTGAACTAAGGAGGGGAAAAAAAAGGACATAAAAGACTGTTATCTATGGAAAGTCGTGCCCAGACTGCGCCTGGGCACTGGGAATTTTGTTGGGCTTACTCAAGTTGGACGAGTCGTCGCTGTCTGCCGACTCGGGATGTCCCCTTTTCGCAGTCTGGCGGTCGTAATCCATAAGGTTGTCACCCGTGAGTGATCCGACGAGGAGGTTGAGGGGGTGTTTCAAGTCTATTTTCCGAGAGTCAGTCGCAAGTCTGTTCACTCGAATGTTCTGTGGAACACTTTGTGGCATGCGGTGTCCACCCGTCGAGTCGTCGCTTCCTGTCGCTCGGGAGCCACGTGCAACCGGGTTACGTGGAAACTCGGTGAGGTCCGAAGTGTTGTTTGTACTGGAGTGGAAAGTTGAGTCGCTGGATGTTGAAGCGGCGTCATCCGGCTGCGCTATGTTCCGGCTGGCGTCTCCGCTCGACTCATCAGATGATGTGGGAGGAAGTTCTGGGAAGTCTTGTGGTGAATCTATGGTGCCCTTAATTGTGTCAGAAATTTCACCGTCGGTTTTCTCATCTATGGTGAGTTCTTCCGTGTCGGAAGCTGCTACTGAGTCAGCCCCCGGTGTGACTTCTCGTCGCTCTACTGCTGGAGAGCGCGCTCTTTGTTCCTCGGAGGCCGCTGCTGCCGCAAAAGACCTTGGCCGCACGCAGTCAACAGTTGCGTGATGTCCTCCGCACCTGCGGCACGGTTCTTTGCACCCCTCCGTGGCATGTCCGAAGATACCGCATCTGGAACAGCGGGGAGTGTGGCAGTCTCTTCCGATATGGCCTGACAGGCGGCATTTGGAGCACACCTTCTGAACACCCCGATAATCACACATCACCGTGTGACCTTGAACTGAAAGAAAATTGGGGATGGGCTTCTTCATTTCTATTTTAACAACTCGGATTCCTGTGCCAACGCCGGGGCGTCCTTTAAAGACTGGTTCGTGTACATTCTGGACGTTGCCGTACGCTGACATCACTGCAGCAATCGTTGCGTCGGCCACCCACAGAGGCACTCGGAAAATGGACACGTGGACGATTTCGGGGCCAACACTCGCTATCGGGACTGAAACACCATTGATAAGGATGCTGCCTTTGGTCTTGATTTTCGATGCTGCGCTATCAGAAGACGCCGCTACACCGAACTTGGCTCCTCCGATATGTTGGAGGGACTTGACGCCGGCAACGCCGGTCACAGATTCAAGGGCATCGATGATTTCATCAACCGTGCTGCCCTCTGGTGCTTCAAAAATGAAGCAATGCGCTTTGGGAGGCGGGGTGGCGTATGCCATCAGGATGGTGGAGCGGAGCCCTGGCTCCCACGGCGAAACGCAGTGGTGCCCGGGCGGGTTGTTGACTGGCGGATCCCCTGGACGATCCGGTGGGCGGAATCCAGGGCCCGCCTTGATGCTCGAAGATCTGGTCCTGGTCGGGCAGAGTAACGGCGACGCTGATCACGGTAGCCTCGGCACCAGGTAAGTATGCTTGGACGACGTCTCTGCCGCGGAGGCAACCTACAGAGACGCCGCCTTCTGCTCAAGTTACGACCGTTGGGAAATAAAAGAACGTGCCTCTCCCTGCTCCGTGTTTCTTGTCTACCCGGAGAATAACAAATGTTTTCTTGCGAACTCTCAAGCTGTTAATTCAAAACTATTTTGTAGAAGCCTACTGACCATTATATGTGCACAAAATAGGCTACAAACTCGCACAACACGCTGGCGTATGTCTCAGTGTTGCTAATAGACATGTTTAACGGGTGGTGGCGCCACCTCACACGCCTTCCAACTTCTCGCATTCCTCTACTGCGGCAATGCACTGCAGCGTATTGAGCGATTGAGCGTGCAGAGTTCGTGCCCCCAAGCAGTTCGTACCGGAGAAAGTCCCAGCGATTCGCGCGTTTCCGGCAAGAAACCATCCCCGTGAGTCTCGCAAGTGGCGTCACGGACTCCGATCGCATTGTAGTAGCGACCGTAGCAGAGTGTGCCACGGGACTCGGGTATTGCACAACAGGGGAAGATCACTTGACAAGGGTAACGTAGAACCTGCGTCACGGCTACAATCCTCGCCCTCTCAGCAGTTTTTTTTTTTTTTTTTTTTTTTACTCTTTTCCGGGCTTTTTCTTTCGAACTTTTTTCCTTGTCTTTTTTTGCGCACGTTCTTTGTAGAGGTCCCGTATTCCTTCCCGATATTCCGCTAACCACGCCCTACCTCCATTTCCCTCTTCGTGCTAACATACATTAAGTGTCCTAGGATTTAACGTGCTTTCTCTACCTGCCGTGTTTTTTTTTTTTTTTTTTTTTTTTCAATTCATTTCACCACCTTTCTACCTGTTTCTTTTCCTCGCCTTGCTTTACATAGCGCAAATATGAAAAAGTTAACCCTCACGGTCTGCGTAGGGTTGTTCAATATGAAAAGGAGCAAAGTTATGCCATTCATTAAGTTACCCGTTCCTCTGTCGTTTATGTGTCAAGTATACTTTTTTGTGTGTTTTATTGATTATAAATGTAACGTCCAAAAGTAATTTTCGCCTTTACTTGAGAAAATAAAACGAACCGTCTTTTTGAGCAAACTGATAGTTCCCTTTCATACTCGGAGACAGTGTACAAAGACTACGTGGGGAAAGCAGCGTCAGAAATCGAGCAGGCAACGCAGCTTGTGGAGGTGGCACGCATACATGCTTACTTGTTTTTTGTTTTTCCTTATAAACCACTTGGCTTAGACGACAATTACTATTTCGAATGAAATTAGAGCATTCTGCGTCTCTCGTACTATACTAAACAGTACCCTAATTTCGGCAATTTAACAAAAAGCACATGCAAATCTGCGTGTATTTCGCCGCTTCGCTCCGAATATAATCTCAAAGCAATTCCTATCAGTTTAAACAAATCTAATAAACCACGTGGCGTAGACGGCCCCCGCCGTGAGTGAGTGATGCAGTGGTAAGACGCGCCCGACTACTGTGCCGGAGTTCCCGGGTCCGACCACGGCGGCTGCGTTTTTCGATGGAGGCGAAACGAAGTGGCGTCCGTGTGCTGTGCGATGTCAGCGCACGTTAAAGATCCTCAGGTGGTCGAAATTACTCCGTAGCCCTCCACAACGGCTCCCCTTTCTCTCATTCCACTTTCAACTCCCACCTTCCTCCCTTCCCTTACGGCGCGGTTCAGAGTATTCGCGAGAGTTCAGAGAGTTCGCAGACTGGAGTGGCTTGCTACGGAAAGCGGGTGCTTGGCGCCTCAGCAGAGTGGTTTTCGCCCCTTACGAGACTGCATTGCGGATGTTGTCAGCACCATTGAAAACGCCCGCAACACCAGCCAAGTGGGATACCTCATCCTGCTCGACATCAGAAGCGCCTTGGATTGTCTTCCTCACTGGGCAGTGATCGACGCGCTAAAAAACATTGGTGCCACCGGCCGCCTCCTGAACTTCGTCAGTGCGTTCCTCAGCGAGCGAACACTCTCCGTGAAGGTGGGCAGCACCTGTAGTGCCCCCCGTCCAGTGCCATGCGGTGTCCCTCAGGG
This sequence comes from Amblyomma maculatum, assembly GCF_055883805.1. Classification (NCBI taxonomy): domain Eukaryota; kingdom Metazoa; phylum Arthropoda; class Arachnida; order Ixodida; family Ixodidae; genus Amblyomma; species Amblyomma maculatum. Next base: position 109,136,240 of record NC_139350.1, on the reverse strand, counting down.
AAGTGTGCTGAGCCCTTTCCTATTCAACATCGTGCTGGCCCAACTACCCTTGTGTCTCCCCCGTGCTGTGCGCGAGTTTGTGCGTGTGTGTGTATATGCGGACGATGTTGCCCTGTTCGCCTCATCAACAACCCGCAGCAACGCCTCATCGCTTCGCGACCTTCAGCGTGCGCTCGATGCTGTCACCGCGTTTATTCGCAGTGTCGGCCTCGCAGTGTCGGCCGAAAAAACTGAAGCCCTGCTCTACCATCCCCGTGGTGCTGCAGCCCGCAACAAAACACGCCCTCTTCGCCTGGACGGAACCCCCCTGCCTTGGCGCACAACGGTTGTTTACCTCGGCCTCAAAATTGATGCCCGCATCACCTGGCGCCCTGCGGTGGATAAAGTGTGCGCAGACACCAAGCGCATAGGTAAACTAGCGCTTCGTCTCCTTGCCAAAGGTGAAGGAGCCTCTCCCCCGCTCTGTGCAAGAATCCATGAAGCGATCGCCTCAGCCAGAGCATTGTATGCCCTTCCCCTGCTCAGCCTCAGCCTACTCCAATGGAAAAGGCTGGACACATGCCATAGGAACGCCATACGACACATATATGGTCTCCCCAACGGATCTCAGGTGGCAGCGACCTATGCAGAAACCCGCACCATCCCCCTCTCACTAAGAGCACTCAAAACTGCCCTCAACCACATCGAGCGGCTTCACCGAGCACAAGATGGCTCTGAACTTCTTCGCAGAATTTCAGCCAAACCTAACACACGCATCGGTCGTGTCATGTGCCTCTTCCGTGAGATACTGGGCCCCCCTCCACCGCCCCTTGCTGCTTCACAACCCCCACATGAAATCTGCCCGCCCCGCATCTATCAGGGTCTCCCAGGGGTGAAGAGCAAACGAAACACGCCCGTATGCGAACTTCAGCAAGAGGCCGAATCCAAAATTCACACGGATTTTCGTCACCGAACCCTCATCTTTACTGATGGGTCAGTCCGTCAGCAAGAAAAATCCGCAGCTGCTGCATGTGTGATTCCCGACTTGGACACCTCTAAATTATGCAGGCTACACTTCCCTTCCTCGTCACAAACAGCTGAGATAGCTGCACTCAATCTGGCAGCCACCCTGCTCCTGGAAAGCCCTGAAATTAAAAATGCTGCCATTCTCACCGATTCGAGGGCAGCGCTTCAGGCCCTTGCGCAGCCTAGCAAAGGACCTCGCCTACTGCAAGTATGCGCACGCAACTTCCAACGCCTCGCCGAATCCGGCTGCGATACAGTCCTACAATGGATCCCATCGCACTGTGGGATAGGGGGCAACGAACTTGCTGATGAGCTCGCTCGATCAGCCCACCACCCGTCCGTTCCCATGTGCGCGGACAACACTACATATGACTGTGCTCGTCTTGCAATCGCGCGACACACCATTTCCCACCACCCTGACCCTCGCATCGCCAGCGGCCACCCCTTCCGTGCAGTTAATACTCGCCTCTTCGCCCGGAGAGACTATGTTCTGCTGTTGCGCCTCCGCATCGGATGTGTTTGGACCGGTGTGCGCGCTAGCCGACTACGAGGAATGTCTCCCCTGTGTGCGTCGTGCGGTGACGCAGAAACACTCGAACACGTTCTGTGTATGTGCCCTGTGTACTCGCAACCGCGACACCTCCTTCGGGAAGGTTACCGAAATCTTGGACTTCCCTGTGCTAACACATGTGAGATCCTTCACCCGTCTGGCCCTCCCCACAAAGTGCAAAGTGCCCTAAAAGTGCTCCTGTTATTCCTACGGGACAGTGGACTAAGTGCAAAACTGTGAACACTTTCCATCTTCCCCTAGTGCGCAAATTATTGCCAGCAACTCTCACCAATTCAGTGTGCCACTCCCGCGCTATTCCCCGCATAGCACCAGTTCCATTTTTTTCTTTTATTATCATTACTCTGTTTGTGTTTTTTTTTTCTTGTCCCATAAGGCCCTTTTGCACAAGGACCTTCTCTCACTCCTGCGCGCAACCAACTGCCCGCAAATCGTCTAACTTTTATCTGTACCAATTTATGTAATGCCCACAGAATCTTTTTTTTTTTCTGTGTGTGTGTTTATCATAATCAATTCCTCCGTTACATATTCCATAAGGTCCCATGCACCTTCTGCAAAGGCCCTATCTCCTCCATCTCAAATAATCCCCTCAGACTACTTTTTTTTTTTTTTCCTCCCTCCACTTATTATTTTTTTTTTTTTGTGGTGTTTATTATCATCAATTCTTCCTTTATATATCCCATAAGGTCCCATGCAACCTCTGCAAAGGCCCTTCCTTCCCAGCCTATCTGTTGCATTTCAACTAATGCCCTCAGACTACTTTTTTTTTCCTCTCTTCTTTTTTTTTTTCTTTTGTCTGTTTAGTATCATCAATTCCTCCGTTACATATTCCATAAGGTCCCATCCACCTTCTGCAAAGGCCCTATCTCCTGCATTTCAAATAATCCCCTCAGACTTTTTTTTTTTTTTTTTGTGGTGTTTATTATCATCAATTCTTCCTTTATATATCCCATAAGGTCCCGTGCAACCTCTGCAAAGGCCCTTCCTTCCCAGCCTATCTGTCGCATTTCAAATATGCCCTCAGACTACTTTTTATTATTATTATTATTATTATTATTATTATTATTATTATTATTATTATTATTATTATTATTATTATTATTATTTTTTATTATTATTATCTTATCTCCTCCTATATTATCCCACAAGGCTCTTTGCCCCTTCTGCAAGGCCCCACTCCTCCCACCGCGCGCATCCAACTGCTCGCATAAGCATCCATGACATTCCAAATCTCTCTATCAGATTTTCTTTTTTTTTTCCCTTTCTTTAAACCTCATAATTATCTCTACATATGTCATGAAGGCTTTCTCCTTTGCGCGGCACGTCCCCGCTTCAAAATCCACCAATCCTTGTTGTACGAGTGTTTGCCCTTCCATGTTTGGCATTTTTCTCCAGGGGTCCTCGACATTGACTACTAACGACAACGCTTTCGCTCCCCCTTCCCCTCTACTCGGCCCCGTTGCGGTGTATCCCTGCAAGTACAGGAGACAGTTATAGGGCCGTGTAATCCCCCCCTTCTCTTCCCCCCTCAACAAGAATCTCATTATTATTATCTGTCATACAGAGCAAGTGTGACAGATACTGCGCCTTTTTCTTCCAGCGACAGTAGCGATGGTGTACCTACAAACTTGCTCTAGGCGGATAAAGTGCGACTAATTAACGCCGATAAGAGGCAAATGATAGAGGAGAGGAGGGATTCCCCTGATACTTAATATCCGAAATAGACTGCTGAAGGTCATTTCTTACTAAGCAAACCTGTGCATCCCACGAGGTTTATCTATTTATGATCTGAATTATTACGTAACTAAACTCCCCTTAAGCGAACGACCTCGCATTACCGAAGTGCCTGCAACGGAGCAGCACCAAAACAGCCGCCGATGAGTTATATAATCTGACTTTTGATGGTATAGCGAGGGGGAAAGCGCGAACGCAGTCCCCCACTACCAAAAATTGCATGCCCCATCTGCCCCAGTTTGGGGTAGTGGCAGGGGTCAGCACGAGCGTAGTGCAATGCCCGCACCTCTCCCTGGAGGCACCGCCTTGCTGATCACGGTAGCCTCGGCACCAGGTAAGTATGCTTGGACGACGTCTCTGCCGCGGAGGCAACCTACAGAGACGCCGCCTTCTGCTCAAGTTACGACCGTTGGGAAATAAAAGAACGTGCCTCTCCCTGCTCCGTGTTTCTTGTCTACCCGGAGAATAACAAATGTTTTCTTGCGAACTCTCAAGCTGTTAATTCAAAACTATTTTGTAGAAGCCTACTGACCATTATATGTGCACAAAATAGGCTACAAACTCGCACAACACGCTGGCGTATGTCTCAGTGTTGCTAATAGACATGTTTAACGGGTGGTGGCGCCACCTCACACGCCTTCCAACTTCTCGCATTCCTCTACTGCGGCAATGCACTGCAGCGTATTGAGCGATTGAGCGTGCAGAGTTCGTGCCCCCAAGCAGTTCGTACCGGAGAAAGTCCCAGCGATTCGCGCGTTTCCGGCAAGAAACCATCCCCGTGAGTCTCGCAAGTGGCGTCACGGACTCCGATCGCATTGTAGTAGCGACCGTAGCAGAGTGTGCCACGGGACTCGGGTATTGCACAACAGGGGAAGATCACTTGACAAGGGTAACGTAGAACCTGCGTCACGGCTACAATCCTCGCCCTCTCAGCAGTTTTTTTTTTTTTTTTTTTTTACTCTTTTCCGGGCTTTTTCTTTCGAACTTTTTTCCTTGTCTTTTTTTGCGCACGTTCTTTGTAGAGGTCCCGTATTCCTTCCCGATATTCCGCTAACCACGCCCTACCTCCATTTCCCTCTTCGTGCTAACATACATTAAGTGTCCTAGGATTTAACGTGCTTTCTCTACCTGCCGTGTTTTTTTTTTTTTTTTTTTTTTTCAATTCATTTCACCACCTTTCTACCTGTTTCTTTTCCTCGCCTTGCTTTACATAGCGCAAATATGAAAAAGTTAACCCTCACGGTCTGCGTAGGGTTGTTCAATATGAAAAGGAGCAAAGTTATGCCATTCATTAAGTTACCCGTTCCTCTGTCGTTTATGTGTCAAGTATACTTTTTTGTGTGTTTTATTGATTATAAATGTAACGTCCAAAAGTAATTTTCGCCTTTACTTGAGAAAATAAAACGAACCGTCTTTTTGAGCAAACTGATAGTTCCCTTTCATACTCGGAGACAGTGTACAAAGACTACGTGGGGAAAGCAGCGTCAGAAATCGAGCAGGCAACGCAGCTTGTGGAGGTGGCACGCATACATGCTTACTTGTTTTTTGTTTTTCCTTATAAACCACTTGGCTTAGACGACAATTACTATTTCGAATGAAATTAGAGCATTCTGCGTCTCTCGTACTATACTAAACAGTACCCTAATTTCGGCAATTTAACAAAAAGCACATGCAAATCTGCGTGTATTTCGCCGCTTCGCTCCGAATATAATCTCAAAGCAATTCCTATCAGTTTAAACAAATCTAATAAACCACGTGGCGTAGACGGCCCCCGCCGTGAGTGAGTGATGCAGTGGTAAGACGCGCCCGACTACTGTGCCGGAGTTCCCGGGTCCGACCACGGCGGCTGCGTTTTTCGATGGAGGCGAAACGAAGTGGCGTCCGTGTGCTGTGCGATGTCAGCGCACGTTAAAGATCCTCAGGTGGTCGATATTACTCCGTAGCCCTCCACAACGGCTCCCCTTTCTCTCATTCCACTTTCAACTCCCACCTTCCTCCCTTCCCTTACGGCGCGGTTCAGAGTATTCGCGAGAGTTCAGAGAGTTCGCAGACTGGAGTGGCTTGCTACGGAAAGCGGGTGCTTGGCGCCTCAGCAGAGTGGTTTTCGCCCCTTACGAGACTGCATTGCGGATGTTGTCAGCACCATTGAAAACGCCCGCAACACCAGCCAAGTGGGATACCTCATCCTGCTCGACATCAGAAGCGCCTTGGATTGTCTTCCTCACTGGGCAGTGATCGACGCGCTAAAAAACATTGGTGCCACCGGCCGCCTCCTGAACTTCGTCAGTGCGTTCCTCAGCGAGCGAACACTCTCCGTGAAGGTGGGCAGCACCTGTAGTGCCCCCCGTCCAGTGCCATGCGGTGTCCCTCAGGGAAGTGTGCTGAGCCCTTTCCTATTCAACATCGTGCTGGCCCAACTACCCTTGTGTCTCCCCCGTGCTGTGCGCGAGTTTGTGCGTGTGTGTGTATATGCGGACGATGTTGCCCTGTTCGCCTCATCAACAACCCGCAGCAACGCCTCATCGCTTCGCGACCTTCAGCGTGCGCTCGATGCTGTCACCGCGTTTATTCGCAGTGTCGGCCTCGCAGTGTCGGCCGAAAAAACTGAAGCCCTGCTCTACCATCCCCGTGGTGCTGCAGCCCGCAACAAAACACGCCCTCTTCGCCTGGACGGAACCCCCCTGCCTTGGCGCACAACGGTTGTTTACCTCGGCCTCAAAATTGATGCCCGCATCACCTGGCGCCCTGCGGTGGATAAAGTGTGCGCAGACACCAAGCGCATAGGTAAACTAGCGCTTCGTCTCCTTGCCAAAGGTGAAGGAGCCTCTCCCCCGCTCTGTGCAAGAATCCATGAAGCGATCGCCTCAGCCAGAGCATTGTATGCCCTTCCCCTGCTCAGCCTCAGCCTACTCCAATGGAAAAGGCTGGACACATGCCATAGGAACGCCATACGACACATATATGGTCTCCCCAACGGATCTCAGGTGGCAGCGACCTATGCAGAAACCCGCACCATCCCCCTCTCACTAAGAGCACTCAAAACTGCCCTCAACCACATCGAGCGGCTTCACCGAGCACAAGATGGCTCTGAACTTCTTCGCAGAATTTCAGCCAAACCTAACACACGCATCGGTCGTGTCATGTGCCTCTTCCGTGAGATACTGGGCCCCCCTCCACCGCCCCTTGCTGCTTCACAACCCCCACATGAAATCTGCCCGCCCCGCATCTATCAGGGTCTCCCAGGGGTGAAGAGCAAACGAAACACGCCCGTATGCGAACTTCAGCAAGAGGCCGAATCCAAAATTCACACGGATTTTCGTCACCGAACCCTCATCTTTACTGATGGGTCAGTCCGTCAGCAAGAAAAATCCGCAGCTGCTGCATGTGTGATTCCCGACTTGGACACCTCTAAATTATGCAGGCTACACTTCCCTTCCTCGTCACAAACAGCTGAGATAGCTGCACTCAATCTGGCAGCCACCCTGCTCCTGGAAAGCCCTGAAATTAAAAATGCTGCCATTCTCACCGATTCGAGGGCAGCGCTTCAGGCCCTTGCGCAGCCTAGCAAAGGACCTCGCCTACTGCAAGTATGCGCACGCAACTTCCAACGCCTCGCCGAATCCGGCTGCGATACAGTCCTACAATGGATCCCATCGCACTGTGGGATAGGGGGCAACGAACTTGCTGATGAGCTCGCTCGATCAGCCCACCACCCGTCCGTTCCCATGTGCGCGGACAACACTACATATGACTGTGCTCGTCTTGCAATCGCGCGACACACCATTTCCCACCACCCTGACCCTCGCATCGCCAGCGGCCACCCCTTCCGTGCAGTTAATACTCGCCTCTTCGCCCGGAGAGACTATGTTCTGCTGTTGCGCCTCCGCATCGGATGTGTTTGGACCGGTGTGCGCGCTAGCCGACTACGAGGAATGTCTCCCCTGTGTGCGTCGTGCGGTGACGCAGAAACACTCGAACACGTTCTGTGTATGTGCCCTGCGTACTCGCAACCGCGACACCTCCTTCGGGAAGGTTACCGAAATCTTGGACTTCCCTGTGCTAACACATGTGAGATCCTTCACCCGTCTGGCCCTCCCCACAAAGTGCAAAGTGCCCTAAAAGTGCTCCTGTTATTCCTACGGGACAGTGGACTAAGTGCAAAACTGTGAACACTTTCCATCTTCCCCTAGTGCGCAAATTATTGCCAGCAACTCTCACCAATTCAGTGTGCCACTCCCGCGCTATTCCCCGCATAGCACCAGTTCCATTTTTTTCTTTTATTATCATTACTCTGTTTGTGTTTTTTTTTTCTTGTCCCATAAGGCCCTTTTGCACAAGGACCTTCTCTCACTCCTGCGCGCAACCAACTGCCCGCAAATCGTCTAACTTTTATCTGTACCAATTTATGTAATGCCCACAGAATCTTTTTTTTTTCTGTGTGTGTGTTTATCATAATCAATTCCTCCGTTACATATTCCATAAGGTCCCATGCACCTTCTGCAAAGGCCCTATCTCCTCCATCTCAAATAATCCCCTCAGACTACTTTTTTTTTTTTTTTCCTCCCTCCACTTATTATTTTTTTTTTTTTGTGGTGTTTATTATCATCAATTCTTCCTTTATATATCCCATAAGGTCCCATGCAACCTCTGCAAAGGCCCTTCCTTCCCAGCCTATCTGTTGCATTTCAACTAATGCCCTCAGACTACTTTTTTTTTCCTCTCTTCTTTTTTTTTTTCTTTTGTCTGTTTAGTATCATCAATTCCTCCGTTACATATTCCATAAGGTCCCATCCACCTTCTGCAAAGGCCCTATCTCCTGCATTTCAAATAATCCCCTCAGACTTTTTTTTTTTTTTTTTGTGGTGTTTATTATCATCAATTCTTCCTTTATATATCCCATAAGGTCCCGTGCAACCTCTGCAAAGGCCCTTCCTTCCCAGCCTATCTGTCGCATTTCAAATATGCCCTCAGACTACTTTTTATTATTATTATTATTATTATTATTATTATTATTATTATTATTATTATTATTATTATTATTATTATTATTATTATTATTATTATTATTTTTTATTATTATTATCTTATCTCCTCCTATATTATCCCACAAGGCTCTTTGCCCCTTCTGCAAGGCCCCACTCCTCCCACCGCGCGCATCCAACTGCTCGCATAAGCATCCATGACATTCCAAATCTCCCTATCAGATTTTCTTTTTTTTTTCCCTTTCTTTAAACCTCATAATTATCTCTACATATGTCATGAAGGCTTTCTCCTTTGCGCGGCACGTCCCCGCTTCAAAATCCACCAATCCTTGTTGTACGAGTGTTTGCCCTTCCATGTTTGGCATTTTTCTCCAGGGGTCCTCGACATTGACTACTAACGACAACGCTTTCGCTCCCCCTTCCCCTCTACTCGGCCCCGTTGCGGTGTATCCCTGCAAGTACAGGAGACAGTTATAGGGCCGTGTAATCCCCCCCTTCTCTTCCCCCCTCAACAAGAATCTCATTATTATTATCTGTCATACAGAGCAAGTGTGACAGATACTGCGCCTTTTTCTTCCAGCGACAGTAGCGATGGTGTACCTACAAACTTGCTCTAGGCGGATAAAGTGCGACTAATTAACGCCGATAAGAGGCAAATGATAGAGGAGAGGAGGGATTCCCCTGATACTTAATATCCGAAATAGACTGCTGAAGGTCATTTCTTACTAAGCAAACCTGTGCATCCCACGAGGTTTATCTATTTATGATCTGAATTATTACGTAACTAAACTCCCCTTAAGCGAACGACCTCGCATTACCGAAGTGCCTGCAACGGAGCAGCACCAAAACAGCCGCCGATGAGTTATATAATCTGACTTTTGATGGTATAGCGAGGGGGAAAGCGCGAACGCAGTCCCCCACTACCAAAAATTGCATGCCCCATCTGCCCCAGTTTGGGGTAGTGGCAGGGGTCAGCACGAGCGTAGTGCAATGCCCGCACCTCTCCCTGGAGGCACCGCCTTGCTGATCACGGTAGCCTCGGCACCAGGTAAGTATGCTTGGACGACGTCTCTGCCGCGGAGGCAACCTACAGAGACGCCGCCTTCTGCTCAAGTTACGACCGTTGGGAAATAAAAGAACGTGCCTCTCCCTGCTCCGTGTTTCTTGTCTACCCGGAGAATAACAAATGTTTTCTTGCGAACTCTCAAGCTGTTAATTCAAAACTATTTTGTAGAAGCCTACTGACCATTATATGTGCACAAAATAGGCTACAAACTCGCACAACACGCTGGCGTATGTCTCAGTGTTGCTAATAGACATGTTTAACGGGTGGTGGCGCCACCTCACACGCCTTCCAACTTCTCGCATTCCTCTACTGCGGCAATGCACTGCAGCGTATTGAGCGATTGAGCGTGCAGAGTTCGTGCCCCCAAGCAGTTCGTACCGGAGAAAGTCCCAGCGATTCGCGCGTTTCCGGCAAGAAACCATCCCCGTGAGTCTCGCAAGTGGCGTCACGGACTCCGATCGCATTGTAGTAGCGACCGTAGCAGAGTGTGCCACGGGACTCGGGTATTGCACAACAGGGGAAGATCACTTGACAAGGGTAACGTAGAACCTGCGTCACGGCTACAATCCTCGCCCTCTCAGCAGTTTTTTTTTTTTTTTTTTTTTTTTACTCTTTTCCGGGCTTTTTCTTTCGAACTTTTTTCCTTGTCTTTTTTTGCGCACGTTCTTTGTAGAGGTCCCGTATTCCTTCCCGATATTCCGCTAACCACGCCCTACCTCCATTTCCCTCTTCGTGCTAACATACATTAAGTGTCCTAGGATTTAACGTGCTTTCTCTACCTGCCGTGTTTTTTTTTTTTTTTTTTCAATTCATTTCACCACCTTTCTACCTGTTTCTTTTCCTCGCCTTGCTTTACATAGCGCAAATATGAAAAAGTTAACCCTCACGGTCTGCGTAGGGTTGTTCAATATGAAAAGGAGCAAAGTTATGCCATTCATTAAGTTACCCGTTCCTCTGTCGTTTATGTGTCAAGTATACTTTTTTGTGTGTTTTATTGATTATAAATGTAACGTCCAAAAGTAATTTTCGCCTTTACTTGAGAAAATAAAACGAACCGTCTTTTTGAGCAAACTGATAGTTCCCTTTCATACTCGGAGACAGTGTACAAAGACTACGTGGGGAAAGCAGCGTCAGAAATCGAGCAGGCAACGCAGCTTGTGGAGGTGGCACGCATACATGCTTACTTGTTTTTTGTTTTTCCTTATAAACCACTTGGCTTAGACGACAATTACTATTTCGAATGAAATTAGAGCATTCTGCGTCTCTCGTACTATACTAAACAGTACCCTAATTTCGGCAATTTAACAAAAAGCACATGCAAATCTGCGTGTATTTCGCCGCTTCGCTCCGAATATAATCTCAAAGCAATTCCTATCAGTTTAAACAAATCTAATAAACCACGTGGCGTAGACGGCCCCCGCCGTGAGTGAGTGATGCAGTGGTAAGACGCGCCCGACTACTGTGCCGGAGTTCCCGGGTCCGACCACGGCGGCTGCGTTTTTCGATGGAGGCGAAACGAAGTGGCGTCCGTGTGCTGTGCGATGTCAGCGCACGTTAAAGATCCTCAGGTGGTCGAAATTACTCCGTAGCCCTCCACAACGGCTCCCCTTTCTCTCATTCCACTTTCAACTCCCACCTTCCTCCCTTCCCTTACGGCGCGGTTCAGAGTATTCGCGAGAGTTCAGAGAGTTCGCAGACTGGAGTGGCTTGCTACGGAAAGCGGGTGCTTGGCGCCTCAGCAGAGTGGTTTTCGCCCCTTACGAGACTGCATTGCGGATGTTGTCAGCACCATTGAAAACGCCCGCAACACCAGCCAAGTGGGATACCTCATCCTGCTCGACATCAGAAGCGCCTTGGATTGTCTTCCTCACTGGGCAGTGATCGACGCGCTAAAAAACATTGGTGCCACCGGCCGCCTCCTGAACTTCGTCAGTGCGTTCCTCAGCGAGCGAACACTCTCCGTGAAGGTGGGCAGCACCTGTAGTGCCCCCCGTCCAGTGCCATGCGGTGTCCCTCAGGGAAGTGTGCTGAGCCCTTTCCTATTCAACATCGTGCTGGCCCAACTACCCTTGTGTCTCCCCCGTGCTGTGCGCGAGTTTGTGCGTGTGTGTGTATATGCGGACGATGTTGCCCTGTTCGCCTCATCAACAACCCGCAGCAACGCCTCATCGCTTCGCGACCTTCAGCGTGCGCTCGATGCTGTCACCGCGTTTATTCGCAGTGTCGGCCTCGCAGTGTCGGCCGAAAAAACTGAAGCCCTGCTCTACCATCCCCGTGGTGCTGCAGCCCGCAACAAAACACGCCCTCTTCGCCTGGACGGAACCCCCCTGCCTTGGCGCACAACGGTTGTTTACCTCGGCCTCAAAATTGATGCCCGCATCACCTGGCGCCCTGCGGTGGATAAAGTGTGCGCAGACACCAAGCGCATAGGTAAACTAGCGCTTCGTCTCCTTGCCAAAGGTGAAGGAGCCTCTCCCCCGCTCTGTGCAAGAATCCATGAAGCGATCGCCTCAGCCAGAGCATTGTATGCCCTTCCCCTGCTCAGCCTCAGCCTACTCCAATGGAAAAGGCTGGACACATGCCATAGGAACGCCATACGACACATATATGGTCTCCCCAACGGATCTCAGGTGGCAGCGACCTATGCAGAAACCCGCACCATCCCCCTCTCACTAAGAGCACTCAAAACTGCCCTCAACCACATCGAGCGGCTTCACCGAGCACAAGATGGCTCTGAACTTCTTCGCAGAATTTCAGCCAAACCTAACACACGCATCGGTCGTGTCATGTGCCTCTTCCGTGAGATACTGGGCCCCCCTCCACCGCCCCTTGCTGCTTCACAACCCCCACATGAAATCTGCCCGCCCCGCATCTATCAGGGTCTCCCAGGGGTGAAGAGCAAACGAAACACGCCCGTATGCGAACTTCAGCAAGAGGCCGAATCCAAAATTCACACGGATTTTCGTCACCGAACCCTCATCTTTACTGATGGGTCAGTCCGTCAGCAAGAAAAATCCGCAGCTGCTGCATGTGTGATTCCCGACTTGGACACCTCTAAATTATGCAGGCTACACTTCCCTTCCTCGTCACAAACAGCTGAGATAGCTGCACTCAATCTGGCAGCCACCCTGCTCCTGGAAAGCCCTGAAATTAAAAATGCTGCCATTCTCACCGATTCGAGGGCAGCGCTTCAGGCCCTTGCGCAGCCTAGCAAAGGACCTCGCCTACTGCAAGTATGCGCACGCAACTTCCAACGCCTCGCCGAATCCGGCTGCGATACAGTCCTACAATGGATCCCATCGCACTGTGGGATAGGGGGCAACGAACTTGCTGATGAGCTCGCTCGATCAGCCCACCACCCGTCCGTTCCCATGTGCGCGGACAACACTACATATGACTGTGCTCGTCTTGCAATCGCGCGACACACCATTTCCCACCACCCTGACCCTCGCATCGCCAGCGGCCACCCCTTCCGTGCAGTTAATACTCGCCTCTTCGCCCGGAGAGACTATGTTCTGCTGTTGCGCCTCCGCATCGGATGTGTTTGGACCGGTGTGCGCGCTAGCCGACTACGAGGAATGTCTCCCCTGTGTGCGTCGTGCGGTGACGCAGAAACACTCGAACACGTTCTGTGTATGTGCCCTGTGTACTCGCAACCGCGACACCTCCTTCGGGAAGGTTACCGAAATCTTGGACTTCCCTGTGCTAACACATGTGAGATCCTTCACCCGTCTGGCCCTCCCCACAAAGTGCAAAGTGCCCTAAAAGTGCTCCTGTTATTCCTACGGGACAGTGGACTAAGTGCAAAACTGTGAACACTTTCCATCTTCCCCTAGTGCGCAAATTATTGCCAGCAACTCTCACCAATTCAGTGTGCCACTCCCGCGCTATTCCCCGCATAGCACCAGTTCCATTTTTTTCTTTTATTATCATTACTCTGTTTGTGTTTTTTTTTTCTTGTCCCATAAGGCCCTTTTGCACAAGGACCTTCTCTCACTCCTGCGCGCAACCAACTGCCCGCAAATCGTCTAACTTTTATCTGTACCAATTTATGTAATGCCCACAGAATCTTTTTTTTTTTCTGTGTGTGTGTTTATCATAATCAATTCCTCCGTTACATATTCCATACGGTCCCATGCACCTTCTGCAAAGGCCCTATCTCCTCCATCTCAAATAATCCCCTCAGACTACTTTTTTTTTTTTTTCCTCCCTCCACTTATTATTTTTTTTTTTGTGGTGTTTATTATCATCAATTCTTCCTTTATATATCCCATAAGGTCCCATGCAACCTCTGCAAAGGCCCTTCCTTCCCAGCCTATCTGTTGCATTTCAACTAATGCCCTCAGACTACTTTTTTTTTCCTCTCTTCTTTTTTTTTTCTTTTGTCTGTTTAGTATCATCAATTCCTCCGTTACATATTCCATAAGGTCCCATCCACCTTCTGCAAAGGCCCTATCTCCTGCATTTCAAATAATCCCCTCAGACTTTTTTTTTTTTTTTTTGTGGTGTTTATTATCATCAATTCTTCCTTTATATATCCCATAAGGTCCCGTGCAACCTCTGCAAAGGCCCTTCCTTCCCAGCCTATCTGTCGCATTTCAAATATGCCCTCAGACTACTTTTTTATTATTATTATTATTATTATTATTATTATTATTATTATTATTATTATTATTATTATTATTATTATTATTATTATTATTATTATTATTATTATTTTTTATTATTATTATCTTATCTCCTCCTATATTATCCCACAAGGCTCTTTGCCCCTTCTGCAAGGCCCCACTCCTCCCACCGCGCGCATCCAACTGCTCGCATAAGCATCCATGACATTCCAAATCTCCCTATCAGATTTTCTTTTTTTTTTCCCTTTCTTTAAACCTCATAATTATCTCTACATATGTCATGAAGGCTTTCTCCTTTGCGCGGCACGTCCCCGCTTCAAAATCCACCAATCCTTGTTGTACGAGTGTTTGCCCTTCCATGTTTGGCATTTTTCTCCAGGGGTCCTCGACATTGACTACTAACGACAACGCTTTCGCTCCCCCTTCCCCTCTACTCGGCCCCGTTGCGGTGTATCCCTGCAAGTACAGGAGACAGTTATAGGGCCGTGTAATCCCCCCCTTCTCTTCCCCCCTCAACAAGAATCTCATTATTATTATCTGTCATACAGAGCAAGTGTGACAGATACTGCGCCTTTTTCTTCCAGCGACAGTAGCGATGGTGTACCTACAAACTTGCTCTAGGCGGATAAAGTGCGACTAATTAACGCCGATAAGAGGCAAATGATAGAGGAGAGGAGGGATTCCCCTGATACTTAATATCCGAAATAGACTGCTGAAGGTCATTTCTTACTAAGCAAACCTGTGCATCCCACGAGGTTTATCTATTTATGATCTGAATTATTACGTAACTAAACTCCCCTTAAGCGAACGACCTCGCATTACCGAAGTGCCTGCAACGGAGCAGCACCAAAACAGCCGCCGATGAGTTATATAATCTGACTTTTGATGGTATAGCGAGGGGGAAAGCGCGAACGCAGTCCCCCACTACCAAAAATTGCATGCCCCATCTGCCCCAGTTTGGGGTAGTGGCAGGGGTCAGCACGAGCGTAGTGCAATGCCCGCACCTCTCCCTGGAGGCACCGCCTTGTGTTTAAGAGAATTTTATTTATACTGAAGGTTCTGGTACAGGTCAAGGCTTCATGATTATCTCTGACACAGCAATAAAGGGCACTTACAAAAATGTTACAACAATACAATGACTCGCAAGGAGAAGATAAGCACGTAGACGAAAATACAGGCAAACACTCGTCCACCTTCCTAGTAAGGAAGGATGGACGCGGTCACTTTTCCATTAACAATGGAAATGAAGCGCGTTGACCAATGCAGGAGGAAGGCCTCCTCCCCGAGCATTACAAGTTCTTCATTTAGATGCTTCAATAAAAGAGTTCTGAAGCGATGGAGCAGAGGGAACATGGCTCTCTGCGGGCGTCCCCGCAGACTCGCATATCCTCTCCGCTTCCAAAGTACGAAAGCGCCAATGCACATGATGAGTTCGGCAAAGGCATCTCGGTGACGGCTTTGCCACTGAATGTGTGTCTGAAACATGCTGGTTACAAGGCGCCAAAAAATGCGCGCAACCTGACATTCGTAGATGGCGTGATTTAAAGTTTCGGTGCGACCGCATTGCGGGCATGAGGCGGAGGGCGCCACGCCCCACGCTGCAAGACGATCGGCCGTGGGTAGCGCTTCCCATTGCCGAAGCCAAGTAAAGCTTCTTACATCTGCTGGGAGGGAAACAATGGTGCGATTCATCCGCCTCCTTTTGCGCATTTTCCTGCATTGGTCATCGTCAAGAGCTTGGAGCGCTACACCTTCACAAAGCTCGCTCGCAGTCATTTCTCTAGGGTCACATTCAGGCATCGTGTTATTAAAGAAATGCAATGAGTTAATTACATATATGTAAAATGGTGGCGGTCTCTCGGCCGCCGGGCCCTTCCGAACAGGAAGATCAAAGAAACGACGCGACATACCCATTAGGTATGAGGACAGCTCGCTGCCTCGATACATTGTGTCAGAAATCAGGTCCCACATGGTTTTCAAGGCCAATGCACGACACATGACATCAAGATCTGGGATGCTGAACCCTCCCATGTTGGTAGGGAGTCGAACAAAAACTCTTGCCACGCTTTCCGCATGGCCATCCCAGAAAAAAGAGCCACACAGGGTGGCTAAACTTTGAAGGACTCGGCGAGGAGGACGTGCGACCTTGGCTACATAGAAAAGAGATGCTATGATGGAAGTTTTGATTAGATATGCGCGTTCTGAGAACGGTAGGTGAAAGGTTTTGGCTATTTCTGTTCGCTTTTCAGCTTTGCGTTTTATTTCCTTCCAGGTGGTGCGGGCTACTTCTCCGGACGCTAAAAACGTGACGCCCAGGACTTTGACACCATCTACAAACTGCACTCCGTCTGGGAAGTCACCCCTAAAGGACCCAAAGCTGAGAGCTTGGCTTTTAGCTGGGTTGAGACGCGCTCCCGACAGGTGGCTATATGTGTGGAAGAGCTGCAGGAAGGCTCTGTAACTGTCAATATCTCTGATGAACAGGGATACATCATCTGCATATGCTGCAACCTTGATTTCGCCTTGGCCTGGAAGGGGAAAGCCCCGTATTGACTGGCAACATTGTATCCGGTGGAGCAAGGGTTCTATGCAAAGGACAAACAGGATCGAGGACAATGGGCATCCTTGTCGAATGCCGCGACTCACGGGGAGGGGTTCAGTGATTCGATTGTTAATCACGAGTCTGGCTTCCAAATCTGTGTACAGGAGCCTTAGGACATTGATCAGATTCGCAGGGAAACCAAAACATTCTAGTACTCCAAACAGATAGTTTCGCTCTACCCGATCGAACGCTTTTTCTTGGTCTAGGGAAACAAAGACGCCCGAGACCTGCGTGCGTGTGGCATACGTGAAGAGGTCACGGGTTAGAGCTAAAGAAGAAAAAATTGTGCGCTCCGGCACGCAACATGTCTGGACATTGCTTATCAGTTCAGGGAGAACGGATGATATGCGCCAGTATGGCGGTAAGTATTTTATAGTCTGAATTGAGTAATGAAATGGGCCTCCATGCTTTCGGGTCGGATGGTACGCCTCCACTTTTCAGGAGGAGCACAACTTTGCTTTCACGAAATGATGCTGGCCGAAGCCCATCAGTAAGGAGTCCATTGAGCATAGATAGCAGGTGTGTTTCGGTGAAGAAGGTTTTGTAAAAAATAAGTGGTAGGCATTCATCCCTTGGAGCGTAAAGTTTAGCTCCTCTAGGGTGACACAGACTATCACGACTCGGGAATGCGGGCTATGCCTGTGCAAAAATCGCTTATGGTAGTATTTTGGCTCGCAGAATCCCTGCACTCCGCTGTAAACAAGCGCGTAAAGTGCGCGCTAAAAACGGCCTCAATGTCATCAGCCTGATCCGACTGTGTGCCGTCCGGCAACTGAACGAAAGGGATCTCTTCTCGACATTCCGACGAGCCACAGCGAACACTGCGCAGTACAGAAGGGTCTGCAATCGGCCTTCCATTAATGTATGTCTGCGCCGCACTTCGGGAGTTGAGTCGAAGTAAGAGTTCATAGCGGGCTTGCAATTGGTTCAGATAGTCCTGCATTGTGAACGTGAGGGGCGCGCCCCGTCGCACAATGCGTGCCCTACGAAGTGTATCATTTATTTCGGCAGTTAAACGTGCCCTTCTATTTCGACCTGCTTTAATGAGCTCCGTTCGCCATATGGTTTTTAGAGCGTCCCAGCTACTTGGCTGAGGAGCGTGGCTGCACGTTCCTGCTAAGGCTTCTTTCAAGGAGGCTACACTTGGAGGGTCGTGGGCCAATGTCAAGTCCATTTTCCACTGGTCCCTAGGTGGGACAGGGTGATTGAAGTGGAGTGTCACTAAAACTGGGTAATGGTCGGAGATGCGCGGGACATCGGGTGGGAACGTAAGAACTTCACAATCAGTGACATAATTAATGAGATTCTCTGGGAAGTAAAAGCGGTCTAGCCGACTCTTATTCCTGCCCCGTTGCCATGTGGCAACGAACGTTTCACCGTGCAACTCTATCCAGGCATCTCTCAGTTTGAAATTATGTACAAGCTGTTTTAAGGCTCGGGCCCCGCTGTAGGGCCTACCTTGTCGCCTACCGCTAACATCCCTGTAAGGGTCTTCAACACAGTTGAAATCACCAACTATGAAGGTGGGATAATTGTCCAACAAAAAGGTATCCAAAGAATCGAAAAACTCAGAGGTGGAAGATCGCTGGGAGGGAGCATAAACCACAAGTGCGCGCACACGTCTGCCTTGCACATTGAAATCAACAGCC
Source organism: Amblyomma maculatum (assembly GCF_055883805.1). Taxonomy (NCBI): domain Eukaryota; kingdom Metazoa; phylum Arthropoda; class Arachnida; order Ixodida; family Ixodidae; genus Amblyomma; species Amblyomma maculatum. The sequence continues at coordinate 109,118,006 of NC_139350.1, read as the reverse complement.
AAGGTGCGACCATCGAAACCATATACGCAGTGGGCACCACGACGAAAATGTGGTTTAAGAAAAACAACTCCAACGCCAGACATATGTGAATCAGTAAGTGTAAAAAAGGCATGAACAAAAAAGCGATCACAGAAAGATTGAACATCATATGGACAACTAAAATTGCACTCTTGTAAGAAAAGAATATCCACATTGCGAGCACGGGCAAAGTTTACAATCTCTCTCTGTTTGTTCAGGTTCCTGAAGCCCTGAGCATTCAGAGTTAAAAGATGAATTGCTGCCATTGTTATTATGAAAGTGCGCACACGGATATTCTGAACTAAGGAGGGGAAAAAAAAAGGACATAAAAGACTGTTATCTATGGAAAGTCGTGCCCAGACTGCGCCTGGGCACTGGGAATTTTGTTGGGCTTACTCAAGTTGGACGAGTCGTCGCTGTCTGCCGACTCGGGATGTCCCCTTTTCGCAGTCTGGCGGTCGTAATCCATAAGGTTGTCGCCCGTGAGTGATCCGACGAGGAGGTTGAGGGGGTTTTTCAACTCTATTTTCCGAGAGTCAGTCGCAAGTCTGTTCACTCGAATGTTCTGTGGAACACTTTGTGGCATGCTGTGTCGACCCGTCGAGCCGTCGCCTCCTGTCGCTCGGGAGCCACGTGCAACCGGGTTACGTTGAAACTCGGTGAGGTCCGAAGTGTTGCTTGCACTGGAGTGGAATGTTGAGTCGCTGGATGCTGAAGCGGCGTCATCCGGCTGCTCTGTGTTCCGGCTGGCGACTCCGCTCAACTCGTCAGATGATGTGGAAGGAAGTTCTGGGAAATCTTGTGGTGAATCTATGGTGCCCTTATTGGTGTTAGAAACTTCATCGTCGGTTTTCTCGGCTATGGTGAGGTCTTCTGTGTCGGAAGCTGCTACTGAGTCAGCCCCCGGTGTGACTTCTCGTCGCTCTACTGCTGGAGAGCGCGCTCTTTGTTCCTCGGAGGCCGCTGCTGCCGCAAAAGACCTTGGCCGCACGCAGTCAACAGTTGCGTGATGTCCACCGCACCTGCGGCACGGTTCTTCGCACCCCTCCGTGGCATGTCCGAAGATACCGCATCTGGAACAGCGGGGAGTGTGGCAGTCTCTTCCGATATGGCCTGACAGGCGGCATTTGGAGCACACCTTCTGAACGCCCCGATAATCACACATCACGGTGTGACCTTGAACTGAAAGGAAATTGGGGATGGGCTTCTTCATTTCTATTTTAACAACTCGGATTCCTGTGCCAACGCCGGGGCGTCCTTTAAAGACTGGTTCGTGTACATTCTGGACGTTGCCGTACGCTGACATCACTGCAGCAATCGTTGCGTCGGCCACCCACAGAGGCACTCGGAAAATGGACACGTGGACGATTTCGGGGCCAACACTCGCTATCGGGACTGAAACACCATTGATAAGAATGCTGCCTTTGGTCTTGATTTTCGATGCTGCGCTATCAGAAGACGCCGCTAAACCGAACTTGGCTCCTCCGATATGTTGGAGGGACTTGACGCCGGCAACGCCGGTAACAGATTCAAGGGCATCGATGATTTCATCAACCGTGCTGCCCTCTGGTGCTTCAAAAATGAAGCAATGCGCTTTGGGAGGCGGGGTGGCGTATGCCATCAGGATGGTGGAGCGGAGCCCTGGCTCCCACGGCGAAACGCAGTGGTGCCCGGGCGGGTTGTTGACTGGCGGATCCCCTGGACGATCCGGTGGGCGGAATCCAGGGCCCGCCTTGATGCTCGAAGATCTGGTCCTGGTCGGGCAGAGTAACGGCGACGCTGATCACGGTAGCCTCGGCACCAGGTAAGTATGCTTGAACGACGTCTCTGCCGCGGAGGCAACCTACAGAGACGCCGCCTTCTGCTCAAGTTACGACCGTTGGGAAATAAAAGAACGTGCCTCTCCCTGCTCCGTGTTTCTTGTCTACCCGGAGAATAACAAATGTTTTCTTGCGAACTCTCAAGCTGTTAATTCAAAACTATTTTGTAGAAGCCTACTGACCATTATATGTGCACAAAATAGGCTACAAACTCGCACAACACGCTGGCGTATGTCTCAGTGTTGCTAATAGACATGTTTAACGGGTGGTGGCGCCACCTCACACGCCTTCCAACTTCTCGCATTCCTCTACTGCGGCAATGCACTGCAGCGTATTGAGCGATTGAGCGTGCAGAGTTCGTGCCCCCAAGCAGTTCGTACCGGAGAAAGTCCCAGCGATTCGCGCGTTTCCGGCAAGAAATCATCCCCGTGAGTCTCGCAAGTGGCGTCACGGACTCCGATCGCATTGTAGTAGCGACCGTAGCAGAGTGTGCCACGGGACTCGGGTATTGCACAACAGGGGAAGATCACTTGACAAGGGTAACGTAGAACCTGCGTCACGGCTACAATCCTCGCCCTCTCAGCAGATTTTTTTTTTTTTTTACTCTTTTCCGGGCTTTTTCTTTCGAACTTTTTTCCTTGTCTTTTTTTGCGCACGTTCTTTGTAGAGGTCCCGTATTCCTTCCCGATATTCCGCTAACCACGCCCTACCTCCATTTCCCTCTTCGTGCTAACATACATTAAGTGTCCTAGGATTTAACGTGCTTTCTCTACCTGCCGTGTTTTTTTTTTTTTTTTTCAATTCATTTCACCACCTTTCTACCTGTTTCTTTTCCTCGCCTTGCTTTACATAGCGCAAATATGAAAAAGTTAACCCTCACGGTCTGCGTAGGGTTGTTCAATATGAAAAGGAGCAAAGTTATGCCATTCATTAAGTTACCCGTTCCTCTGTCGTTTATGTGTCAAGTATACTTTTTTGTGTGTTTTATTGATTATAAATGTAACGTCCAAAAGTAATTTTCGCCTTTACTTGAGAAAATAAAACGAACCGTCTTTTTGAGCAAACTGATAGTTCCCTTTCATACTCTGAGACAGTGTACAAAGACTACGTGGGGAAAGCAGCGTCAGAAATCGAGCAGGCAACGCAGCTTGTGGAGGTGGCACGCATACATGCTTACTTGTTTTTTGTTTTTCCTTATAAACCACTTGGCTTAGACGACAATTACTATTTCGAATGAAATTAGAGCATTCTACGTCTCTCGTACTATACTAAACAGTACCCTAATTTCGGCAATTTAACAAAAAGCACATGCAAATCTGCGTGTATTTCGCCGCTTCGCTCCGAATATAATCTCAAAGCAATTCCTATCAGTTTAAACAAATCTAATAAACCACGTGGCGTAGACGGCCCCCGCCGTGAGTGAGTGATGCAGTGGTAAGACGCGCCCGACTACTGTGCCGGAGTTGTTCCCGGGTCCGACCACGGCGGCCGCGTTTTTCGATGCGTCCGTGTGCTGTGCGATGTCAGCGCACGTTAAAGATCCTCAGGTGGTCGAAATTACTCCGTAGCCCTCCACAACGGCTCCCCTTTCTCTCATTCCACTTTCACTCCCACCTTCCTCCCTTCCCTTACGGCGCGGTTCAGAGTATTCGCGAGAGTTCAGAGAGTTCGCAGACTGGAGTGGCTTGCTACGGAAAGCGGGTGCTTGGCGCCTCAGCAGAGTGGTTTTCGCCCCTTACGAGCAACTGCTGACTGCATTGCGGATGTTGTCAGCACCATTGAAAACGCCCGCAACACCAGCCAAGTGGGATACCTCATCCTGCTCGACATCAGAAGCGCCTTCGATTGTCTTCCTCACTGGGCAGTGATCGACGCACTAAAAAACATTGGTGCCACCGGCCGCCTCCTGAACTTCGTCAGTGCGTTCCTCAGCGAGCGAACACTCTCCGTGAAGGTGGGCAACACCTGTAGTGCCCCCCGTCCAGTGCCATGCGGTGTCCCTCAGGGAAGTGTGCTGAGCCCTTTCCTATTCAACATCGTGCTGGCCCAACTACCCTTGTGTCTCCCCCGTGCTGTGCGCGAGTTTGTGCGTGTGTGTGTGTATATGCGGACGATGTTGCCCTGTTCGCCTCATCAACAACCCGCAGCAACGCCTCATCGCTTCGCGACCTTCAGCGTGCGCTCGATGCTGTCACCGCGTTTATTCGCAGTGTCGGCCTCGCAGTGTCGGCCGAAAAAACTGAAGCCCTGCTCTACCATCCCCGTGGTGCTGCAGCCCGCAACAAAACACGCCCTCTTCGCCTGGACGGAACCCCCCTGCCTTGGCGCACAACGGTTGTTTACCTCGGCCTCAAAATTGATGCCCGCATCACCTGGCGCCCTGCGGTGGATAAAGTGTGCGCAGACACCACGCGCATAGGTAAACTAGCGCTTCGTCTCCTTGCCAAAGGTGAAGGAGCCTCTCCCCCGCTCTGTGCAAGAATCCATGAAGCGATCGCCTCAGCCAGAGCATTGTATGCCCTTCCCCTGCTCAGCCTCAGCCCACTCCAATGGAAAAGGCTGGACACATGCCATAGGAACGCCATACGACACATATATGGTCTCCCCAACGGATCTCAGGTGGCAGCGACCTATGCAGAAACCCGCACCATCCCCCTCTCACTAAGAGCACTCAAAACTGCCCTCAACCACATCGAGCGGCTTCACCGAGCACAAGATGGCTCTGAACTTCTTCGCAGAATTTCAGCCAAACCTAACACACGCATCGGTCGTGTCATGTGCCTCTTCCGTGAGATACTGGGCCCCCCTCCACCGCCCCTTGCTGCTTCACAACCCCCACATGAAATCTGCCCGCCCCGCATCTATCAGGGTCTCCCAGGGGTGAAGAGCAAACGAAACACGCCCGTATGCGAACTTCAGCAAGAGGCCGAATCCAAAATTCACACGGATTTTCGTCACCGAACCCTCATCTTTACTGATGGGTCAGTCCGTCAGCAAGCAAAATCCGCAGCTGCTGCATGTGTGATTCCCGACTTGGACACCTCTAAATTATGCAGGCTACACTTCCCTTCCTCGTCACAAACAGCTGAGATAGCTGCACTCAATCTGGCAGCCACCCTGCTCCTGGAAAGCCCTGAAATTAAAAATGCTGCCATTCTCACCGATTCGAGGGCAGCGCTTCAGGCCCTTGCGCAGCCTAGCAAAGGACCTCGCCTACTGCAAGTATGCGCACGCAACTTCCAACGCCTCGCCGAATCCGGCTGCGATACAGTCCTACAATGGATCCCATCGCACTGTGGGATAGGGGGCAACGAACTTGCTGATGAGCTCGCTCGATCAGCCCACCACCCGTCCGTTCCCATGTGCGCGGACAACACTACATATGACTGTGCTCGTCTTGCAATCGCGCGACACACCATTTCCCACCACCCTGACCCTCGCATCGCCAGCGGCCACCCCTTCCGTGCAGTTAATACTCGCCTCTTCGCCCGGAGAGACTATGTTCTGCTGTTGCGCCTCCGCATCGGATGTGTTTGGACCGGTGTGCGCGCTAGCCGACTACGAGGAATGTCTCCCCTGTGTGCGTCGTGCGGTGACGCAGAAACACTCGAACACGTTCTGTGTATGTGCCCTGCGTACTCGCAACCGCGACACCTCCTTCGGGAAGGTTACCGAAATCTTGGACTTCCCTGTGCTAACACATGTGAGATCCTTCACCCGTCTGGCCCTCCCCACAAAGTGCAAAGTGCCCTAAAAGTGCTCCTGTTATTCCTACGGGACAGTGGACTAAGTGCAAAACTGTGAACACTTTCCATCTTCCCCTAGTGCGCAAATTATTGCCAGCAACTCTCACCAATTCAGTGTGCCACTCCCGCGCTATTCCCCGCATAGCACCAGTTCCATTTTTTTCTTTTATTATCATTACTCTGTTTGTGTTTTTTTTTTCTTGTCCTATAAGGCCCTTTTGCACAAGGACCTTCTCTCACTCCTGCGCGCAACCAACTGCCCGCAAATCGTCTAACTTTTATCTGTACCAATTTATGTAATGCCCACAGAATCTTTTTTTTTTTTTGTGTGTGTGTTTATCATAATCAATTCCTCCGTTACATATTCCATAAGGTCCCATGCACCTTCTGCAAAGGCCCTATCTCCTCCATCTCAAATAATCCCCTCAGACTACTTTTTTTTTTTTTTCCTCCCTCCACTTATTATTATTTTTTTTTGTGGTGTTTATTATCATCAATTCTTCCTTTATATATCCCATAAGGTCCCATGCAACCTCTGCAAAGGCCCTTCCTTCCCAGCCTATCTGTTGCATTTCAACTAATGCCCTCAGACTACTTTTTTTTTCCTCTCTTCTTTTTTTTTTTCTTTTGTCTGTTTAGTATCATCAATTCCTCCGTTGCATATTCCATAAGGTCCCATCCACCTTCTGCAAAGGCCCTATCTCCTGCATTTCAAATAATCCCCTCAGACTTTTTTTTTTTTTCTCCCTCCACTTTTTTTTTTTTTTGTGGTGTTTCTTATCATCAATTCTTCCTTTATATATCCCATAAGGTCCCATGCAACCTCTGCAAAGGCCCTTCCTTCCCAGCCTATCTGTCGCATTTCAAATATGCCCTCAGACTACTTTTTTTTATTATTATTATTATTTTTTTTTTATTATTATTATCTTATCTCCTCCTATATTATCCCACAAGGCTCTTTGCCCCTTCTGCAAGGCCCCACTCCTCCCACCGCGCGCATCCAACTGCTCGCATAAGCATCCATGACATTCCAAATCTCCCTATCAGATTTTCTTTTTTTTTTCCCTTTCTTTAAACCTCATAATTATCTCTACATATGTCATGAAGGCTTTCTCCTTTGCGCGGCACGTCCCCGCTTCAAAATCCACCAATCCTTGTTGTACGAGTGTTTGCCCTTCCATGTTTGGCATTTTTCTCCAGGGGTCCTCGACATTGACTACCAACGACAACGCTTTCGCTCCCCCTTCCCCTCTACTCGGCCCCGTTGCGGTGTATCCCTGCAAGTACAGGAGACAGTTATAGGGCCGTGTAATCCCCCCCTTCTCTTCCCCCCTCAACAAGAATCTCATTATTATTATCTGTCATACAGAGCAAGTGTGACAGATACTGCGCCTTTTTCTTCCAGCGACAGTAGCGATGGTGTACCTACAAACTTGCTCTAGGCGGATAAAGTGCGACTAATTAACGCCGATAAGAGGCACATGATAGAGGAGAGGAGGGATTCCCCTGATACTTAATATCCGAAATAGACTGCTGAAGGTCATTTCTTACTAAGCAAACCTGTGCATCCCACGAGGTTTATCTATTTATGATCTGAATTATTACGTAACTAAACTCCCCTTAAGCGAACGACCTCGCATTACCGAAGTGCCTGCAACGGAGCAGCACCAAAACAGCCGCCGATGAGTTATATAATCTGACTTTTGATGGTATAGCGAGGGGGAAAGCGCGAACGCAGTCCCCCACTACCAAAAATTGCATGCCCCATCTGCCCCAGTTTGGGGTAGTGGCAGGGGTCAGCACGAGCGTAGTGCAATGCCCGCACCTCTCCCTGGAGGCACCGCCTTGTGTTTAAGAGAATTTTATTTATACTGAAGGTTCTGGTACAGGTCAAGGCTTCATGATTATCTCTGACACAGCAATAAAGGGCACTTACAAAAATGTTACAACAATACAATGACTCGCAAGGAGAAGATAAGCACGTAGACGAAAATACAGGCAAACACTCGTCCACCTTCCTAGTAAGGAAGGATGGACGCGGTCACTTTTCCATTAACAATGGAAAGGAAGCGCGTTGACCAATGCAGGAGGAAGGCCTCCTCCCCGAGCATTACAAGTTCTTCATTTAGATGCTTCAATAAAAGAGTTCTGAAGCGATGGAGCAGGGGGAACATGGCTCTCTGCGGGCGTCCCCGCAGACTCGCATATCCTCTCCGCTTCCAAAGTACGAAAGCGCCAATGCACATGATGAGTTCGGCAAAGGCATCTCGGTGACGGCTTTGCCACTGAATGTGTGTCTGAAACATGCTGGTTACGAGGCGCCAAAAAATGCGCGCAACCTGACATGCGTAGACGGCGTGATTTAAAGTTTCGCTGCGACCGCATTGCGGGCATGAGGCGGAGGGCGCCACGCCCCACGCCGCAAGACGATCGGCCGTGGGTAGCGCTTCCCATTGCCGAAGCCAAGTAAAGCTTCTTACATCTGCTGGGAGGGAAACAATGGTGCGATTCATCCGCCTCCTTTTGCGCATTTTCCTGCATTGGTCATCGTCAAGAGCTTGGAGCGCTACACCTTCACTAAGCTCGCTCGCAGTCATTTCTCTAGGGTCACATTCAGGCATCGTGTTATTAAAGAAATGCAATGAGTTAATTACATACATGTAAAATGGTGGCGGTCGCTCGGCCGCCGGGCCCTTCCGAACAGGAAGATCAAAGAAACGACGCGACATACCCATTAGGTATGAGGACAGCTCGCTGCCTCGATACATTGTGTCAGAAATCAGGTCCCACATGGTATTCAAGGCCAATGCACGACACATGACATCAAGATCTGGGATGCTGAACCCTCCCATGTTGGTAGGGAGTCGAACAAAAACTCTTGCCACGCTTTGCGCATGGCCATCCCAGAAAAAAGAGCCACACAGGGTGGCTAAACTTTGAAGGACTCGGCGAGGAGGACGTGCGACCTTGGCTACATAGAAAAGAGATGCAATGATGGAAGTTTTGATTAGATATGCGCGTTCTGAGAACGGTAGGTGAAAGGTTTTGGCTATTTCTGTTCGCTTTTCAGCTTTGCGTTTTATTTCCTTCCAGGTGGTGCGGGCTACTTCTCCGGACGCTAAAAACGTGACGCCCAGGACTTTGACACCATCTACAAACTGCACTCCGTCTGGGAAGTCACCCCTAAAGGACCCAAAGCTGAGAGCTTGGCTTTTAGCTGGGTTGAGACGCGCTCCCGACAGGTGGCTATATGTGTGGAAGAGCTGCAGGAAGGCTCTGTAACTGTCAATATCTCTGATGAACAGGGATACATCATCTGCATATGCTGCAACCTTGATTTCGCCTTGGCCTGGAAGGGGAAAGCCCCGTATTGACTGGCAACATTGTATCCGGTGGAGCAAGGGTTCTATGCAAAGGACAAACAGGATCGAGGACAATGGGCATCCTTGTCGAATGCCGCGACTCACGGGGAGGGGTTCAGTGATTCGATTGTTAATCACGAGTCTGGCTTCCAAATCTGTGTACAGGAGCCTTAGGACATTGATCAGATTCGCAGGGAAACCAAAACATTCTAGTACTCCAAACAGATAGTTTCGCTCTACCCGATCGAACGCTTTTTCTTGGTCTAGGGAAACAAAGACGCCCGAGACCTGCGTGCGTGTGGCATACGTGAAGAGGTCACGGGTTAGAGCTAAAGAAGAAAAAATTGTGCGCTCCGGCACGCAACATGTCTGGACATTGCTTATCAGTTCAGGGAGAACGGATGATATGCGATGCGCCAGTATGGCGGTAAGTATTTTATAGTCTGAATTGAGTAATGAAATGGGCCTCCATGCTTTCGGGTCGGATGGTACGCTTCCACTTTTCAGGAGGAGCACAACTTTGCTTTCACGAAATGATGCTGGCCGAAGCCCATCAGTAAGGAGTCCATTGAGCATAGATAGCAGGTGGGCGTGTATTTCGGTGAAGAAGGTTTTGTAGAAAATAAGTGGTAGCCCATCAGGGCCTGCGGCAGCAGAGGCATTCATCCCTTGGAGTGTAAAGTTTAGCTCCTCTAGGGTTATTGGGCTACACAGACTATCACGACTCTCCTCAGGAATGCGGGCTATGCCTGTGCAAAAATCGCTTATGGTAGTATTTTGGCTCGCTGAATCCCTGCACTCCGCTGTAAACAAGCGCGCAAAGTGCGCGCTAAAAACGGCCTCAATGTCATCAGCCTGATCCGACTGTGTGCCGTCCGGCAACTGAACGAAAGGGATCTCTTCTCGACATTCCGACGAGCCACAGCGAACACTGCGCAGTACAGAAGGGTCTGCAATCGGCCTTCCATTAATGTATGTCTGCGCCGCAGTTCGGGAGTTGAGTCGAAGTAAGAGTTCATAGCGGGCTTGCAATTGGTTCAGATAGTCCTGCATTGTGAACGTGAGGGGCGCGCCCCGTCGCACAATGCGTGCCCTACGAAGTGTATCATTTATTTCGGCAGTTAAACGTGCCCTTCTATTTCGACCTGCTTTAATGAGCTCCGTTCGCCATATGGTTTTTAGAGCGTCCCAGCTACTTGGCTGAGGAGCGTGGCTGCACGTTCCTGCTAAGGCTTCTTTCAAGGAGGCTACACTTGGAGGGTCGTGGGCCAATGTCAAGTCCATTTTCCACTGGTCCCTAGGTGGGACAGGGTGATTGAAGTGGAGTGTCACTAAAAGTGGGTAATGGTCGGAGATGCGCGGGACATCGGGTGGGAACGTAAGAACTTCACAATCAGTGACATAATTAATGAGATTCTCTGGGAAGTAAAAGCGGTCTAGCCGACTCTTATTCCTGCCCCGTTGCCATGTGGCAACGAACGTTTCACCGTGCAACTCTATCCAGGCATCTCTCAGTTTGAAATTATGTACAAGCTGTTTTAAGGCTCGGGCCCCGCTGTAGGGCCTACCTTGTCGCCTACCGCTAACATCCCTGTAAGGGTCTTCAACACAGTTGAAATCACCAACTATGAAGGTGGGATAATTGTCCAACAAAAAGGTATCCAAAGAATCGAAAAACTCAGAGGTGGAAGATCGCTGGGAGGGAGCATAAACCACAAGTGCGCGCACACGTCTGCCTTGCACATTGAAATCAACAGCCAAGGTGCGACCATCGAAACCATATACACAGTGGGCACCACGACGAAAATGTGGTTTAAGAAAAACAACTCCAACGCCAGACATATGTGAATCAGTAAGTGTAAAAAAGGCATGAACAAAAAAGCGATCACAGAAAGATTGAACATCATATGGACAACTAAAATTGCACTCTTGTAAGAAAAGAATATCCACATTGCGAGCACGGGCAAAGTTTACAATCTCTCTCTGTTTGGTCAGGTTCCTGAAGCCCTGAGCATTCAGAGTTAAAAGATGAATTGCTGCCATTGTTATTATGAAAGTGCGCACACGGATATTCTGAACTAAGGAGGGGAAAAAAAAGGACATAAAAGACTGTTATCTATGGAAAGTCGTGCCCAGACTGCGCCTGGGCACTGGGAATTTTGTTGGGCTTACTCAAGTTGGACGAGTCGTCGCTGTCTGCCGACTCGGGATGTCCCCTTTTCGCAGTCTGGCGGTCGTAATCCATAAGGTTGTCGCCCGTGAGTGATCCGACGAGGAGGTTGAGGGGGTTTTTCAACTCTATTTTCCGAGAGTCAGTCGCAAGTCTGTTCACTCGAATGTTCTGTGGAACACTTTGTGGCATGCTGTGTCGACCCGTCGAGCCGTCGCCTCCTGTCGCTCGGGAGCCACGTGCAACCGGGTTACGTTGAAACTCGGTGAGGTCCGAAGTGTTGCTTGCACTGGAGTGGAATGTTGAGTCGCTGGATGCTGAAGCGGCGTCATCCGGCTGCTCTGTGTTCCGGCTGGCGTCTCCGCTCAACTCGTCAGATGATGTGGAAGGAAGTTCTGGGAAATCTTGTGGTGAATCTATGGTGCCCTTATTGGTGTTAGAAACTTCATCGTCGGTTTTCTCGGCTATGGTGAGTTCTTCTGTGTCGGAAGCTGCTACTGAATCAGCCCCCGGTGTGACTTCTCGTCGCTCTACTGCTGGAGAGCGCGCTCTTTGTTCCTCGGAGGCCGCTGCTGCCGCAAAAGACCTTGGCCGCACGCAGTCAACAGTTGCGTGATGTCCACCGCACCTGCGGCACGGTTCTTCGCACCCCTCCGTGGCATGTCCGAAGATACCGCATCTGGAACAGCGGGGAGTGTGGCAGTCTCTTCCGATATGGCCTGACAGGCGGCATTTGGAGCACACCTTCTGAACGCCCCGATAATCACACATCACGGTGTGACCTTGAACTGAAAGGAAATTGGGGATGGGCTTCTTCATTTCTATTTTAACAACTCGGATTCCTGTGCCAACGCCGGGGCGTCCTTTAAAGACTGGTTCGTGTACATTCTGGACGTTGCCGTACGCTGACATCACTGCAGCAATCGTTGCGTCGGCCACCCACAGAGGCACTCGGAAAATGGACACGTGGACGATTTCGGGGCCAACACTCGCTATCGGGACTGAAACACCATTGATAAGAATGCTGCCTTTGGTCTTGATTTTCGATGCTGCGCTATCAGAAGACGCCGCTACACCGAACTTGGCTCCTCCGATATGTTGGAGGGACTTGACGCCGGCAACGCCGGTAACAGATTCAAGGGCATCGATGATTTCATCAACCGTGCTGCCTTCTGGTGCTTCAAAAATGAAGCAATGCGCTTTGGGAGGCGGGGTGGCGTATGCCATCAGGATGGTGGAGCGGAGCCCTGGCTCCCACGGCGAAACGCAGTGGTGCCCGGGCGGGTTGTTGACTGGCGGATCCCCTGGACGATCCGGTGGGCGGTATCCAGGGCCCGCCTTGATGCTCGAAGATCTGGTCCTGGTCGGGCAGAGTAACGGCGACGCTGATCACGGTAGCCTCGGCACCAGGTAAGTATGCTTGGACGACGTCTCTGCCGCGGAGGCAACCTACAGAGACACCGCCTTCTGCTCAAGTTACGACCGTTGGGAAATAAAAGAACGTGCCTCTCCCTGCTCCGTGTTGCTTGTCCACCCGGAGAATAACAAATGTTTTCTTGCGAACTCTCAAGCTGTTAATTCAAAACTATTTTGTAGAAGCCTACTGACCATTATATGTGCACAAAATAGGCTACAAACTCGCACAACACGCTGGCGTATGTCTCAGTGTTGCTAATAGACATGTTTAACGGGTGGTGGCGCCACCTCACCAGCCTTCCAACTTCTCGCATTCCTCTACTGCGGCAATGCACTGCAGCGTATTGAGCGATTGAGCGTGCAGAGTTCGTGCCCCCAAGCAGTTCGTACCGGAGAAAGTCCCAGCGATTCGCGCGTTTCCGGCAAGAAACCATCCCCGTGAGTCTCGCAAGTGGCGTCACGGACTCCGATCGCATTGTAGTAGTGTGCCACGGGACTATCACTTGACAAGGGTAACGTTGAACCTGCGTCACGGCTACAATCCTCGCCCTCTCAGCAGTTTTTTCTTTTTTTTTACTCTTTTCCGGGCTTTTTCTTTCGAACTTTTTTCCTTGTCTTTTTTTTTGCGCACGTTCTTTGTAGAGGTCCCGTATTCCTTCCCGATATTCCGCTAACCACGCCCTACCTCCATTTCCCTCTTCGTGCTAACATACATTAAGTGTCCTAGGATTTAACGTGCTTTCTATACCTGCCGTGTTTTTTTTTTTTTTTTTTTTCAATTCATTTCACCACCTTTCTACCTGTTTCTTTTCAACGCACTGACCTGTTTGCTCATCCACGACCCTCGCCTTGCTTTACATAGCGCAAATATGAAAAAGTTAACCCTCACGGTCTGCGTAGGGTTGTTCAATATGAAAAGGAGCAAAGTTATGCCATTCATTAAGTTACCCGTTCCTCTGTCGTTTATGTGTCAAGTATACTTTTTTGTGTGTTTTATTGATTATAAATGTAACGTCCAAAAGTAATTTTCGCCTTTACTTGAGAAAATAAAACGAACCGTCTTTTTGAGCAAACTGATAGTTCCCTTTCATACTCGGAGACAGTGTACAAAGACTACGTGGGGAAAGCAGCGTCAGAAATCGAGCAGGCAACGCAGCTTGTGGAGGTGGCACGCATACGTGCTTACTTGTTTTTTGTTTTTCCTTATAAACCACTTGGCTTAGACGACAATTACTATTTCGAATGAAATTAGAGCATTCTGCGTCTCTCGTACTATACTAAACAGTACCCTAATTTCGGCAATTTAACAAAAAGCACATGCAAATCTGCGTGTATTTCGCTTCGCTCCGAATATAATTCCTATCAGTTTAAACAAATCTAATAAACCACGTGGCGTAGACGGCCCCCGCCGTGAGTGAGTGATGCAGTGGTAAGACGCGCCCGACTACTGTGCCGGAGTTCCCGGGTCCGAACCCGACCACGGCGGCTGCGTTTTTCGATGGAGGCAAAACGAAGTGGCGTCCGTGTGCTGGTGCGATGTCAGCGCACGTTAAAGATCCTCAGGTGGTCGAAATTACTCCGTAGCCCTCCACAACGGCTCCCCTTTCTCTCATTCCACTTTCACTCCCACCTTCCTCCCTTCCCTTACGGCGCGGTTCAGAGTCAGAGTATTCGCGAGAGTTCAGAGAGTTCGCAGACTGGAGTGGCTTGCTACGGAAAGCGGGTGCTTGGCGCCTCAGCAGAGTGGTTTTCGCCCCTTACGAGCAACTGCTGACTGCATTGCGGATGTTGTCAGCACCCTTGAAAACGCCCGCAACACCAGCCAAGTGGGATACCTCATCCTGCTCGACATCAGAAGCGCCTTCGATTGTCTTCCTCACTGGGCAGTGATCGACGCGCTAAAAAACATTGGTGCCACCGGCCGCCTCCTGAACTTCGTCAGTGCGTTCCTCAGCGAGCGAACACTCTCCGTGAAGGTGGGCAACACCTGTAGTGCCCCCCGTCCAGTGCCATGCGGTGTCCCTCAGGGAAGTGTGCTGAGCCCTTTCCTATTCAACATCGTGCTGGCCCAACTACCCTTGTGTCTCCCCCGTGCTGAGCGCGAGTTTGCGCGTGTGTGTGTATATGCGGACGATGTTGCCCTGTTCGCCTCATCAACAACCCGCAGCAACGCCTCATCGCATCGCGACCTTCAGCGTGCGCTCGATGCTGTCACCGCGTTTATTCGCAGTGTCGGCCTCGCAGTGTCGGCCGAAAAAACTGAAGCCCTGCTCTACCATCCCCGTGGTGCTGCAGCCCGCAACAAAACACGCCCTCTTCGCCTGGACGGAACCCCCCTGCCTTGGCGCACAACGGTTGTTTACCTCGGCCTCAAAATTGATGCCCGCATCACCTGGCGCCTTGCGGTGGATAAAGTGTGCGCAGACACCAAGCGCATAGGTAAACTAGCGCTTCGTCTCCTTGCCAAAGGTGAAGGAGCCTCTCCCCCGCTCTGTGCAAGAATCCATGAAGCGATCGCCTCAGCCAGAGCATTGTATGCCCTTCCCCTGCTCAGCCTCAGCCCACTCCAATGGAAAAGGCTGGACACATGCCATAGGAACGCCATACGACACATATATGGTCTCCCCAACGGATCTCAGGTGGCAGCGACCTATGCAGAAACCCGCAACATCCCCCTCTCACTAAGAGCACTCAAAACTGCCCTCAACCACATCGAGCGGCTTCACCGAGCACAAGATGGCTCTGAACTTCTTCGCAGAATTTCAGCCAAACCTAACACACGCATCAGTCGTGTCATGTGCCTCTTCCGTGAGATACTGGGCCCCTCTCCACCGCCCCTTGCTGCTCCACAACCCCCACATGAAATCTGCCCGCCCCGCATCTATCAGGGTCTCCCAGGGGTGAAGAGCAAACGAAACACGCCCGTATGCGCCCTTCAGCAAGAGGCCGCATCCAAAATTCACACGGATTTTCGTCACCGAACCCTCATCTTTACTGATGGGTCAGTCCGTCAGCAAGAAAAATCCGCAGCTGCCGCATGTGTGATTCCCGACTTGGACACCTCTAAATTATGCAGGCTACACTTCCCTTCCTCGTCACAAACAGCTGAGATAGCTGCACTCAATCTGGCAGCCACTCTGCTCCTGGAAAGCCCTGAAATTAAAAATGCTGCCATTCTCACCGATTCGAGGGCAGCGCTTCAGGCCCAAGGACCTCGCCTACTGCAAGTATGCGCACGCAACTTCCAACGCCTCGCCGAATCCGGCTGCGATACAGTCCTACAATGGATCCCATCGCACTGTGGGATAGGGGGCAACGAACTTGCTGATGAGCTCGCTCGATCAGCCCACCACCCGTCCGTTCCCATGTGCGCGGACAACACTACATATGACTGTGCTCGTCTTGCAATCGCGCGACACACCATTTCCCACCACCCTGACCCTCGCATCGCCAGCGGCCACCCCTTCCGTGCAGTTAATACTCGCCTCTTCGCCCGGAGAGACTATGTTCTGCTGTTGCGCCTCCGCATCGGATGTGTTTGGACCGGTGTGCGCGCTAGCCGACTACGAGAAATGTCTCCCCTGTATGCGTCGTGCGGTGACGCAGAAACACTCGAACACGTTCTGTGTATGTGCCCTGTGTACTCGCAACCGCGACACCTCCTTCGGGAAGGTTACCGAAATCTTGGACTTCCCTGTGCTAACACATGTGAGATCCTTCACCCGTCTGGCCCTCCCCACAAAGTGCAAAGTGCCCTAAAAGTGCTCCTGTTATTCCTACGGGACAGTGGACTAAGTGCAAAACTGTGAACACTTTCCATCTTCCCCTAGTGCGCAAATTATTGCCAGCAACTCTCACCAATTCAGTGTGCCACTCCCGCGCTATTCCCCGCATAGCACCAGTTCCATTTTTTTTTTTATTATCATTATTCTGTTTGTGTTTTTTTTTTTTTTCTTTAAGTCCTATAAGGCCTTTTTGCACAAGGACCTTCTCTCACTCCTGCGCGCAACCAACTGCCCGCAAATCGTCTAACTTTTATCTCTACCAATTTATGTAATGCCCACAGAATCTTTTTTTTTTTTTTTTCTGTGTGTGTGTTTATCATTGTCAATTCCTCCGTTACATATTCCATAAGGTCCCATGCACCTTCTGCAAAGGCCCTATCTCCTCCATCTCAAATAATCCCCTCAGACTACTTTTTTTTTTTTTCTCCCTCCACTTATTATTTTTTTTTTTTGTGGTGTTTATTATCATCAATTCTTCCTTTATATATCCCATAAGGTCCCATCCACCCTCTGCAAAGGCCCTTCCTTCACAGCCTATCTGTTGCATTTCAACTAATGCCCTCAGACTACTTTTTTTTTCCCTCTCTTCTTTTTTTTTTTTCTTTTGTCTGTTTAGTATCATCAATTGCTCCGTTACATATTCCATAAGGTCCCATCCACCTTCTGCAAAGGCCCTATCTCCTGCATTTCAAATAATCCCCTCAGACTTTTTTTTTCTCCCTCTTCTTTTTTTTTTTTTGTGGTGTTTATTATCATCAATTCTTCCTTTATATATCCCATAAGGTCCCATGCAACCTCTGCAAAGGCCCTTCCTTCCCAGCCTATCTGTCGCATTTCAAATATGCCCTCAGACTACTTTTTTTTTATTATTATTATTATTTTTTATTATTATTATTATCTTATCTCCTCCTATATTATCCCACAAGGCTCTTTGCCCCTTCTGCAAGGCCCCACTCCTCCCACCGCGCGCATCCAACTGCTAGCATAAGCATCCATGACATTCCAAATCTCCCTATCAGATTTTCTTTTTTTTTTTTCCCTTTCTTTAAACCTCATAATTATCTCTACATATGTCATGAAGGCTTTCTCCTTTGCGCGGCACGTCCCCGCTTCAAAATCCACCAATCCTTGTTGTACGAGTGTTTGCCCTTCCATGTTTGGCATTTTTCTCCAGGGGTCCTCGACATTGACTACCAACGACAACGCTTTCGCTCCCCCTTCCTCTCCCCTCTTTCATTCCCCCTTACCCTCTACTCGGCCCCGTAGCGGTGTATCCCTGCAAGTACAGGAGACAGTTATAGGGCCGTGTAATCCCCCCCCTTCTCTTCCCCCCTCAACAAGAATCTCATTATTATTATCTGTCACACAGAGCAAGTGTGACAGATACTGCGCCTTTTTCTTCCAGCGACAGTAGCGATGGTGTACCTACAAACTTGCTCTAGGCGGATAAAGTGCGACTAATTAACGCCGATAAGAGGCAAATGATAGAGGAGAGGAGGGATTCCCCTGATACTTAATATCCGAAATAGACTGCTGAAGGTCATTTCTTACTAAGCAAACCTGTGCATTCCACGAGGTTTATCTATTTATGATCTGAATTATTACGTAACTAAACTCTCCTTAAGCGAACGACCTCGCATTACCGAAGTGCCTGCAACGGAGCAGCACCAAAACAGCCGCCGATGAGTTATAAAATCTGACTTTTGATGGTATAGCGAGGGGGAAAGCGCGAACGCAGTCCCCCACTACCAAAAATTGCATGCCCCATCTGCCCCAGTTTGGGGTAGTGGCAGGGGTCAGCACGAGCGTAGTGCAATGCCCGCACCTCTCCCTGGAGGCACCGCCTTGCTGATCACGGTAGCCTCGGCACCAGGTAAGTATGCTTGGATGACGTCTCTGCCGCGGAGGCAACCTACAGAGACACCGCCTTCTGCTCAAGTTACGACCGTTGGGAAATAAAAGAACGTGCCTCTCCCTGCTCCGTGTTGCTTGTCCACCCGGAGAATAACAAATGTTTTCTTGCGAACTCTCAAGCTGTTAATTCAAAACTATTTTGTAGAAGCCTACTGACCATTATATGTGCACAAAATAGGCTACAAACTCGCACAACACGCTGGCGTATGTCTCAGTGTTGCTAATAGACATGTTTAACGGGTGGTGGCGCCACCTCACCAGCCTTCCAACTTCTCGCATTCCTCTACTGCGGCAATGCACTGCAGCGTATTGAGCGATTGAGCGTGCAGAGTTCGTGCCCCCAAGCAGTTCGTACCGGAGAAAGTCCCAGCGATTCGCGCGTTTCCGGCAAGAAACCATCCCCGTGAGTCTCGCAAGTGGCGTCACGGACTCCGATCGCATTGTAGTAGTGTGCCACGGGACTATCACTTGACAAGGGTAACGTTGAACCTGCGTCACGGCTACAATCCTCGCCCTCTCAGCAGTTTTTTCTTTTTTTTTACTCTTTTCCGGGCTTTTTCTTTCGAACTTTTTTCCTTGTCTTTTTTTTGCGCACGTTCTTTGTAGAGGTCCCGTATTCCTTCCCGATATTCCGCTAACCACGCCCTACCTCCATTTCCCTCTTCGTGCTAACATACATTAAGTGTCCTAGGATTTAACGTGCTTTTCTATACCTGCCGTGTTTTTTTTTTTTTTTTTTTTTTTTTTTTTTCAATTCATTTCACCACCTTTCTACCTGTTTCTTTTCAACGCACTGACCTGTTTGCTCATCCACGACCCCCGCCTTGCTTTACATAGCGCAAATATGAAAAAGTTAACCCTCACGGTCTGCGTAGGGTTGTTCAATATGAAAAGGAGCAAAGTTATGCCATTCATTAAGTTACCCGTTCCTCTGTCGTTTATGTGTCAAGTATACTTTTTTGTGTGTTTTATTGATTATAAATGTAACGTCCAAAAGTAATTTTCGCCTTTACTTGAGAAAATAAAACGAACCGTCTTTTTGAGCAAACTGATAGTTCCCTTTCATACTCGGAGACAGTGTACAAAGACTACGTGGGGAAAGCAGCGTCAGAAATCGAGCAGGCAACGCAGCTTGTGGAGGTGGCACGCATACGTGCTTACTTGTTTTTTGTTTTTCCTTATAAACCACTTGGCTTAGACGACAATTACTATTTCGAATGAAATTAGAGCATTCTGCGTCTCTCGTACTATACTAAACAGTACCCTAATTTCGGCAATTTAACAAAAAGCACATGCAAATCTGCGTGTATTTCGCTTCGCTCCGAATATAATTCCTATCAGTTTAAACAAATCTAATAAACCACGTGGCGTAGACGGCCCCCGCCGTGAGTGAGTGATGCAGTGGTAAGACGCGCCCGACTACTGTGCCGGAGTTCCCGGGTCCGAACCCGACCACGGCGGCTGCGTTTTTCGATGGAGGCAAAACGAAGTGGCGTCCGTGTGCTGGTGCGATGTCAGCGCACGTTAAAGATCCTCAGGTGGTCGAAATTACTCCGTAGCCCTCCACAACGGCTCCCCTTTCTCTCATTCCACTTTCACTCCCACCTTCCTCCCTTCCCTTACGGCGCGGTTCAGAGTCAGAGTATTCGCGAGAGTTCAGAGAGTTCGCAGACTGGAGTGGCTTGCTACGGAAAGCGGGTGCTTGGCGCCTCAGCAGAGTGGTTTTCGCCCCTTACGAGCAACTGCTGACTGCATTGCGGATGTTGTCAGCACCCTTGAAAACGCCCGCAACACCAGCCAAGTGGGATACCTCATCCTGCTCGACATCAGAAGCGCCTTCGATTGTCTTCCTCACTGGGCAGTGATCGACGCGCTAAAAAACATTGGTGCCACCGGCCGCCTCCTGAACTTCGTCAGTGCGTTCCTCAGCGAGCGAACACTCTCCGTGAAGGTGGGCAACACCTGTAGTGCCCCCCGTCCAGTGCCATGCGGTGTCCCTCAGGGAAGTGTGCTGAGCCCTTTCCTATTCAACATCGTGCTGGCCCAACTACCCTTGTGTCTCCCCCGTGCTGAGCGCGAGTTTGCGCGTGTGTGTGTATATGCGGACGATGTTGCCCTGTTCGCCTCATCAACAACCCGCAGCAACGCCTCATCGCTTCGCGACCTTCAGCGTGCGCTCGATGCTGTCACCGCGTTTATTCGCAGTGTCGGCCTCGCAGTGTCGGCCGAAAAAACTGAAGCCCTGCTCTACCATCCCCGTGGTGCTGCAGCCCGCAACAAAACACGCCCTCTTCGCCTGGACGGAACCCCCCTGCCTTGGCGCACAACGGTTGTTTACCTCGGCCTCAAAATTGATGCCCGCATCACCTGGCGCCTTGCGGTGGATAAAGTGTGCGCAGACACCAAGCGCATAGGTAAACTAGCGCTTCGTCTCCTTGCCAAAGGTGAAGGAGCCTCTCCCCCGCTCTGTGCAAGAATCCATGAAGCGATCGCCTCAGCCAGAGCATTGTATGCCCTTCCCCTGCTCAGCCTCAGCCCACTCCAATGGAAAAGGCTGGACACATGCCATAGGAACGCCATACGACACATATATGGTCTCCCCAACGGATCTCAGGTGGCAGCGACCTATGCAGAAACCCGCAACATCCCCCTCTCACTAAGAGCACTCAAAACTGCCCTCAACCACATCGAGCGGCTTCACCGAGCACAAGATGGCTCTGAACTTCTTCGCAGAATTTCAGCCAAACCTAACACACGCATCAGTCGTGTCATGTGCCTCTTCCGTGAGATACTGGGCCCCTCTCCACCGCCCCTTGCTGCTCCACAACCCCCACATGAAATCTGCCCGCCCCGCATCTATCAGGGTCTCCCAGGGGTGAAGAGCAAACGAAACACGCCCGTATGCGCCCTTCAGCAAGAGGCCGCATCCAAAATTCACACGGATTTTCGTCACCGAACCCTCATCTTTACTGATGGGTCAGTCCGTCAGCAAGAAAAATCCGCAGCTGCCGCATGTGTGATTCCCGACTTGGACACCTCTAAATTATGCAGGCTACACTTCCCTTCCTCGTCACAAACAGCTGAGATAGCTGCACTCAATCTGGCAGCCACCCTGCTCCTGGAAAGCCCTGAAATTAAAAATGCTGCCATTCTCACCGATTCGAGGGCAGCGCTTCAGGCCCAAGGACCTCGCCTACTGCAAGTATGCGCACGCAACTTCCAACGCCTCGCCGAATCCGGCTGCGATACAGTCCTACAATGGATCCCATCGCACTGTGGGATAGGGGGCAACGAACTTGCTGATGAGCTCGCTCGATCAGCCCACCACCCGTCCGTTCCCATGTGCGCGGACAACACTACATATGACTGTGCTCGTCTTGCAATCGCGCGACACACCATTTCCCACCACCCTGACCCTCGCATCGCCAGCGGCCACCCCTTCCGTGCAGTTAATACTCGCCTCTTCGCCCGGAGAGACTATGTTCTGCTGTTGCGCCTCCGCATCGGATGTGTTTGGACCGGTGTGCGCGCTAGCCGACTACGAGAAATGTCTCCCCTGTATGCGTCGTGCGGTGACGCAGAAACACTCGAACACGTTCTGTGTATGTGCCCTGTGTACTCGCAACCGCGACACCTCCTTCGGGAAGGTTACCGAAATCTTGGACTTCCCTGTGCTAACACATGTGAGATCCTTCACCCGTCTGGCCCTCCCCACAAAGTGCAAAGTGCCCTAAAAGTGCTCCTGTTATTCCTACGGGACAGTGGACTAAGTGCAAAACTGTGAACACTTTCCATCTTCCCCTAGTGCGCAAATTATTGCCAGCAACTCTCACCAATTCAGTGTGCCACTCCCGCGCTATTCCCCGCATAGCACCAGTTCCATTTTTTTTTTTATTATCATTATTCTGTTTGTGTTTTTTTTTTTTTCTTTAAGTCCTATAAGGCCTTTTTGCACAAGGACCTTCTCTCACTCCTGCGCGCAACCAACTGCCCGCAAATCGTCTAACTTTTATCTCTACCAATTTATGTAATGCCCACAGAATCTTTTTTTTTTTTTTTTCTGTGTGTGTGTTTATCATTATCAATTCCTCCGTTACATATTCCATAAGGTCCCATGCACCTTCTGCAAAGGCCCTATCTCCTCCATCTCAAATAATCCCCTCAGACTACTTTTTTTTTTTTCTCCCTCCACTTATTATTTTTTTTTTTTTGTGGTGTTTATTATCATCAATTCTTCCTTTATATATCCCATAAGGTCCCATCCACCCTCTGCAAAGGCCCTTCCTTCACAGCCTATCTGTTGCATTTCAACTAATGCCCTCAGACTACTTTTTTTTTCCCTCTCTTCTTTTTTTTTTTTTCTTTTGTCTGTTTAGTATCATCAATTGCTCCGTTACATATTCCATAAGGTCCCATCCACCTTCTGCAAAGGCCCTATCTCCTGCATTTCAAATAATCCCCTCAGACTTTTTTTTTCTCCCTCTTCTTTTTTTTTTTTTTTGTGGTGTTTATTATCATCAATTCTTCCTTTATATATCCCATAAGGTCCCATGCAACCTCTGCAAAGGCCCTTCCTTCCCAGCCTATCTGTCGCATTTCAAATATGCCCTCAGACTACTTTTTTTTTTATTATTATTATTATTTTTTATTATTATTATTATCTTATCTCCTCCTATATTATCCCACAAGGCTCTTTGCCCCTTCTGCAAGGCCCCACTCCTCCCACCGCGCGCATCCAACTGCTAGCATAAGCATCCATGACATTCCAAATCTCCCTATCAGATTTTCTTTTTTTTTTTCCCTTTCTTTAAACCTCATAATTATCTCTACATATGTCATGAAGGCTTTCTCCTTTGCGCGGCACGTCCCCGCTTCAAAATCCACCAATCCTTGTTGTACGAGTGTTTGCCCTTCCATGTTTGGCATTTTTCTCCAGGGGTCCTCGACATTGACTACCAACGACAACGCTTTCGCTCCCCCTTCCTCTCCCCTCTTTCATTCCCCCTTACCCTCTACTCGGCCCCGTAGCGGTGTATCCCTGCAAGTACAGGAGACAGTTATAGGGCCGTGTAATCCCCCCCCTTCTCTTCCCCCCTCAACAAGAATCTCATTATTATTATCTGTCACACAGAGCAAGTGTGACAGATACTGCGCCTTTTTCTTCCAGCGACAGTAGCGATGGTGTACCTACAAACTTGCTCTAGGCGGATAAAGTGCGACTAATTAACGCCGATAAGAGGCAAATGATAGAGGAGAGGAGGGATTCCCCTGATACTTAATATCCGAAATAGACTGCTGAAGGTCATTTCTTACTAAGCAAACCTGTGCATTCCACGAGGTTTATCTATTTATGATCTGAATTATTACGTAACTAAACTCTCCTTAAGCGAACGACCTCGCATTACCGAAGTGCCTGCAACGGAGCAGCACCAAAACAGCCGCCGATGAGTTATAAAATCTGACTTTTGATGGTATAGCGAGGGGGAAAGCGCGAACGCAGTCCCCCACTACCAAAAATTGCATGCCCCATCTGCCCCAGTTTGGGGTAGTGGCAGGGGTCAGCACGAGCGTAGTGCAATGCCCGCACCTCTCCCTGGAGGCACCGCCTTGCTGATCACGGTAGCCTCGGCACCAGGTAAGTATGCTTGGACGACGTCTCTGCCGCGGAGGCAACCTACAGAGACACCGCCTTCTGCTCAAGTTACGACCGTTGGGAAATAAAAGAACGTGCCTCTCCCTGCTCCGTGTTGCTTGTCCACCCGGAGAATAACAAATGTTTTCTTGCGAACTCTCAAGCTGTTAATTCAAAACTATTTTGTAGAAGCCTACTGACCATTATATGTGCACAAAATAGGCTACAAACTCGCACAACACGCTGGCGTATGTCTCAGTGTTGCTAATAGACATGTTTAACGGGTGGTGGCGCCACCTCACCAGCCTTCCAACTTCTCGCATTCCTCTACTGCGGCAATGCACTGCAGCGTATTGAGCGATTGAGCGTGCAGAGTTCGTGCCCCCAAGCAGTTCGTACCGGAGAAAGTCCCAGCGATTCGCGCGTTTCCGGCAAGAAACCATCCCCGTGAGTCTCGCAAGTGGCGTCACGGACTCCGATCGCATTGTAGTAGTGTGCCACGGGACTATCACTTGACAAGGGTAACGTTGAACCTGCGTCACGGCTACAATCCTCGCCCTCTCAGCAGTTTTTTCTTTTTTTTTACTCTTTTCCGGGCTTTTTCTTTCGAACTTTTTTCCTTGTCTTTTTTTTGCGCACGTTCTTTGTAGAGGTCCCGTATTCCTTCCCGATATTCCGCTAACCACGCCCTACCTCCATTTCCCTCTTCGTGCTAACATACATTAAGTGTCCTAGGATTTAACGTGCTTTCTATACCTGCCGTGTTTTTTTTTTTTTTTTTTTTTCAATTCATTTCACCACCTTTCTACCTGTTTCTTTTCAACGCACTGACCTGTTTGCTCATCCACGACCCTCGCCTTGCTTTACATAGCGCAAATATGAAAAAGTTAACCCTCACGGTCTGCGTAGGGTTGTTCAATATGAAAAGGAGCAAAGTTATGCCATTCATTAAGTTACCCGTTCCTCTGTCGTTTATGTGTCAAGTATACTTTTTTGTGTGTTTTATTGATTATAAATGTAACGTCCAAAAGTAATTTTCGCCTTTACTTGAGAAAATAAAACGAACCGTCTTTTTGAGCAAACTGATAGTTCCCTTTCATACTCGGAGACAGTGTACAAAGACTACGTGGGGAAAGCAGCGTCAGAAATCGAGCAGGCAACGCAGCTTGTGGAGGTGGCACGCATACGTGCTTACTTGTTTTTTGTTTTTCCTTATAAACCACTTGGCTTAGACGACAATTACTATTTCGAATGAAATTAGAGCATTCTGCGTCTCTCGTACTATACTAAACAGTACCCTAATTTCGGCAATTTAACAAAAAGCACATGCAAATCTGCGTGTATTTCGCTTCGCTCCGAATATAATTCCTATCAGTTTAAACAAATCTAATAAACCACGTGGCGTAGACGGCCCCCGCCGTGAGTGAGTGATGCAGTGGTAAGACGCGCCCGACTACTGTGCCGGAGTTCCCGGGTCCGAACCCGACCACGGCGGCTGCGTTTTTCGATGGAGGCAAAACGAAGTGGCGTCCGTGTGCTGGTGCGATGTCAGCGCACGTTAAAGATCCTCAGGTGGTCGAAATTACTCCGTAGCCCTCCACAACGGCTCCCCTTTCTCTCATTCCACTTTCACTCCCACCTTCCTCCCTTCCCTTACGGCGCGGTTCAGAGTCAGAGTATTCGCGAGAGTTCAGAGAGTTCGCAGACTGGAGTGGCTTGCTACGGAAAGCGGGTGCTTGGCGCCTCAGCAGAGTGGTTTTCGCCCCTTACGAGCAACTGCTGACTGCATTGCGGATGTTGTCAGCACCCTTGAAAACGCCCGCAACACCAGCCAAGTGGGATACCTCATCCTGCTCGACATCAGAAGCGCCTTCGATTGTCTTCCTCACTGGGCAGTGATCGACGCGCTAAAAAACATTGGTGCCACCGGCCGCCTCCTGAACTTCGTCAGTGCGTTCCTCAGCGAGCGAACACTCTCCGTGAAGGTGGGCAACACCTGTAGTGCCCCCCGTCCAGTGCCATGCGGTGTCCCTCAGGGAAGTGTGCTGAGCCCTTTCCTATTCAACATCGTGCTGGCCCAACTACCCTTGTGTCTCCCCCGTGCTGAGCGCGAGTTTGCGCGTGTGTGTGTATATGCGGACGATGTTGCCCTGTTCGCCTCATCAACAACCCGCAGCAACGCCTCATCGCTTCGCGACCTTCAGCGTGCGCTCGATGCTGTCACCGCGTTTATTCGCAGTGTCGGCCTCGCAGTGTCGGCCGAAAAAACTGAAGCCCTGCTCTACCATCCCCGTGGTGCTGCAGCCCGCAACAAAACACGCCCTCTTCGCCTGGACGGAACCCCCCTGCCTTGGCGCACAACGGTTGTTTACCTCGGCCTCAAAATTGATGCCCGCATCACCTGGCGCCTTGCGGTGGATAAAGTGTGCGCAGACACCAAGCGCATAGGTAAACTAGCGCTTCGTCTCCTTGCCAAAGGTGAAGGAGCCTCTCCCCCGCTCTGTGCAAGAATCCATGAAGCGATCGCCTCAGCCAGAGCATTGTATGCCCTTCCCCTGCTCAGCCTCAGCCCACTCCAATGGAAAAGGCTGGACACATGCCATAGGAACGCCATACGACACATATATGGTCTCCCCAACGGATCTCAGGTGGCAGCGACCTATGCAGAAACCCGCAACATCCCCCTCTCACTAAGAGCACTCAAAACTGCCCTCAACCACATCGAGCGGCTTCACCGAGCACAAGATGGCTCTGAACTTCTTCGCAGAATTTCAGCCAAACCTAACACACGCATCAGTCGTGTCATGTGCCTCTTCCGTGAGATACTGGGCCCCTCTCCACCGCCCCTTGCTGCTCCACAACCCCCACATGAAATCTGCCCGCCCCGCATCTATCAGGGTCTCCCAGGGGTGAAGAGCAAACGAAACACGCCCGTATGCGCCCTTCAGCAAGAGGCCGCATCCAAAATTCACACGGATTTTCGTCACCGAACCCTCATCTTTACTGATGGGTCAG
Organism: Amblyomma maculatum; assembly: GCF_055883805.1. Classification (NCBI taxonomy): domain Eukaryota; kingdom Metazoa; phylum Arthropoda; class Arachnida; order Ixodida; family Ixodidae; genus Amblyomma; species Amblyomma maculatum. Next base: position 109,091,128 of record NC_139350.1, on the reverse strand, counting down.
TCCGTCAGCAAGAAAAATCCGCAGCTGCCGCATGTGTGATTCCCGACTTGGACACCTCTAAATTATGCAGGCTACACTTCCCTTCCTCGTCACAAACAGCTGAGATAGCTGCACTCAATCTGGCAGCCACCCTGCTCCTGGAAAGCCCTGAAATTAAAAATGCTGCCATTCTCACCGATTCGAGGGCAGCGCTTCAGGCCCAAGGACCTCGCCTACTGCAAGTATGCGCACGCAACTTCCAACGCCTCGCCGAATCCGGCTGCGATACAGTCCTACAATGGATCCCATCGCACTGTGGGATAGGGGGCAACGAACTTGCTGATGAGCTCGCTCGATCAGCCCACCACCCGTCCGTTCCCATGTGCGCGGACAACACTACATATGACTGTGCTCGTCTTGCAATCGCGCGACACACCATTTCCCACCACCCTGACCCTCGCATCGCCAGCGGCCACCCCTTCCGTGCAGTTAATACTCGCCTCTTCGCCCGGAGAGACTATGTTCTGCTGTTGCGCCTCCGCATCGGATGTGTTTGGACCGGTGTGCGCGCTAGCCGACTACGAGAAATGTCTCCCCTGTATGCGTCGTGCGGTGACGCAGAAACACTCGAACACGTTCTGTGTATGTGCCCTGTGTACTCGCAACCGCGACACCTCCTTCGGGAAGGTTACCGAAATCTTGGACTTCCCTGTGCTAACACATGTGAGATCCTTCACCCGTCTGGCCCTCCCCACAAAGTGCAAAGTGCCCTAAAAGTGCTCCTGTTATTCCTACGGGACAGTGGACTAAGTGCAAAACTGTGAACACTTTCCATCTTCCCCTAGTGCGCAAATTATTGCCAGCAACTCTCACCAATTCAGTGTGCCACTCCCGCGCTATTCCCCGCATAGCACCAGTTCCATTTTTTTTTTTATTATCATTATTCTGTTTGTGTTTTTTTTTTTTTCTTTAAGTCCTATAAGGCCTTTTTGCACAAGGACCTTCTCTCACTCCTGCGCGCAACCAACTGCCCGCAAATCGTCTAACTTTTATCTCTACCAATTTATGTAATGCCCACAGAATCTTTTTTTTTTTTTTTTCTGTGTGTGTGTTTATCATTATCAATTCCTCCGTTACATATTCCATAAGGTCCCATGCACCTTCTGCAAAGGCCCTATCTCCTCCATCTCAAATAATCCCCTCAGACTACTTTTTTTTTTTTCTCCCTCCACTTATTATTTTTTTTTTTTTGTGGTGTTTATTATCATCAATTCTTCCTTTATATATCCCATAAGGTCCCATCCACCCTCTGCAAAGGCCCTTCCTTCACAGCCTATCTGTTGCATTTCAACTAATGCCCTCAGACTACTTTTTTTTTCCCTCTCTTCTTTTTTTTTTTTTCTTTTGTCTGTTTAGTATCATCAATTGCTCCGTTACATATTCCATAAGGTCCCATCCACCTTCTGCAAAGGCCCTATCTCCTGCATTTCAAATAATCCCCTCAGACTTTTTTTTTCTCCCTCTTCTTTTTTTTTTTTTTTGTGGTGTTTATTATCATCAATTCTTCCTTTATATATCCCATAAGGTCCCATGCAACCTCTGCAAAGGCCCTTCCTTCCCAGCCTATCTGTCGCATTTCAAATATGCCCTCAGACTACTTTTTTTTTTATTATTATTATTATTTTTTATTATTATTATTATCTTATCTCCTCCTATATTATCCCACAAGGCTCTTTGCCCCTTCTGCAAGGCCCCACTCCTCCCACCGCGCGCATCCAACTGCTAGCATAAGCATCCATGACATTCCAAATCTCCCTATCAGATTTTCTTTTTTTTTTTCCCTTTCTTTAAACCTCATAATTATCTCTACATATGTCATGAAGGCTTTCTCCTTTGCGCGGCACGTCCCCGCTTCAAAATCCACCAATCCTTGTTGTACGAGTGTTTGCCCTTCCATGTTTGGCATTTTTCTCCAGGGGTCCTCGACATTGACTACCAACGACAACGCTTTCGCTCCCCCTTCCTCTCCCCTCTTTCATTCCCCCTTACCCTCTACTCGGCCCCGTAGCGGTGTATCCCTGCAAGTACAGGAGACAGTTATAGGGCCGTGTAATCCCCCCCCTTCTCTTCCCCCCTCAACAAGAATCTCATTATTATTATCTGTCACACAGAGCAAGTGTGACAGATACTGCGCCTTTTTCTTCCAGCGACAGTAGCGATGGTGTACCTACAAACTTGCTCTAGGCGGATAAAGTGCGACTAATTAACGCCGATAAGAGGCAAATGATAGAGGAGAGGAGGGATTCCCCTGATACTTAATATCCGAAATAGACTGCTGAAGGTCATTTCTTACTAAGCAAACCTGTGCATTCCACGAGGTTTATCTATTTATGATCTGAATTATTACGTAACTAAACTCTCCTTAAGCGAACGACCTCGCATTACCGAAGTGCCTGCAACGGAGCAGCACCAAAACAGCCGCCGATGAGTTATAAAATCTGACTTTTGATGGTATAGCGAGGGGGAAAGCGCGAACGCAGTCCCCCACTACCAAAAATTGCATGCCCCATCTGCCCCAGTTTGGGGTAGTGGCAGGGGTCAGCACGAGCGTAGTGCAATGCCCGCACCTCTCCCTGGAGGCACCGCCTTGCTGATCACGGTAGCCTCGGCACCAGGTAAGTATGCTTGGACGACGTCTCTGCCGCGGAGGCAACCTACAGAGACACCGCCTTCTGCTCAAGTTACGACCGTTGGGAAATAAAAGAACGTGCCTCTCCCTGCTCCGTGTTGCTTGTCCACCCGGAGAATAACAAATGTTTTCTTGCGAACTCTCAAGCTGTTAATTCAAAACTATTTTGTAGAAGCCTACTGACCATTATATGTGCACAAAATAGGCTACAAACTCGCACAACACGCTGGCGTATGTCTCAGTGTTGCTAATAGACATGTTTAACGGGTGGTGGCGCCACCTCACCAGCCTTCCAACTTCTCGCATTCCTCTACTGCGGCAATGCACTGCAGCGTATTGAGCGATTGAGCGTGCAGAGTTCGTGCCCCCAAGCAGTTCGTACCGGAGAAAGTCCCAGCGATTCGCGCGTTTCCGGCAAGAAACCATCCCCGTGAGTCTCGCAAGTGGCGTCACGGACTCCGATCGCATTGTAGTAGTGTGCCACGGGACTATCACTTGACAAGGGTAACGTTGAACCTGCGTCACGGCTACAATCCTCGCCCTCTCAGCAGTTTTTTCTTTTTTTTACTCTTTTCCGGGCTTTTTCTTTCGAACTTTTTTCCTTGTCTTTTTTTTGCGCACGTTCTTTGTAGAGGTCCCGTATTCCTTCCCGATATTCCGCTAACCACGCCCTACCTCCATTTCCCTCTTCGTGCTAACATACATTAAGTGTCCTAGGATTTAACGTGCTTTCTATACCTGCCGTGTTTTTTTTTTTTTTTTTTTTTTTTTCAATTCATTTCACCACCTTTCTACCTGTTTCTTTTCAACGCACTGACCTGTTTGCTCATCCACGACCCTCGCCTTGCTTTACATAGCGCAAATATGAAAAAGTTAACCCTCACGGTCTGCGTAGGGTTGTTCAATATGAAAAGGAGCAAAGTTATGCCATTCATTAAGTTACCCGTTCCTCTGTCGTTTATGTGTCAAGTATACTTTTTTGTGTGTTTTATTGATTATAAATGTAACGTCCAAAAGTAATTTTCGCCTTTACTTGAGAAAATAAAACGAACCGTCTTTTTGAGCAAACTGATAGTTCCCTTTCATACTCGGAGACAGTGTACAAAGACTACGTGGGGAAAGCAGCGTCAGAAATCGAGCAGGCAACGCAGCTTGTGGAGGTGGCACGCATACGTGCTTACTTGTTTTTTGTTTTTCCTTATAAACCACTTGGCTTAGACGACAATTACTATTTCGAATGAAATTAGAGCATTCTGCGTCTCTCGTACTATACTAAACAGTACCCTAATTTCGGCAATTTAACAAAAAGCACATGCAAATCTGCGTGTATTTCGCTTCGCTCCGAATATAATTCCTATCAGTTTAAACAAATCTAATAAACCACGTGGCGTAGACGGCCCCCGCCGTGAGTGAGTGATGCAGTGGTAAGACGCGCCCGACTACTGTGCCGGAGTTCCCGGGTCCGAACCCGACCACGGCGGCTGCGTTTTTCGATGGAGGCAAAACGAAGTGGCGTCCGTGTGCTGGTGCGATGTCAGCGCACGTTAAAGATCCTCAGGTGGTCGAAATTACTCCGTAGCCCTCCACAACGGCTCCCCTTTCTCTCATTCCACTTTCACTCCCACCTTCCTCCCTTCCCTTACGGCGCGGTTCAGAGTCAGAGTATTCGCGAGAGTTCAGAGAGTTCGCAGACTGGAGTGGCTTGCTACGGAAAGCGGGTGCTTGGCGCCTCAGCAGAGTGGTTTTCGCCCCTTACGAGCAACTGCTGACTGCATTGCGGATGTTGTCAGCACCCTTGAAAACGCCCGCAACACCAGCCAAGTGGGATACCTCATCCTGCTCGACATCAGAAGCGCCTTCGATTGTCTTCCTCACTGGGCAGTGATCGACGCGCTAAAAAACATTGGTGCCACCGGCCGCCTCCTGAACTTCGTCAGTGCGTTCCTCAGCGAGCGAACACTCTCCGTGAAGGTGGGCAACACCTGTAGTGCCCCCCGTCCAGTGCCATGCGGTGTCCCTCAGGGAAGTGTGCTGAGCCCTTTCCTATTCAACATCGTGCTGGCCCAACTACCCTTGTGTCTCCCCCGTGCTGAGCGCGAGTTTGCGCGTGTGTGTGTATATGCGGACGATGTTGCCCTGTTCGCCTCATCAACAACCCGCAGCAACGCCTCATCGCTTCGCGACCTTCAGCGTGCGCTCGATGCTGTCACCGCGTTTATTCGCAGTGTCGGCCTCGCAGTGTCGGCCGAAAAAACTGAAGCCCTGCTCTACCATCCCCGTGGTGCTGCAGCCCGCAACAAAACACGCCCTCTTCGCCTGGACGGAACCCCCCTGCCTTGGCGCACAACGGTTGTTTACCTCGGCCTCAAAATTGATGCCCGCATCACCTGGCGCCTTGCGGTGGATAAAGTGTGCGCAGACACCAAGCGCATAGGTAAACTAGCGCTTCGTCTCCTTGCCAAAGGTGAAGGAGCCTCTCCCCCGCTCTGTGCAAGAATCCATGAAGCGATCGCCTCAGCCAGAGCATTGTATGCCCTTCCCCTGCTCAGCCTCAGCCCACTCCAATGGAAAAGGCTGGACACATGCCATAGGAACGCCATACGACACATATATGGTCTCCCCAACGGATCTCAGGTGGCAGCGACCTATGCAGAAACCCGCAACATCCCCCTCTCACTAAGAGCACTCAAAACTGCCCTCAACCACATCGAGCGGCTTCACCGAGCACAAGATGGCTCTGAACTTCTTCGCAGAATTTCAGCCAAACCTAACACACGCATCGGTCGTGTCATGTGCCTCTTCCGTGAGATACTGGGCCCCTCTCCACCGCCCCTTGCTGCTCCACAACCCCCACATGAAATCTGCCCGCCCCGCATCTATCAGGGTCTCCCAGGGGTGAAGAGCAAACGAAACACGCCCGTATGCGCCCTTCAGCAAGAGGCCGCATCCAAAATTCACACGGATTTTCGTCACCGAACCCTCATCTTTACTGATGGGTCAGTCCGTCAGCAAGAAAAATCCGCAGCTGCCGCATGTGTGATTCCCGACTTGGACACCTCTAAATTATGCAGGCTACACTTCCCTTCCTCGTCACAAACAGCTGAGATAGCTGCACTCAATCTGGCAGCCACCCTGCTCCTGGAAAGCCCTGAAATTAAAAATGCTGCCATTCTCACCGATTCGAGGGCAGCGCTTCAGGCCCAAGGACCTCGCCTACTGCAAGTATGCGCACGCAACTTCCAACGCCTCGCCGAATCCGGCTGCGATACAGTCCTACAATGGATCCCATCGCACTGTGGGATAGGGGGCAACGAACTTGCTGATGAGCTCGCTCGATCAGCCCACCACCCGTCCGTTCCCATGTGCGCGGACAACACTACATATGACTGTGCTCGTCTTGCAATCGCGCGACACACCATTTCCCACCACCCTGACCCTCGCATCGCCAGCGGCCACCCCTTCCGTGCAGTTAATACTCGCCTCTTCGCCCGGAGAGACTATGTTCTGCTGTTGCGCCTCCGCATCGGATGTGTTTGGACCGGTGTGCGCGCTAGCCGACTACGAGAAATGTCTCCCCTGTATGCGTCGTGCGGTGACGCAGAAACACTCGAACACGTTCTGTGTATGTGCCCTGTGTACTCGCAACCGCGACACCTCCTTCGGGAAGGTTACCGAAATCTTGGACTTCCCTGTGCTAACACATGTGAGATCCTTCACCCGTCTGGCCCTCCCCACAAAGTGCAAAGTGCCCTAAAAGTGCTCCTGTTATTCCTACGGGACAGTGGACTAAGTGCAAAACTGTGAACACTTTCCATCTTCCCCTAGTGCGCAAATTATTGCCAGCAACTCTCACCAATTCAGTGTGCCACTCCCGCGCTATTCCCCGCATAGCACCAGTTCCATTTTTTTTTTTTATTATCATTATTCTGTTTGTGTTTTTTTTTTTCTTTAAGTCCTATAAGGCCTTTTTGCACAAGGACCTTCTCTCACTCCTGCGCGCAACCAACTGCCCGCAAATCGTCTAACTTTTATCTCTACCAATTTATGTAATGCCCACAGAATCTTTTTTTTTTTTTTTCTGTGTGTGTGTTTATCATTATCAATTCCTCCGTTACATATTCCATAAGGTCCCATGCACCTTCTGCAAAGGCCCTATCTCCTCCATCTCAAATAATCCCCTCAGACTACTTTTTTTTTTTTTCTCCCTCCACTTATTATTTTTTTTTTTGTGGTGTTTATTATCATCAATTCTTCCTTTATATATCCCATAAGGTCCCATCCACCCTCTGCAAAGGCCCTTCCTTCACAGCCTATCTGTTGCATTTCAACTAATGCCCTCAGACTACTTTTTTTTTCCCTCTCTTCTTTTTTTTTTTTTCTTTTGTCTGTTTAGTATCATCAATTGCTCCGTTACATATTCCATAAGGTCCCATCCACCTTCTGCAAAGGCCCTATCTCCTGCATTTCAAATAATCCCCTCAGACTTTTTTTTTTCTCCCTCTTCTTTTTTTTTTTTTTGTGGTGTTTATTATCATCAATTCTTCCTTTATATATCCCATAAGGTCCCATGCAACCTCTGCAAAGGCCCTTCCTTCCCAGCCTATCTGTCGCATTTCAAATATGCCCTCAGACTACTTTTTTTTTATTATTATTATTATTTTTTATTATTATTATTATCTTATCTCCTCCTATATTATCCCACAAGGCTCTTTGCCCCTTCTGCAAGGCCCCACTCCTCCCACCGCGCGCATCCAACTGCTAGCATAAGCATCCATGACATTCCAAATCTCCCTATCAGATTTTCTTTTTTTTTTTTTCCCTTTCTTTAAACCTCATAATTATCTCTACATATGTCATGAAGGCTTTCTCCTTTGCGCGGCACGTCCCCGCTTCAAAATCCACCAATCCTTGTTGTACGAGTGTTTGCCCTTCCATGTTTGGCATTTTTCTCCAGGGGTCCTCGACATTGACTACCAACGACAACGCTTTCGCTCCCCCTTCCTCTCCCCTCTTTCATTCCCCCTTACCCTCTACTCGGCCCCGTAGCGGTGTATCCCTGCAAGTACAGGAGACAGTTATAGGGCCGTGTAATCCCCCCCCTTCTCTTCCCCCCTCAACAAGAATCTCATTATTATTATCTGTCACACAGAGCAAGTGTGACAGATACTGCGCCTTTTTCTTCCAGCGACAGTAGCGATGGTGTACCTACAAACTTGCTCTAGGCGGATAAAGTGCGACTAATTAACGCCGATAAGAGGCAAATGATAGAGGAGAGGAGGGATTCCCCTGATACTTAATATCCGAAATAGACTGCTGAAGGTCATTTCTTACTAAGCAAACCTGTGCATTCCACGAGGTTTATCTATTTATGATCTGAATTATTACGTAACTAAACTCTCCTTAAGCGAACGACCTCGCATTACCGAAGTGCCTGCAACGGAGCAGCACCAAAACAGCCGCCGATGAGTTATAAAATCTGACTTTTGATGGTATAGCGAGGGGGAAAGCGCGAACGCAGTCCCCCACTACCAAAAATTGCATGCCCCATCTGCCCCAGTTTGGGGTAGTGGCAGGGGTCAGCACGAGCGTAGTGCAATGCCCGCACCTCTCCCTGGAGGCACCGCCTTGCTGATCACGGTAGCCTCGGCACCAGGTAAGTATGCTTGGACGACGTCTCTGCCGCGGAGGCAACCTACAGAGACACCGCCTTCTGCTCAAGTTACGACCGTTGGGAAATAAAAGAACGTGCCTCTCCCTGCTCCGTGTTGCTTGTCCACCCGGAGAATAACAAATGTTTTCTTGCGAACTCTCAAGCTGTTAATTCAAAACTATTTTGTAGAAGCCTACTGACCATTATATGTGCACAAAATAGGCTACAAACTCGCACAACACGCTGGCGTATGTCTCAGTGTTGCTAATAGACATGTTTAACGGGTGGTGGCGCCACCTCACCAGCCTTCCAACTTCTCGCATTCCTCTACTGCGGCAATGCACTGCAGCGTATTGAGCGATTGAGCGTGCAGAGTTCGTGCCCCCAAGCAGTTCGTACCGGAGAAAGTCCCAGCGATTCGCGCGTTTCCGGCAAGAAACCATCCCCGTGAGTCTCGCAAGTGGCGTCACGGACTCCGATCGCATTGTAGTAGTGTGCCACGGGACTATCACTTGACAAGGGTAACGTTGAACCTGCGTCACGGCTACAATCCTCGCCCTCTCAGCAGTTTTTTCTTTTTTTTACTCTTTTCCGGGCTTTTTCTTTCGAACTTTTTTCCTTGTCTTTTTTTTGCGCACGTTCTTTGTAGAGGTCCCGTATTCCTTCCCGATATTCCGCTAACCACGCCCTACCTCCATTTCCCTCTTCGTGCTAACATACTGCCACCTGGTGTCTCCATCTTCTTGCTGCGCCTGGAAGAAGAGGACACTGAAGTTGACTCGCGTGCTGAGCGCCGAACGTTTTGCCTGCTGGTACAGCTTCGTCTTGTCGTCTGTTACGTCTAGCCCTGTTGTCCGTGACATATTTTGGTGGAGGTGCGGGGTATCGATCCCAGTATATGTCCCGCACTCCTCCGCATACCCAGGATTCAGGTCCTGTGCCAATTGACACGCCTGTTCACCGCACTAGCCGGAGGAACCTAGGCCTACCACCTGAGCACGGGCCGTTGGAATTCACCACCGCAGCCGCCCCTCGACCTGTCATGCAAACGCCAACGTATTACACTTTCCAGAACCCACGACTGCCTAAGGTTTTCCACGGCTGTCAGACGGAAGACGTCGAAGACTGGCTCACCCAGTTTGAACGCGTCGCCGCATTTAATCAGTGGGACGACGCCGCAAAGCTCAGGAACGTCTTCTTCAGCCTGGAAGATGGCGCTCGTACATGGTACGAGAATCGCGAAGGCGCCCTAACATCGTGGCGCGAGTTCTGCCGCTGCATCCTGGACACCTACACCAGCCCGGATCGCCGAGAACGAGCGGAAAGGGCTTTACGCTCTCGCATACAGATGCCGAACGAGACCATAACCATGTACGTGGAGGACATGACTAGGCTGTTCCGACGATCTGACCCGGCCATGCCCGAAGAGAAAAAGGTACGCCATCTCATGCACGGCGTTAAGGAACAACTGTTCGCTGGGCTCGTGCGCAATCCGCCGAGCACAGTTGCAGAGTTTCTTTCGGAGGCAGTCACGATGGAAAGGATGCTCCAGCAGCGGTCTACGACCTACGACAGGCCGGTACTCGCCGCTTCGCTCACGGAGCCGCATTCGGCCTTCGGGGCTAGTCCCGACCTTCTTCGCGACATCATCCGGTCCATTCTGCGCGAAGAGCTCCAGACGCTCTTCGGTGCTCCCCAGCCGACGATCGGCTCTATCGCTAGTATTGTCCGAGAAGAGCTCCAACAAGCATTTCGGCCTTCGGTACCATCCGCTAACCCGCCATCCTTTTCCACCGAGCCCTGTCGGCCAACCTATGCGGACATCTTGCGACGTGCCCCAACCGATTCCACACAATTACCGCCACCCGACCAAGGCTCGCTGTATTCAGCCCACCCCGAACCGTACATCGACAACCGCCGACCACCCTACCGAAAGGCAGACCTGTGGCGTGCCCCAAATCGGCAGCGCCTGTGCTTCCACTGCGGAGAACCTGGCCACCTGTATCGACAGTGCCCATATCGACAACTGGGACTGAAGGGTTTCCCCATCGACATGCGTAGCCCTCCTTTAGGCCAACGACCCCGGGATATTGAGGACTACGTAGCCCAGCAGCGCATGGCGCCAACTTCTAGACGACAGTCACGATCTCCGTCTCCACGCCGACTATCCTCGCAGCCCAGCTCCTCCTGGATGGCGCAGCGACGGCCGTCTAGTCCGAGCCGGGAAAACTAAAGACAGCGACCTCAGGGGGCGAGGCCGCTTCAAATCGACGCAACGAAGACCCCCCGACAACGCCACCCGTGAGCGACCGCGACTTGACGGCCCCGACGACAGTTCGTACACGTGAAGATAGACTCTCGCTGGATATACCCGTGGTCCTCGACGGCTATAAGGTTAGCGCATTGGTAGACACTGGTGCTGATTTTTCCATTTTAAGCGGGAAGCTAGCGGCGCTTCTAAAAAAAGTGATGACGCCATGGTATGGCACGCAGATTCGAACCGCTGGCGGGCATGTCGTAACTCCGAGCGGTCAGTGCACGGCGAGAGTCCAAATTCGCAACTCCACGTTTGTTGTAAGCTGCCTTGTAATACCTGACTGCTCCCGCGACTGTATCCTTGGTGTCGATTTTCTTCGGGAGTATGGGGCCATTATCGATCTCCGGAAGCGTACCGTGACCTTTTCAACTGAGAAAGCGGATGATACTGACACCGCAGACCGCCAAAGCCACGCCCCTCTTCGAATTTCCGCCGAGAGCGTTTCTATTCCGCCACGTTCCAGTGTTTTTGTGACCGTTAACTGCGATGAACTGCGTGACGGAACGGCGGTCGCTGAGGGCAACCAGTCCCTTTTGCTCACCCACGGTATCACCTCGGCGCGGAGTCTCATCCATCTCCGTAACGGCCGATCTGAGCTCCTGGTGACTAACTTCACGAACGAGCCCCGCCATCTTTTCCGCGCTACCGCTATCGCATTCGCCGACGCCTTAGCGGACGTTTCTGAATGTTTTACGTTCGGAGAAGTTGAAAATGTGCACCCATCCCTTGATCGTCTGGATATTAGTACAGATCTCTCGGAAACGCAGCAGCACGACCTACGTTCTCTTCTTTTAAAATACAGTGCTTGTTTCGCGACATCATCGAAAATTCGGCAGACGCCTCTTGTGAAGCACCGTATAATTACTCCCGACGATGCCCGCCCTATACGCCAGCAGCCGTACCGCATCTCAACGACCGAACGTGAAGCGATTCACACACAGGTTCAGGAGATGCTTCGTGATGGTGTCATCCAACCCTCCAACAGTCCGTGGTCGTCCCCTGTCGTGCTTGTGAAAAAAAAGGATGGCACCCTTCGCTTCTGTGTTGACTATCGAAAGTTGAACGACATCACTAAAAAAGACGTCTACCCGCTGCCCCGTATCGACGATTCACTCGACAAGCTTCGTCGCGCCCAGTACTTCTCCTCCATTGACTTGAAGAGCGGGTACTGGCAGATTGAGGTTGATGAGCGGGACCGCGAAAAAACAGCTTTTGTTACCCCAGATGGACTGTATGAGTTTAAAGTGCTGCCATTCGGCCTATGTTCAGCGCCGGCTACTTTTCAGCGCATGATGGACACCGTTCTCGCTGGCCTCAAATGGCAAATCTGTTTAGTTTATCTCGACGACGTTGTCGTGTTCTCTGAAACCTTTGGAGAACACCTTGAACGCCTTCGAGCAGTATTAGATGCCCTCCGGTCAGCTGACTTGACGCTCAAGCCCGAAAAGTGCCACTTTGGCTACAAAGAGTTGAAGTTTCTTGGTCATCTCGTGAGTGCCGCAGGCGTTAGGCCAGACCCCGACAAAACTGCCGCTGTCGCAAAATTTCCCGTTCCTACCACGAAGAGGAGTTTAAAACGTTTCCTGGGTTTGTGTGCGTACTACCGCCGCTTCATCGCCGACTTTTCCAAGGTAGCCGCACCCCTAAACCGCCTCACGCGGGATGATACACAGTTCGTGTGGGCCGCCGAGCAACAGGAGGCTTTTGCGGAGCTACGCAGACGACTGCAAACTACTCCTGTTCTTGCGCACTTTGATGAAGACGCTACCACCGAAATCCACACCGACGCCAGCAACATCGGCCTTGGCGCTGTACTCATTCAACACCAAGCTGGCGTGGAAAGGGTCATTGCGTATGCCAGCCGCACGCTCTCCCGCGCTGAAACAAATTATTCCACTACGGAAAAGGAATGCCTCGCAGTTGTGTGGGCAGCTATGAAATTTAGGCCTTACCTCTATGGACGCGCGTTTAAAGTCGTTACTGACCACCATTCTCTGTGCTGGCTGGCCAATCTCCGTGATCCATCAGGGCGCCTAGCACGATGGAGCCTTCGCCTTCAAGAATTTGATTACTCCATTGTGTACAAGTCTGGTCAGAAGCACGAAGATGCTGACGCGCTCTCGCGGGCACCCGTCGGATTTGTCGATAACGCCACGGATGACACAAGTTTTCTTGGACTACTGAATGCCTCAGATATAATGACCCGACAGCGAGCTGACCCAGACCTTCGACCTGTCATTGACCACCTGGAGGGTCGCGCTGCTGACGTCCCCCGCCAGTTTGGAAGGCACCGTTCTGCATTCTGTCTTCGGAATGGCGTTTTATTCAAGAAAAACTCCAGCACTGTTGATCGAGCGCACCTTCTTGTCGTGCCGGCCGACCTGCGCGACGACATCCTTTTTGCTTGCCACGATGAGCCCACCTCCGGCCACTTAGGCTTTGCACGCACACTCGCTCGAGTTCGTCAAGCCTATTATTGGCCTAAACTTTCTGACGCCGTCCATCGCTACGTCAGAGGCTGCCGCGAGTGTCAACGTCGGAAGGTACCTCCTCTCAAACCCGCGGGTTTGCTCCAACCTATTATTCCACCTCGGACGCCGTTTGACCAAGTCGGCATCGACCTACTGGGCCCATTTCCGCTGTCATCGACGGGTAACAAATGGATTATAGTCGCGACCGACTATCTCACTCGTTATGCGGAAACCAAGGCAGTGCAGCGGGGCACATCAATTGAGATCGCTCAATTCTTCATGCAGCAAATCGTGTTGCGTCATGGCGCACCGTCCCTAGTCGTAACCGATCGAGGCACCGCCTTTACGGCACAGCTCATGCACGACGTGCTCGAGCTTAGTCATACCAGCCACCGAAAAACTACTGCATATCACCCGCAGACGAATGGCCTCACGGAGAGACTCAACAAAACCATCGCCGACATGATCGCAATGTACATAGACTCGCAGCACAAAAACTGGGATGAAATTCTTCCCTACATCACATATGCCTACAACACGGCCACCCAAGAGACGACGCGTTTTACACCATTTCGCCTAGTCTACGGACGTGACGTTCAGACGATGTTGGATGCTATGCTTCCGACCTGCACAGATGATCATCCACTCATGCCAGACGCCGAACAGTTTGCTCAGCGCGCTGAGGAAGCACGTCAACTTGCCCGAATTCACATTCAGCAACAGCAGGGCACGGATGCACGCCGCTACAACCTCCGTCATCGACACGTCGCCTACCATCCCGGAGAGAAAGTTTGGGTATGGACCCCGGTGCGTCGGCCCGGCTTGTGTGATAAACTGATTTCCCGCTACTTCGGACCTTACGAAGTTCTGCGCCGAGTCACGGAAGTAACATACGAAGTTCTTCCAGTGGGTACTGTGCAGCCCTCGCGTCGGCAACCACGCTCCGAGGTCGTGCACGTCGTCCGCATGAAGCCCTATTTCACGCGGTAGTGCGCTATGCGCTTGTTTCGTTGTTGCGTAGGACACCTTACCTCGCGCTCCGTCCCTTATTTCTCTTTTTTAAGGGGGGGAGTAATGCCACCTGGTGTCTCCATCTTCTTGCTGCGCCTGGAAGAAGAGGACACTGAAGTTGACTCGCGTGCTGAGCGCCGAACGTTTTGCCTGCTGGTACAGCTTCGTCTTGTCGTCTGTTACGTCTAGCCCTGTTGTCCGTGACAATACATTAAGTGTCCTAGGATTTAACGTGCTTTCTATACCTGCCGTGTTTTTTTTTTTTTTTTTTTTTTCAATTCATTTCACCACCTTTCTACCTGTTTCTTTTCAACGCACTGACCTGTTTGCTCATCCACGACCCTCGCCTTGCTTTACATAGCGCAAATATGAAAAAGTTAACCCTCACGGTCTGCGTAGGGTTGTTCAATATGAAAAGGAGCAAAGTTATGCCATTCATTAAGTTACCCGTTCCTCTGTCGTTTATGTGTCAAGTATACTTTTTTGTGTGTTTTATTGATTATAAATGTAACGTCCAAAAGTAATTTTCGCCTTTACTTGAGAAAATAAAACGAACCGTCTTTTTGAGCAAACTGATAGTTCCCTTTCATACTCGGAGACAGTGTACAAAGACTACGTGGGGAAAGCAGCGTCAGAAATCGAGCAGGCAACGCAGCTTGTGGAGGTGGCACGCATACGTGCTTACTTGTTTTTTGTTTTTCCTTATAAACCACTTGGCTTAGACGACAATTACTATTTCGAATGAAATTAGAGCATTCTGCGTCTCTCGTACTATACTAAACAGTACCCTAATTTCGGCAATTTAACAAAAAGCACATGCAAATCTGCGTGTATTTCGCTTCGCTCCGAATATAATTCCTATCAGTTTAAACAAATCTAATAAACCACGTGGCGTAGACGGCCCCCGCCGTGAGTGAGTGATGCAGTGGTAAGACGCGCCCGACTACTGTGCCGGAGTTCCCGGGTCCGAACCCGACCACGGCGGCTGCGTTTTTCGATGGAGGCAAAACGAAGTGGCGTCCGTGTGCTGGTGCGATGTCAGCGCACGTTAAAGATCCTCAGGTGGTCGAAATTACTCCGTAGCCCTCCACAACGGCTCCCCTTTCTCTCATTCCACTTTCACTCCCACCTTCCTCCCTTCCCTTACGGCGCGGTTCAGAGTCAGAGTATTCGCGAGAGTTCAGAGAGTTCGCAGACTGGAGTGGCTTGCTACGGAAAGCGGGTGCTTGGCGCCTCAGCAGAGTGGTTTTCGCCCCTTACGAGCAACTGCTGACTGCATTGCGGATGTTGTCAGCACCCTTGAAAACGCCCGCAACACCAGCCAAGTGGGATACCTCATCCTGCTCGACATCAGAAGCGCCTTCGATTGTCTTCCTCACTGGGCAGTGATCGACGCGCTAAAAAACATTGGTGCCACCGGCCGCCTCCTGAACTTCGTCAGTGCGTTCCTCAGCGAGCGAACACTCTCCGTGAAGGTGGGCAACACCTGTAGTGCCCCCCGTCCAGTGCCATGCGGTGTCCCTCAGGGAAGTGTGCTGAGCCCTTTCCTATTCAACATCGTGCTGGCCCAACTACCCTTGTGTCTCCCCCGTGCTGAGCGCGAGTTTGCGCGTGTGTGTGTATATGCGGAAGATGTTGCCCTGTTCGCCTCATCAACAACCCGCAGCAACGCCTCATCGCTTCGCGACCTTCAGCGTGCGCTCGATGCTGTCACCGCGTTTATTCGCAGTGTCGGCCTCGCAGTGTCGGCCGAAAAAACTGAAGCCCTGCTCTACCATCCCCGTGGTGCTGCAGCCCGCAACAAAACACGCCCTCTTCGCCTGGACGGAACCCCCCTGCCTTGGCGCACAACGGTTGTTTACCTCGGCCTCAAAATTGATGCCCGCATCACCTGGCGCCTTGCGGTGGATAAAGTGTGCGCAGACACCAAGCGCATAGGTAAACTAGCGCTTCGTCTCCTTGCCAAAGGTGAAGGAGCCTCTCCCCCGCTCTGTGCAAGAATCCATGAAGCGATCGCCTCAGCCAGAGCATTGTATGCCCTTCCCCTGCTCAGCCTCAGCCCACTCCAATGGAAAAGGCTGGACACATGCCATAGGAACGCCATACGACACATATATGGTCTCCCCAACGGATCTCAGGTGGCAGCGACCTATGCAGAAACCCGCAACATCCCCCTCTCACTAAGAGCACTCAAAACTGCCCTCAACCACATCGAGCGGCTTCACCGAGCACAAGATGGCTCTGAACTTCTTCGCAGAATTTCAGCCAAACCTAACACACGCATCAGTCGTGTCATGTGCCTCTTCCGTGAGATACTGGGCCCCTCTCCACCGCCCCTTGCTGCTCCACAACCCCCACATGAAATCTGCCCGCCCCGCATCTATCAGGGTCTCCCAGGGGTGAAGAGCAAACGAAACACGCCCGTATGCGCCCTTCAGCAAGAGGCCGCATCCAAAATTCACACGGATTTTCGTCACCGAACCCTCATCTTTACTGATGGGTCAGTCCGTCAGCAAGAAAAATCCGCAGCTGCCGCATGTGTGATTCCCGACTTGGACACCTCTAAATTATGCAGGCTACACTTCCCTTCCTCGTCACAAACAGCTGAGATAGCTGCACTCAATCTGGCAGCCACCCTGCTCCTGGAAAGCCCTGAAATTAAAAATGCTGCCATTCTCACCGATTCGAGGGCAGCGCTTCAGGCCCAAGGACCTCGCCTACTGCAAGTATGCGCACGCAACTTCCAACGCCTCGCCGAATCCGGCTGCGATACAGTCCTACAATGGATCCCATCGCACTGTGGGATAGGGGGCAACGAACTTGCTGATGAGCTCGCTCGATCAGCCCACCACCCGTCCGTTCCCATGTGCGCGGACAACACTACATATGACTGTGCTCGTCTTGCAATCGCGCGACACACCATTTCCCACCACCCTGACCCTCGCATCGCCAGCGGCCACCCCTTCCGTGCAGTTAATACTCGCCTCTTCGCCCGGAGAGACTATGTTCTGCTGTTGCGCCTCCGCATCGGATGTGTTTGGACCGGTGTGCGCGCTAGCCGACTACGAGAAATGTCTCCCCTGTATGCGTCGTGCGGTGACGCAGAAACACTCGAACACGTTCTGTGTATGTGCCCTGTGTACTCGCAACCGCGACACCTCCTTCGGGAAGGTTACCGAAATCTTGGACTTCCCTGTGCTAACACATGTGAGATCCTTCACCCGTCTGGCCCTCCCCACAAAGTGCAAAGTGCCCTAAAAGTGCTCCTGTTATTCCTACGGGACAGTGGACTAAGTGCAAAACTGTGAACACTTTCCATCTTCCCCTAGTGCGCAAATTATTGCCAGCAACTCTCACCAATTCAGTGTGCCACTCCCGCGCTATTCCCCGCATAGCACCAGTTCCATTTTTTTTTTTATTATCATTATTCTGTTTGTGTTTTTTTTTTTTTTCTTTAAGTCCTATAAGGCCTTTTTGCACAAGGACCTTCTCTCACTCCTGCGCGCAACCAACTGCCCGCAAATCGTCTAACTTTTATCTCTACCAATTTATGTAATGCCCACAGAATCTTTTTTTTTTTTTTCTGTGTGTGTGTTTATCATTATCAATTCCTCCGTTACATATTCCATAAGGTCCCATGCACCTTCTGCAAAGGCCCTATCTCCTCCATCTCAAATAATCCCCTCAGACTACTTTTTTTTTTTTTTCTCCCTCCACTTATTATTTTTTTTTTTTTGTGGTGTTTATTATCATCAATTCTTCCTTTATATATCCCATAAGGTCCCATCCACCCTCTGCAAAGGCCCTTCCTTCACAGCCTATCTGTTGCATTTCAACTAATGCCCTCAGACTACTTTTTTTTTCCCTCTCTTCTTTTTTTTTTTTTCTTTTGTCTGTTTAGTATCATCAATTGCTCCGTTACATATTCCATAAGGTCCCATCCACCTTCTGCAAAGGCCCTATCTCCTGCATTTCAAATAATCCCCTCAGACTTTTTTTTTCTCCCTCTTCTTTTTTTTTTTTTTGTGGTGTTTATTATCATCAATTCTTCCTTTATATATCCCATAAGGTCCCATGCAACCTCTGCAAAGGCCCTTCCTTCCCAGCCTATCTGTCGCATTTCAAATATGCCCTCAGACTACTTTTTTTTTATTATTATTATTATTTTTTATTATTATTATTATCTTATCTCCTCCTATATTATCCCACAAGGCTCTTTGCCCCTTCTGCAAGGCCCCACTCCTCCCACCGCGCGCATCCAACTGCTAGCATAAGCATCCATGACATTCCAAATCTCCCTATCAGATTTTCTTTTTTTTTTTTCCCTTTCTTTAAACCTCATAATTATCTCTACATATGTCATGAAGGCTTTCTCCTTTGCGCGGCACGTCCCCGCTTCAAAATCCACCAATCCTTGTTGTACGAGTGTTTGCCCTTCCATGTTTGGCATTTTTCTCCAGGGGTCCTCGACATTGACTACCAACGACAACGCTTTCGCTCCCCCTTCCTCTCCCCTCTTTCATTCCCCCTTACCCTCTACTCGGCCCCGTAGCGGTGTATCCCTGCAAGTACAGGAGACAGTTATAGGGCCGTGTAATCCCCCCCCTTCTCTTCCCCCCTCAACAAGAATCTCATTATTATTATCTGTCACACAGAGCAAGTGTGACAGATACTGCGCCTTTTTCTTCCAGCGACAGTAGCGATGGTGTACCTACAAACTTGCTCTAGGCGGATAAAGTGCGACTAATTAACGCCGATAAGAGGCAAATGATAGAGGAGAGGAGGGATTCCCCTGATACTTAATATCCGAAATAGACTGCTGAAGGTCATTTCTTACTAAGCAAACCTGTGCATTCCACGAGGTTTATCTATTTATGATCTGAATTATTACGTAACTAAACTCTCCTTAAGCGAACGACCTCGCATTACCGAAGTGCCTGCAACGGAGCAGCACCAAAACAGCCGCCGATGAGTTATAAAATCTGACTTTTGATGGTATAGCGAGGGGGAAAGCGCGAACGCAGTCCCCCACTACCAAAAATTGCATGCCCCATCTGCCCCAGTTTGGGGTAGTGGCAGGGGTCAGCACGAGCGTAGTGCAATGCCCGCACCTCTCCCTGGAGGCACCGCCTTTTGAAGAGAATTTTATTTTTCATAAACATCTACAGAACACAAGTGTATCCGTCTGGGGCCTTAGCGGACAAAAATTGCAATAATTCTAGAGGTGTTCAATCACGTACATATACACAAATATACATACAAATATACATGCTGTTTCGCTGATAACATTTCTGCACAGCTTTTTTGCTTTGTGGAACTATTTCATGATAACATCATCGAAACGTTTCTCTCACTTGCCTATCTTCCTAGTATGGAAGGATAGGCGCGGTCACTTTACCATTTGCAACAACAATGAATCTCGTTGACCAATGTCGGAGGAATTCTTCCTCCCCCAGCATGACAAGTTCCTCATTCAGGTGAGTGTATAGTAATGTTCTTAATCTATGCAGCATCGGAAACATGGCTTTCTGCGGTCGCCCCCGCAAAACAGCCAGGCCTCTCCGCTTCCACAGTACATACATGCCTATACACATGACAAGCTCTATGAAAATGTCTCTGTGGCGACTCTGCCACTGCATTCTGGCATGAAACATGCGCGTCACTAGGCGCCAGAATGTGCGCGCCACACAACACTCATGCAAAACATGATCTAAGGTTTCAGTGCGACCGCATTGCGGGCATAACGCGGAGCGCGCCACGCCCCACGCTGCAAGGCGGTCGGCTGTTGGTAGTGCCTGCCATTCTCGTAACCAAATGAAATCGCGGACATCCGCTGGAAGGGAGGCTGTGATCAACGGCCTCCGCTTTCTTTTGCTAACCTTCCTGCGCTGGTCATCATCCAGGCGCTGAATAGCTATGTTTTCACATATGTCTGTGGGGGACATTTCCTTGGGGTCACAATTGGGTAATGCGTTCTGAACCATGCGTAGGGATTGTACAATATATGTGTAAAACACTGGTGGTCTCTCGGCTGCCGGACCTGTACATGAGTCCATTCCAAACAGACGGCGAGAGGTGCCCATAAAATACACAGTAAGTTGTTTGCCACAGTATACTACATCCGCGATGATATCCCAAGTGGCTCTCAGGGCCAGCACGCGGCACATTATTTCAAAGTCCGGGATGCTGAAGCCTCCCATTTTAGTCGGTAAGCGGACCAGAGCCCTTGAAACACTCTCGTTCTTCTCATTCCAAAGGAACGAACCACAAGCAGTAGCTAACCGCTGTAGGACTCTGCGAGGAGGACGGGCCACTTTAGCTACGTAAAAAAGGGACGCCACCACACTGCTTTTGATGAGGTATGCTCGCTCAGAGAAGGGTAAGTGAAACGTTCGAGCTACGTCGATCCGTTTCTCAGCTTTTTGTCTTATTTCTTTCCAGGTGCTACGAGCTACCTCACCGGACGCTAGGAATGTAACGCCCAGGACTTTCACACCATCTACCCAGGCAACACCATCAGGAAAGTCTTCGTTAAAAGCTCCGAAACGCAGTGCTTGGCTTTTTGCCGGATTGAGGCGTGCACCTGATAGGCAGCTATATATGTGAAAAAGACGCAGAAATGCGCTGTAACTATCAATATTCCTTATGAAAAGAGAAACATCATCAGCGTATGCTGCTACTTTCACCTCACCCTGGCCTGGGAGAGGGAACCCGCGTATTGACTTGCAGTTTTGAACCTGCTGCAACAAAGGCTCTATGCACAGCACGAAAAGGAGAGATGAGAGAGGACAACCTTGCCGTATTCCCCTGCTCACAGCAATTGGATCACTGGGCTGGCCGTTGATTACCAGGTAAGCTTCTAAATCTGTATACAGCAACCGAAGGGTTCCTATTAAGCGCTCCGGAAAGCCAAAACATTCTAGAACAGCAAAAAGATACTCTCGTTCTACACAATCAAATGCCTTTTCTTGGTCAAGGGATACAAAAGCGCCTGAAACCTGAGTATGTGTGGCAAAGGTAAAAAGATCGCGGGTTAGAGCTAGCGAAGAATAGATTGTGCGGCCTGGTACACAGCATGTTTGGGCATTGCTAATTAGTTCAGGTAAGACAGCTGTTATACGATGTGCTAGTATTGCAGCAAATATTTTATAATCCGAGTTGAGTAAGGAGATGGGCCTCCATGCCTTGGGTTCAGATGGTTCACCGCCACTTTTTAGAATGAGTACGACTCTACTCTCGCGGAATGTTTCCGGTCTAATCCCTTCCGTAAGGAGCCCGTTGAGCATTGACAGTAGGTGTACTTGTATTACTTCGAAAAACGTCTTATAAAATATGATTGGAAGCCCGTCCGGGCCTGCGGCTGCAGAGGCATTCATTCCCTGCACCGCTATCCGAAGCTCATCCGAGGTTATTGGACAGCAAAGATCTTCCCGGAGTTCTTCAGGAATGCGCGCTATACCTGAACAAAATTCTCGAACATCACAGTTCAGACCTTCACTGTCTCTACCTTCAGTCGTGAACAAGTGCGTAAAATGTGCGGTGAATACTTCCCTTATGTCTTCGGCGTTGTCAGACTGTGTCCCGTTCGGCAGTACAACAAAGGGAATCGATGTAACTCTTTCTAAAGAGCCGCTGCGAACACTGCGAAGGACCGCGGGGTCAGCAACAGGCCTCCCCTTCACAAACAATTCTGCGGCTGTGCGCGAGCTAAGGCGAAGCAGGAGTTGGTAACGAGCTTTTAACTGATTTAAATAGTCCTGCATGGTGAACGTGAGAGGCTCACCACGCCGCACTATGCGTGCTTTCCGAAGGGTGTCGTTTATTTCAGCTGTCAGCCTCAACTTTCTTTCCCGACCTCCTTTCATTAGCTCTGCACGCCAGCTGGCCTTCAAGGAATCCCAACATCGCGGCTCCACTGGGCGGCTGCACGTGTACTCGAGTGCCACACGCAGGGTGGCAACGCTCACCGGATCATATACGAGTGTTGTGTCCATTTTCCAGTGATTCTGAAATGGAGCTGACTGGTGGAATGATAACTTTACTGATACGGGGAAATGATCAGAGATGCGTGGGACATCAGGCGGGAATCTGAGGACGTCACAGCTGGTAACATGAGTGGCTAGATTTTCAGGGAAGTAAAAGCGGTCTAATCGACTCATGTTAGAGCCGCGTTGCCACGTTGCTTTAAATTGGTTACCATGCAGATCTATCCACGCATCTCTAAGCCTGAAGCTACGTATGAGCCGTTTTAGTGCTCGTACGCCTGTGTAAGGCCTGCCCTGTCTGCGACCACTGACATCTCTGTGAGGGTCCTCAACACAGTTGAAATCCCCAACCAGGAAAGTGGGATAGCTATCAAGCATGTAGGCATCGAGTGAATCAAAAAATTCAGAGGTGCAGGAGCGCTGCGCTGAAGCGTAGATAACAAGTGCTCTCACACGACGACCATGCAGGTTAAAGTCAACTGCCAACGTGCGTCCATCAAACCCGAAATGACAATGGGTACCGCGTCGATAAGCAGGCGTAAGAAATACAACCCCGACGCCACTCATAAATGCATCAGTTAACGTAAAAAATGCTTCAACACAAAACCGAGAACAAAAAGACTGAACATCATACGGGGAACTAAAGTTGCATTCTTGTAAAAAGAGAATATCTACGTTACGTGCTCGTGCGAAGTTCACGATCTCCCTCTGTTTGTCTAGGCTGCGCAAGCCCTGAGCATTCAGAGATAGAAGGTGTACAATCGCCATTATTAAAAGAGCGCACGCAGATATTCCGAAACTAAAAAGAGGAAAACACTGAAATGAGGCCATTATTCTAGGGAGAAGTGTGCCCTGACTGCGCCGGGGCACTTGCAATCTTGTGGGGCTTACTGGTTTCAGAGGAGCTGTCGCTTTCCGCTGAGGCAGGGTGTCCCCGTTTCATGCCGTGGCGATCTTCTTCCATGGCGGTGTCCAAGGGGGGTGAACTGATGCGGTGGCTGGGTGGGTGGTCCAAGTCCATTTTTCTGCTTTCGACGAGTAGCTTGCCGACACGAGGAGGCTGAGGCACACACGCAGGCATGCTGTGGCGGGATGTTTGGCCCTCTCGTTCAGCTGCACGGGAGCCGCGTTCGTCAGGGTTGTGCGGTGGCTCGCTAGTACTTGAAGCACTGCTGTCGTTGGGGTTTGCAGCACTATGTGACGCTGGTACGGTCGCTGACTTGGGCGAGCTTTGGTGAGTGGCCTCGTCGCTTGTGGTTTCTTCAGAGGTCGTTGGCAGTGCTGGGAAGTATGTGTCAACTGATTCTGTACCGCTCTCGCTCGGGCATTCGTTGTCTTCCGATTTTTCATCAATTGTGAAGGTGCCAGCGTCCAATTCATCTTCTGTGTTGCCATCCGAGGTGATAGCTGGCACTTCAGGCGTTTCTTGAGTTTCCGTTGCCGCTGCCGCAGCAAAAGATCTTGGTTTGATGCAGTCAACCGTGGCGTGACTGCCAGCACACTTACGGCACGGTTCTTCGCAGCCCTCCGTTTCGTGTCCGAAAATGCCACACCTACTACAGCGGGGGGTGCGGCAGTCCTTTCCGATGTGGCCTGCCAGGCGGCAACGTGAGCACAGCTTCTCTACACCGCGGTAGTCGCACATTACAGTGTAGCCCTGGACTTTTAGAAAATTCGGGATGGGCTTTTTCATCTCTATCCGAGCGACCCGGATGCCTGTACCAACACCTGGCCGACCTTTGAAAGCCGGCTCATGGACATTTTGGACATTGCCGTAAGCTGATAACGCTGCGGCGAGCGACGCATCGGCCACCCACAGCGGCACTCGAAAGACTGATACGTGAACAATTTCTGGACCAACGCTGACTAGCGGTACTGAAACGCCATTAAGCAAAATAGCGCCTCGGGTCTTGAGCTTCATGGCAGCGCTGTTGGAGGCAGCAGCGACACCAAACTTTACACCTCCCATATGTTGGAGGGACTTAATTCCGGCTGGGCCGGTAACTATTTCAAGTGCATCGATGACATCATCTACGGTGCTGCCATCTGGTGCATTGATAATGAAGCAATGAGCTTTGGGCGGGGGGGCCGAGTAGACCATCTTACGGCACGGCGGAGCCCTGGCTCCCACGGCGAACTGCTGTGGTGCCCGGGCGGTCGACTCGGCGAAAGGACTCCTGGCCTGAACCGTTGGGCAGAATCCAGGGGCTGCCTTGAAGATCTGGACGCAATCCGGCAGAGTAACACCTCACACGGTAACCTCGGCACCAGGTAAGTATGCTTGGACGACGTCTCTGCCGCGGAGGCAACCTACAGAGACACCGCCTTCTGCTCAAGTTACGACCGTTGGGAAATAAAAGAACGTGCCTCTCCCTGCTCCGTGTTGCTTGTCCACCCGGAGAATAACAAATGTTTTCTTGCGAACTCTCAAGCTGTTAATTCAAAACTATTTTGTAGAAGCCTACTGACCATTATATGTGCACAAAATAGGCTACAAACTCGCACAACACGCTGGCGTATGTCTCAGTGTTGCTAATAGACATGTTTAACGGGTGGTGGCGCCACCTCACCAGCCTTCCAACTTCTCGCATTCCTCTACTGCGGCAATGCACTGCAGCGTATTGAGCGATTGAGCGTGCAGAGTTCGTGCCCCCAAGCAGTTCGTACCGGAGAAAGTCCCAGCGATTCGCGCGTTTCCGGCAAGAAACCATCCCCGTGAGTCTCGCAAGTGGCGTCACGGACTCCGATCGCATTGTAGTAGTGTGCCACGGGACTATCACTTGACAAGGGTAACGTTGAACCTGCGTCACGGCTACAATCCTCGCCCTCTCAGCAGTTTTTTCTTTTTTTTACTCTTTTCCGGGCTTTTTCTTTCGAACTTTTTTCCTTGTCTTTTTTTTGCGCACGTTCTTTGTAGAGGTCCCGTATTCCTTCCCGATATTCCGCTAACCACGCCCTACCTCCATTTCCCTCTTCGTGCTAACATACATTAAGTGTCCTAGGATTTAACGTGCTTTCTATACCTGCCGTGTTTTTTTTTTTTTTTTTTTTTTTTTCAATTCATTTCACCACCTTTCTACCTGTTTCTTTTCAACGCACTGACCTGTTTGCTCATCCACGACCCTCGCCTTGCTTTACATAGCGCAAATATGAAAAAGTTAACCCTCACGGTCTGCGTAGGGTTGTTCAATATGAAAAGGAGCAAAGTTATGCCATTCATTAAGTTACCCGTTCCTCTGTCGTTTATGTGTCAAGTATACTTTTTTGTGTGTTTTATTGATTATAAATGTAACGTCCAAAAGTAATTTTCGCCTTTACTTGAGAAAATAAAACGAACCGTCTTTTTGAGCAAACTGATAGTTCCCTTTCATACTCGGAGACAGTGTACAAAGACTACGTGGGGAAAGCAGCGTCAGAAATCGAGCAGGCAACGCAGCTTGTGGAGGTGGCACGCATACGTGCTTACTTGTTTTTTGTTTTTCCTTATAAACCACTTGGCTTAGACGACAATTACTATTTCGAATGAAATTAGAGCATTCTGCGTCTCTCGTACTATACTAAACAGTACCCTAATTTCGGCAATTTAACAAAAAGCACATGCAAATCTGCGTGTATTTCGCTTCGCTCCGAATATAATTCCTATCAGTTTAAACAAATCTAATAAACCACGTGGCGTAGACGGCCCCCGCCGTGAGTGAGTGATGCAGTGGTAAGACGCGCCCGACTACTGTGCCGGAGTTCCCGGGTCCGAATCCGACCACGGCGGCTGCGTTTTTCGATGGAGGCAAAACGAAGTGGCGTCCGTGTGCTGGTGCGATGTCAGCGCACGTTAAAGATCCTCAGGTGGTCGAAATTACTCCGTAGCCCTCCACAACGGCTCCCCTTTCTCTCATTCCACTTTCACTCCCACCTTCCTCCCTTCCCTTACGGCGCGGTTCAGAGTCAGAGTATTCGCGAGAGTTCAGAGAGTTCGCAGACTGGAGTGGCTTGCTACGGAAAGCGGGTGCTTGGCGCCTCAGCAGAGTGGTTTTCGCCCCTTACGAGCAACTGCTGACTGCATTGCGGATGTTGTCAGCACCCTTGAAAACGCCCGCAACACCAGCCAAGTGGGATACCTCATCCTGCTCGACATCAGAAGCGCCTTCGATTGTCTTCCTCACTGGGCAGTGATCGACGCGCTAAAAAACATTGGTGCCACCGGCCGCCTCCTGAACTTCGTCAGTGCGTTCCTCAGCGAGCGAACACTCTCCGTGAAGGTGGGCAACA
The DNA here is from genome assembly GCF_055883805.1 of Amblyomma maculatum. NCBI lineage: Eukaryota > Metazoa > Arthropoda > Arachnida > Ixodida > Ixodidae > Amblyomma > Amblyomma maculatum. Next base: position 109,064,760 of record NC_139350.1, on the reverse strand, counting down.
CCTGTAGTGCCCCCCGTCCAGTGCCATGCGGTGTCCCTCAGGGAAGTGTGCTGAGCCCTTTCCTATTCAACATCGTGCTGGCCCAACTACCCTTGTGTCTCCCCCGTGCTGAGCGCGAGTTTGCGCGTGTGTGTGTATATGCGGACGATGTTGCCCTGTTCGCCTCATCAACAACCCGCAGCAACGCCTCATCGCTTCGCGACCTTCAGCGTGCGCTCGATGCTGTCACCGCGTTTATTCGCAGTGTCGGCCTCGCAGTGTCGGCCGAAAAAACTGAAGCCCTGCTCTACCATCCCCGTGGTGCTGCAGCCCGCAACAAAACACGCCCTCTTCGCCTGGACGGAACCCCCCTGCCTTGGCGCACAACGGTTGTTTACCTCGGCCTCAAAATTGATGCCCGCATCACCTGGCGCCTTGCGGTGGATAAAGTGTGCGCAGACACCAAGCGCATAGGTAAACTAGCGCTTCGTCTCCTTGCCAAAGGTGAAGGAGCCTCTCCCCCGCTCTGTGCAAGAATCCATGAAGCGATCGCCTCAGCCAGAGCATTGTATGCCCTTCCCCTGCTCAGCCTCAGCCCACTCCAATGGAAAAGGCTGGACACATGCCATAGGAACGCCATACGACACATATATGGTCTCCCCAACGGATCTCAGGTGGCAGCGACCTATGCAGAAACCCGCAACATCCCCCTCTCACTAAGAGCACTCAAAACTGCCCTCAACCACATCGAGCGGCTTCACCGAGCACAAGATGGCTCTGAACTTCTTCGCAGAATTTCAGCCAAACCTAACACACGCATCGGTCGTGTCATGTGCCTCTTCCGTGAGATACTGGGCCCCTCTCCACCGCCCCTTGCTGCTCCACAACCCCCACATGAAATCTGCCCGCCCCGCATCTATCAGGGTCTCCCAGGGGTGAAGAGCAAACGAAACACGCCCGTATGCGCCCTTCAGCAAGAGGCCGCATCCAAAATTCACACGGATTTTCGTCACCGAACCCTCATCTTTACTGATGGGTCAGTCCGTCAGCAAGAAAAATCCGCAGCTGCCGCATGTGTGATTCCCGACTTGGACACCTCTAAATTATGCAGGCTACACTTCCCTTCCTCGTCACAAACAGCTGAGATAGCTGCACTCAATCTGGCAGCCACCCTGCTCCTGGAAAGCCCTGAAATTAAAAATGCTGCCATTCTCACCGATTCGAGGGCAGCGCTTCAGGCCCAAGGACCTCGCCTACTGCAAGTATGCGCACGCAACTTCCAACGCCTCGCCGAATCCGGCTGCGATACAGTCCTACAATGGATCCCATCGCACTGTGGGATAGGGGGCAACGAACTTGCTGATGAGCTCGCTCGATCAGCCCACCACCCGTCCGTTCCCATGTGCGCGGACAACACTACATATGACTGTGCTCGTCTTGCAATCGCGCGACACACCATTTCCCACCACCCTGACCCTCGCATCGCCAGCGGCCACCCCTTCCGTGCAGTTAATACTCGCCTCTTCGCCCGGAGAGACTATGTTCTGCTGTTGCGCCTCCGCATCGGATGTGTTTGGACCGGTGTGCGCGCTAGCCGACTACGAGAAATGTCTCCCCTGTATGCGTCGTGCGGTGACGCAGAAACACTCGAACACGTTCTGTGTATGTGCCCTGTGTACTCGCAACCGCGACACCTCCTTCGGGAAGGTTACCGAAATCTTGGACTTCCCTGTGCTAACACATGTGAGATCCTTCACCCGTCTGGCCCTCCCCACAAAGTGCAAAGTGCCCTAAAAGTGCTCCTGTTATTCCTACGGGACAGTGGACTAAGTGCAAAACTGTGAACACTTTCCATCTTCCCCTAGTGCGCAAATTATTGCCAGCAACTCTCACCAATTCAGTGTGCCACTCCCGCGCTATTCCCCGCATAGCACCAGTTCCATTTTTTTTTTATTATCATTATTCTGTTTGTGTTTTTTTTTTTCTTTAAGTCCTATAAGGCCTTTTTGCACAAGGACCTTCTCTCACTCCTGCGCGCAACCAACTGACCGCAAATCGTCTAACTTTTATCTCTACCAATTTATGTAATGCCCACAGAATCTTTTTTTTTTTTTTTCTGTGTGTGTGTTTATCATTATCAATTCCTCCGTTACATATTCCATAAGGTCCCATGCACCTTCTGCAAAGGCCCTATCTCCTCCATCTCAAATAATCCCCTCAGACTACTTTTTTTTTTTTTTCTCCCTCCACTTATTATTTTTTTTTTTGTGGTGTTTATTATCATCAATTCTTCCTTTATATATCCCATAAGGTCCCATCCACCCTCTGCAAAGGCCCTTCCTTCACAGCCTATCTGTTGCATTTCAACTAATGCCCTCAGACTACTTTTTTTTTCCCTCTCTTCTTTTTTTTTTTTTCTTTTGTCTGTTTAGTATCATCAATTGCTCCGTTACATATTCCATAAGGTCCCATCCACCTTCTGCAAAGGCCCTATCTCCTGCATTTCAAATAATCCCCTCAGACTTTTTTTTTCTCCCTCTTCTTTTTTTTTTTTTTGTGGTGTTTATTATCATCAATTCTTCCTTTCTATATCCCATAAGGTCCCATGCAACCTCTGCAAAGGCCCTTCCTTCCCAGCCTATCTGTCGCATTTCAAATATGCCCTCAGACTACTTTTTTTTTATTATTATTATTATTTTTTATTATTATTATTATCTTATCTCCTCCTATATTATCCCACAAGGCTCTTTGCCCCTTCTGCAAGGCCCCACTCCTCCCACCGCGCGCATCCAACTGCTAGCATAAGCATCCATGACATTCCAAATCTCCCTATCAGATTTTCTTTTTTTTTTTTCCCTTTCTTTAAACCTCATAATTATCTCTACATATGTCATGAAGGCTTTCTCCTTTGCGCGGCACGTCCCCGCTTCAAAATCCACCAATCCTTGTTGTACGAGTGTTTGCCCTTCCATGTTTGGCATTTTTCTCCAGGGGTCCTCGACATTGACTACCAACGACAACGCTTTCGCTCCCCCTTCCTCTCCCCTCTTTCATTCCCCCTTACCCTCTACTCGGCCCCGTAGCGGTGTATCCCTGCAAGTACAGGAGACAGTTATAGGGCCGTGTAATCCCCCCCCTTCTCTTCCCCCCTCAACAAGAATCTCATTATTATTATCTGTCACACAGATCAAGTGTGACAGATACTGCGCCTTTTTCTTCCAGCGACAGTAGCGATGGTGTACCTACAAACTTGCTCTAGGCGGATAAAGTGCGACTAATTAACGCCGATAAGAGGCAAATGATAGAGGAGAGGAGGGATTCCCCTGATACTTAATATCCGAAATAGACTGCTGAAGGTCATTTCTTACTAAGCAAACCTGTGCATTCCACGAGGTTTATCTATTTATGATCTGAATTATTACGTAACTAAACTCTCCTTAAGCGAACGACCTCGCATTACCGAAGTGCCTGCAACGGAGCAGCACCAAAACAGCCGCCGATGAGTTATAAAATCTGACTTTTGATGGTATAGCGAGGGGGAAAGCGCGAACGCAGTCCCCCACTACCAAAAATTGCATGCCCCATCTGCCCCAGTTTGGGGTAGTGGCAGGGGTCAGCACGAGCGTAGTGCAATGCCCGCACCTCTCCCTGGAGGCACCGCCTTGCTGATCACGGTAGCCTCGGCACCAGGTAAGTATGCTTGGACGACGTCTCTGCCGCGGAGGCAACCTACAGAGACACCGCCTTCTGCTCAAGTTACGACCGTTGGGAAATAAAAGAACGTGCCTCTCCCTGCTCCGTGTTGCTTGTCCACCCGGAGAATAACAAATGTTTTCTTGCGAACTCTCAAGCTGTTAATTCAAAACTATTTTGTAGAAGCCTACTGACCATTATATGTGCACAAAATAGGCTACAAACTCGCACAACACGCTGGCGTATGTCTCAGTGTTGCTAATAGACATGTTTAACGGGTGGTGGCGCCACCTCACACGCCTTCCAACTTCTCGCATTCCTCTACTGCGGCAATGCACTGCAGCGTATTGAGCGATTGAGCGTGCAGAGTTCGTGCCCCCAAGCAGTTCGTACCGGAGAAAGTCCCAGCGATTCGCGCGTTTCCGGCAAGAAACCATCCCCGTGAGTCTCGCAAGTGGCGTCACGGACTCCGATCGCATTGTAGTAGTGTGCCACGGGACTATCACTTGACAAGGGTAACGTTGAACCTGCGTCACGGCTACAATCCTCGCCCTCTCAGCAGTTTTTTCTTTTTTTTACTCTTTTCCGGGCTTTTTCTTTCGAACTTTTTTCCTTGTCTTTTTTTTGCGCACGTTCTTTGTAGAGGTCCCGTATTCCTTCCCGATATTCCGCTAACCACGCCCTACCTCCATTTCCCTCTTCGTGCTAACATACATTAAGTGTCCTAGGATTTAACGTGCTTTCTATACCTGCCGTGTTTTTTTTTTTTTTTTCAATTCATTTCACCACCTTTCTACCTGTTTCTTTTCAACGCACTGACCTGTTTGCTCATCCACGACCCTCGCCTTGCTTTACATAGCGCAAATATGAAAAAGTTAACCCTCACGGTCTGCGTAGGGTTGTTCAATATGAAAAGGAGCAAAGTTATGCCATTCATTAAGTTACCCGTTCCTCTGTCGTTTATGTGTCAAGTATACTTTTTTGTGTGTTTTATTGATTATAAATGTAACGTCCAAAAGTAATTTTCGCCTTTACTTGAGAAAATAAAACGAACCGTCTTTTTGAGCAAACTGATAGTTCCCTTTCATACTCGGAGACAGTGTACAAAGACTACGTGGGGAAAGCAGCGTCAGAAATCGAGCAGGCAACGCAGCTTGTGGAGGTGGCACGCATACGTGCTTACTTGTTTTTTGTTTTTCCTTATAAACCACTTGGCTTAGACGACAATTACTATTTCGAATGAAATTAGAGCATTCTGCGTCTCTCGTACTATACTAAACAGTACCCTAATTTCGGCAATTTAACAAAAAGCACATGCAAATCTGCGTGTATTTCGCTTCGCTCCGAATATAATTCCTATCAGTTTAAACAAATCTAATAAACCACGTGGCGTAGACGGCCCCCGCCGTGAGTGAGTGATGCAGTGGTAAGACGCGCCCGACTACTGTGCCGGAGTTCCCGGGTCCGAACCCGACCACGGCGGCTGCGTTTTTCGATGGAGGCAAAACGAAGTGGCGTCCGTGTGCTGGTGCGATGTCAGCGCACGTTAAAGATCCTCAGGTGGTCGAAATTACTCCGTAGCCCTCCACAACGGCTCCCCTTTCTCTCATTCCACTTTCACTCCCACCTTCCTCCCTTCCCTTACGGCGCGGTTCAGAGTCAGAGTATTCGCGAGAGTTCAGAGAGTTCGCAGACTGGAGTGGCTTGCTACGGAAAGCGGGTGCTTGGCGCCTCAGCAGAGTGGTTTTCGCCCCTTACGAGCAACTGCTGACTGCATTGCGGATGTTGTCAGCACCCTTGAAAACGCCCGCAACACCAGCCAAGTGGGATACCTCATCCTGCTCGACATCAGAAGCGCCTTCGATTGTCTTCCTCACTGGGCAGTGATCGACGCGCTAAAAAACATTGGTGCCACCGGCCGCCTCCTGAACTTCGTCAGTGCGTTCCTCAGCGAGCGAACACTCTCCGTGAAGGTGGGCAACACCTGTAGTGCCCCCCGTCCAGTGCCATGCGGTGTCCCTCAGGGAAGTGTGCTGAGCCCTTTCCTATTCAACATCGTGCTGGCCCAACTACCCTTGTGTCTCCCCCGTGCTGAGCGCGAGTTTGCGCGTGTGTGTGTATATGCGGACGATGTTGCCCTGTTCGCCTCATCAACAACCCGCAGCAACGCCTCATCGCTTCGCGACCTTCAGCGTGCGCTCGATGCTGTCACCGCGTTTATTCGCAGTGTCGGCCTCGCAGTGTCGGCCGAAAAAACTGAAGCCCTGCTCTACCATCCCCGTGGTGCTGCAGCCCGCAACAAAACACGCCCTCTTCGCCTGGACGGAACCCCCCTGCCTTGGCGCACAACGGTTGTTTACCTCGGCCTCAAAATTGATGCCCGCATCACCTGGCGCCTTGCGGTGGATAAAGTGTGCGCAGACACCAAGCGCATAGGTAAACTAGCGCTTCGTCTCCTTGCCAAAGGTGAAGGAGCCTCTCCCCCGCTCTGTGCAAGAATCCATGAAGCGATCGCCTCAGCCAGAGCATTGTATGCCCTTCCCCTGCTCAGCCTCAGCCCACTCCAATGGAAAAGGCTGGACACATGCCATAGGAACGCCATACGACACATATATGGTCTCCCCAACGGATCTCAGGTGGCAGCGACCTATGCAGAAACCCGCAACATCCCCCTCTCACTAAGAGCACTCAAAACTGCCCTCAACCACATCGAGCGGCTTCACCGAGCACAAGATGGCTCTGAACTTCTTCGCAGAATTTCAGCCAAACCTAACACACGCATCGGTCGTGTCATGTGCCTCTTCCGTGAGATACTGGGCCCCTCTCCACCGCCCCTTGCTGCTCCACAACCCCCACATGAAATCTGCCCGCCCCGCATCTATCAGGGTCTCCCAGGGGTGAAGAGCAAACGAAACACGCCCGTATGCGCCCTTCAGCAAGAGGCCGCATCCAAAATTCACACGGATTTTCGTCACCGAACCCTCATCTTTACTGATGGGTCAGTCCGTCAGCAAGAAAAATCCGCAGCTGCCGCATGTGTGATTCCCGACTTGGACACCTCTAAATTATGCAGGCTACACTTCCCTTCCTCGTCACAAACAGCTGAGATAGCTGCACTCAATCTGGCAGCCACCCTGCTCCTGGAAAGCCCTGAAATTAAAAATGCTGCCATTCTCACCGATTCGAGGGCAGCGCTTCAGGCCCAAGGACCTCGCCTACTGCAAGTATGCGCACGCAACTTCCAACGCCTCGCCGAATCCGGCTGCGATACAGTCCTACAATGGATCCCATCGCACTGTGGGATAGGGGGCAACGAACTTGCTGATGAGCTCGCTCGATCAGCCCACCACCCGTCCGTTCCCATGTGCGCGGACAACACTACATATGACTGTGCTCGTCTTGCAATCGCGCGACACACCATTTCCCACCACCCTGACCCTCGCATCGCCAGCGGCCACCCCTTCCGTGCAGTTAATACTCGCCTCTTCGCCCGGAGAGACTATGTTCTGCTGTTGCGCCTCCGCATCGGATGTGTTTGGACCGGTGTGCGCGCTAGCCGACTACGAGAAATGTCTCCCCTGTATGCGTCGTGCGGTGACGCAGAAACACTCGAACACGTTCTGTGTATGTGCCCTGTGTACTCGCAACCGCGACACCTCCTTCGGGAAGGTTACCGAAATCTTGGACTTCCCTGTGCTAACACATGTGAGATCCTTCACCCGTCTGGCCCTCCCCACAAAGTGCAAAGTGCCCTAAAAGTGCTCCTGTTATTCCTACGGGACAGTGGACTAAGTGCAAAACTGTGAACACTTTCCATCTTCCCCTAGTGCGCAAATTATTGCCAGCAACTCTCACCAATTCAGTGTGCCACTCCCGCGCTATTCCCCGCATAGCACCAGTTCCATTTTTTTTTTTTATTATCATTATTCTGTTTGTGTTTTTTTTTTCTTTAAGTCCTATAAGGCCTTTTTGCACAAGGACCTTCTCTCACTCCTGCGCGCAACCAACTGACCGCAAATCGTCTAACTTTTATCTCTACCAATTTATGTAATGCCCACAGAATCTTTTTTTTTTTTTTTCTGTGTGTGTGTTTATCATTATCAATTCCTCCGTTACATATTCCATAAGGTCCCATGCACCTTCTGCAAAGGCCCTATCTCCTCCATCTCAAATAATCCCCTCAGACTACTTTTTTTTTTTTTTTCTCCCTCCACTTATTATTTTTTTTTTTGTGGTGTTTATTATCATCAATTCTTCCTTTATATATCCCATAAGGTCCCATCCACCCTCTGCAAAGGCCCTTCCTTCACAGCCTATCTGTTGCATTTCAACTAATGCCCTCAGACTACTTTTTTTTTCCCTCTCTTCTTTTTTTTTTTTCTTTTGTCTGTTTAGTATCATCAATTGCTCCGTTACATATTCCATAAGGTCCCATCCACCTTCTGCAAAGGCCCTATCTCCTGCATTTCAAATAATCCCCTCAGACTTTTTTTTTCTCCCTCTTTTTTTTTTTTTTTTTTGTGGTGTTTATTATCATCAATTCTTCCTTTCTATATCCCATAAGGTCCCATGCAACCTCTGCAAAGGCCCTTCCTTCCCAGCCTATCTGTCGCATTTCAAATATGCCCTCAGACTACTTTTTTTTTATTATTATTATTATTTTTTATTATTATTATTATCTTATCTCCTCCTATATTATCCCACAAGGCTCTTTGCCCCTTCTGCAAGGCCCCACTCCTCCCACCGCGCGCATCCAACTGCTAGCATAAGCATCCATGACATTCCAAATCTCCCTATCAGATTTTCTTTTTTTTTTTTTCCCTTTCTTTAAACCTCATAATTATCTCTACATATGTCATGAAGGCTTTCTCCTTTGCGCGGCACGTCCCCGCTTCAAAATCCACCAATCCTTGTTGTACGAGTGTTTGCCCTTCCATGTTTGGCATTTTTCTCCAGGGGTCCTCGACATTGACTACCAACGACAACGCTTTCGCTCCCCCTTCCTCTCCCCTCTTTCATTCCCCCTTACCCTCTACTCGGCCCCGTAGCGGTGTATCCCTGCAAGTACAGGAGACAGTTATAGGGCCGTGTAATCCCCCCCCTTCTCTTCCCCCCTCAACAAGAATCTCATTATTATTATCTGTCACACAGAGCAAGTGTGACAGATACTGCGCCTTTTTCTTCCAGCGACAGTAGCGATGGTGTACCTACAAACTTGCTCTAGGCGGATAAAGTGCGACTAATTAACGCCGATAAGAGGCAAATGATAGAGGAGAGGAGGGATTCCCCTGATACTTAATATCCGAAATAGACTGCTGAAGGTCATTTCTTACTAAGCAAACCTGTGCATTCCACGAGGTTTATCTATTTATGATCTGAATTATTACGTAACTAAACTCTCCTTAAGCGAACGACCTCGCATTACCGAAGTGCCTGCAACGGAGCAGCACCAAAACAGCCGCCGATGAGTTATAAAATCTGACTTTTGATGGTATAGCGAGGGGGAAAGCGCGAACGCAGTCCCCCACTACCAAAAATTGCATGCCCCATCTGCCCCAGTTTGGGGTAGTGGCAGGGGTCAGCACGAGCGTAGTGCAATGCCCGCACCTCTCCCTGGAGGCACCGCCTTGCTGATCACGGTAGCCTCGGCACCAGGTAAGTATGCTTGGACGACGTCTCTGCCGCGGAGGCAACCTACAGAGACACCGCCTTCTGCTCAAGTTACGACCGTTGGGAAATAAAAGAACGTGCCTCTCCCTGCTCCGTGTTGCTTGTCCACCCGGAGAATAACAAATGTTTTCTTGCGAACTCTCAAGCTGTTAATTCAAAACTATTTTGTAGAAGCCTACTGACCATTATATGTGCACAAAATAGGCTACAAACTCGCACAACACGCTGGCGTATGTCTCAGTGTTGCTAATAGACATGTTTAACGGGTGGTGGCGCCACCTCACCAGCCTTCCAACTTCTCGCATTCCTCTACTGCGGCAATGCACTGCAGCGTATTGAGCGATTGAGCGTGCAGAGTTCGTGCCCCCAAGCAGTTCGTACCGGAGAAAGTCCCAGCGATTCGCGCGTTTCCGGCAAGAAACCATCCCCGTGAGTCTCGCAAGTGGCGTCACGGACTCCGATCGCATTGTAGTAGTGTGCCACGGGACTATCACTTGACAAGGGTAACGTTGAACCTGCGTCACGGCTACAATCCTCGCCCTCTCAGCAGTTTTTTCTTTTTTTTACTCTTTTCCGGGCTTTTTCTTTCGAACTTTTTTCCTTGTCTTTTTTTTGCGCACGTTCTTTGTAGAGGTCCCGTATTCCTTCCCGATATTCCGCTAACCACGCCCTACCTCCATTTCCCTCTTCGTGCTAACATACATTAAGTGTCCTAGGATTTAACGTGCTTTCTATACCTGCCGTGTTTTTTTTTTTTTTTTCAATTCATTTCACCACCTTTCTACCTGTTTCTTTTCAACGCACTGACCTGTTTGCTCATCCACGACCCTCGCCTTGCTTTACATAGCGCAAATATGAAAAAGTTAACCCTCACGGTCTGCGTAGGGTTGTTCAATATGAAAAGGAGCAAAGTTATGCCATTCATTAAGTTACCCGTTCCTCTGTCGTTTATGTGTCAAGTATACTTTTTTGTGTGTTTTATTGATTATAAATGTAACGTCCAAAAGTAATTTTCGCCTTTACTTGAGAAAATAAAACGAACCGTCTTTTTGAGCAAACTGATAGTTCCCTTTCATACTCGGAGACAGTGTACAAAGACTACGTGGGGAAAGCAGCGTCAGAAATCGAGCAGGCAACGCAGCTTGTGGAGGTGGCACGCATACGTGCTTACTTGTTTTTTGTTTTTCCTTATAAACCACTTGGCTTAGACGACAATTACTATTTCGAATGAAATTAGAGCATTCTGCGTCTCTCGTACTATACTAAACAGTACCCTAATTTCGGCAATTTAACAAAAAGCACATGCAAATCTGCGTGTATTTCGCTTCGCTCCGAATATAATTCCTATCAGTTTAAACAAATCTAATAAACCACGTGGCGTAGACGGCCCCCGCCGTGAGTGAGTGATGCAGTGGTAAGACGCGCCCGACTACTGTGCCGGAGTTCCCGGGTCCGAACCCGACCACGGCGGCTGCGTTTTTCGATGGAGGCAAAACGAAGTGGCGTCCGTGTGCTGGTGCGATGTCAGCGCACGTTAAAGATCCTCAGGTGGTCGAAATTACTCCGTAGCCCTCCACAACGGCTCCCCTTTCTCTCATTCCACTTTCACTCCCACCTTCCTCCCTTCCCTTACGGCGCGGTTCAGAGTCAGAGTATTCGCGAGAGTTCAGAGAGTTCGCAGACTGGAGTGGCTTGCTACGGAAAGCGGGTGCTTGGCGCCTCAGCAGAGTGGTTTTCGCCCCTTACGAGCAACTGCTGACTGCATTGCGGATGTTGTCAGCACCCTTGAAAACGCCCGCAACACCAGCCAAGTGGGATACCTCATCCTGCTCGACATCAGAAGCGCCTTCGATTGTCTTCCTCACTGGGCAGTGATCGACGCGCTAAAAAACATTGGTGCCACCGGCCGCCTCCTGAACTTCGTCAGTGCGTTCCTCAGCGAGCGAACACTCTCCGTGAAGGTGGGCAACACCTGTAGTGCCCCCCGTCCAGTGCCATGCGGTGTCCCTCAGGGAAGTGTGCTGAGCCCTTTCCTATTCAACATCGTGCTGGCCCAACTACCCTTGTGTCTCCCCCGTGCTGAGCGCGAGTTTGCGCGTGTGTGTGTATATGCGGACGATGTTGCCCTGTTCGCCTCATCAACAACCCGCAGCAACGCCTCATCGCTTCGCGACCTTCAGCGTGCGCTCGATGCTGTCACCGCGTTTATTCGCAGTGTCGGCCTCGCAGTGTCGGCCGAAAAAACTGAAGCCCTGCTCTACCATCCCCGTGGTGCTGCAGCCCGCAACAAAACACGCCCTCTTCGCCTGGACGGAACCCCCCTGCCTTGGCGCACAACGGTTGTTTACCTCGGCCTCAAAATTGATGCCCGCATCACCTGGCGCCTTGCGGTGGATAAAGTGTGCGCAGACACCAAGCGCATAGGTAAACTAGCGCTTCGTCTCCTTGCCAAAGGTGAAGGAGCCTCTCCCCCGCTCTGTGCAAGAATCCATGAAGCGATCGCCTCAGCCAGAGCATTGTATGCCCTTCCCCTGCTCAGCCTCAGCCCACTCCAATGGAAAAGGCTGGACACATGCCATAGGAACGCCATACGACACATATATGGTCTCCCCAACGGATCTCAGGTGGCAGCGACCTATGCAGAAACCCGCAACATCCCCCTCTCACTAAGAGCACTCAAAACTGCCCTCAACCACATCGAGCGGCTTCACCGAGCACAAGATGGCTCTGAACTTCTTCGCAGAATTTCAGCCAAACCTAACACACGCATCAGTCGTGTCATGTGCCTCTTCCGTGAGATACTGGGCCCCTCTCCACCGCCCCTTGCTGCTCCACAACCCCCACATGAAATCTGCCCGCCCCGCATCTATCAGGGTCTCCCAGGGGTGAAGAGCAAACGAAACACGCCCGTATGCGCCCTTCAGCAAGAGGCCGCATCCAAAATTCACACGGATTTTCGTCACCGAACCCTCATCTTTACTGATGGGTCAGTCCGTCAGCAAGAAAAATCCGCAGCTGCCGCATGTGTGATTCCCGACTTGGACACCTCTAAATTATGCAGGCTACACTTCCCTTCCTCGTCACAAACAGCTGAGATAGCTGCACTCAATCTGGCAGCCACCCTGCTCCTGGAAAGCCCTGAAATTAAAAATGCTGCCATTCTCACCGATTCGAGGGCAGCGCTTCAGGCCCAAGGACCTCGCCTACTGCAAGTATGCGCACGCAACTTCCAACGCCTCGCCGAATCCGGCTGCGATACAGTCCTACAATGGATCCCATCGCACTGTGGGATAGGGGGCAACGAACTTGCTGATGAGCTCGCTCGATCAGCCCACCACCCGTCCGTTCCCATGTGCGCGGACAACACTACATATGACTGTGCTCGTCTTGCAATCGCGCGACACACCATTTCCCACCACCCTGACCCTCGCATCGCCAGCGGCCACCCCTTCCGTGCAGTTAATACTCGCCTCTTCGCCCGGAGAGACTATGTTCTGCTGTTGCGCCTCCGCATCGGATGTGTTTGGACCGGTGTGCGCGCTAGCCGACTACGAGAAATGTCTCCCCTGTATGCGTCGTGCGGTGACGCAGAAACACTCGAACACGTTCTGTGTATGTGCCCTGTGTACTCGCAACCGCGACACCTCCTTCGGGAAGGTTACCGAAATCTTGGACTTCCCTGTGCTAACACATGTGAGATCCTTCACCCGTCTGGCCCTCCCCACAAAGTGCAAAGTGCCCTAAAAGTGCTCCTGTTATTCCTACGGGACAGTGGACTAAGTGCAAAACTGTGAACACTTTCCATCTTCCCCTAGTGCGCAAATTATTGCCAGCAACTCTCACCAATTCAGTGTGCCACTCCCGCGCTATTCCCCGCATAGCACCAGTTCCATTTTTTTTTTTATTATCATTATTCTGTTTGTGTTTTTTTTTTTTTCTTTAAGTCCTATAAGGCCTTTTTGCACAAGGACCTTCTCTCACTCCTGCGCGCAACCAACTGCCCGCAAATCGTCTAACTTTTATCTCTACCAATTTATGTAATGCCCACAGAATCTTTTTTTTTTTTTTTCTGTGTGTGTGTTTATCATTATCAATTCCTCCGTTACATATTCCATAAGGTCCCATGCACCTTCTGCAAAGGCCCTATCTCCTCCATCTCAAATAATCCCCTCAGACTACTTTTTTTTTTTTTTTCTCCCTCCACTTATTATTTTTTTTTTTTTGTGGTGTTTATTATCATCAATTCTTCCTTTATATATCCCATAAGGTCCCATCCACCCTCTGCAAAGGCCCTTCCTTCACAGCCTATCTGTTGCATTTCAACTAATGCCCTCAGACTACTTTTTTTTTCCCTCTCTTCTTTTTTTTTTTTTCTTTTGTCTGTTTAGTATCATCAATTGCTCCGTTACATATTCCATAAGGTCCCATCCACCTTCTGCAAAGGCCCTATCTCCTGCATTTCAAATAATCCCCTCAGACTTTTTTTTTCTCCCTCTTCTTTTTTTTTTTTGTGGTGTTTATTATCATCAATTCTTCCTTTATATATCCCATAAGGTCCCATGCAACCTCTGCAAAGGCCCTTCCTTCCCAGCCTATCTGTCGCATTTCAAATATGCCCTCAGACTACTTTTTTTTTATTATAATTATTATTTTTTATTATTATTATTATCTTATCTCCTCCTATATTATCCCACAAGGCTCTTTGCCCCTTCTGCAAGGCCCCACTCCTCCCACCGCGCGCATCCAACTGCTAGCATAAGCATCCATGACATTCCAAATCTCCCTATCAGATTTTCTTTTTTTTTTTTCCCTTTCTTTAAACCTCATAATTATCTCTACATATGTCATGAAGGCTTTCTCCTTTGCGCGGCACGTCCCCGCTTCAAAATCCACCAATCCTTGTTGTACGAGTGTTTGCCCTTCCATGTTTGGCATTTTTCTCCAGGGGTCCTCGACATTGACTACCAACGACAACGCTTTCGCTCCCCCTTCCTCTCCCCTCTTTCATTCCCCCTTACCCTCTACTCGGCCCCGTAGCGGTGTATCCCTGCAAGTACAGGAGACAGTTATAGGGCCGTGTAATCCCCCCCCTTCTCTTCCCCCCTCAACAAGAATCTCATTATTATTATCTGTCACACAGAGCAAGTGTGACAGATACTGCGCCTTTTTCTTCCAGCGACAGTAGCGATGGTGTACCTACAAACTTGCTCTAGGCGGATAAAGTGCGACTAATTAACGCCGATAAGAGGCAAATGATAGAGGAGAGGAGGGATTCCCCTGATACTTAATATCCGAAATAGACTGCTGAAGGTCATTTCTTACTAAGCAAACCTGTGCATTCCACGAGGTTTATCTATTTATGATCTGAATTATTACGTAACTAAACTCTCCTTAAGCGAACGACCTCGCATTACCGAAGTGCCTGCAACGGAGCAGCACCAAAACAGCCGCCGATGAGTTATAAAATCTGACTTTTGATGGTATAGCGAGGGGGAAAGCGCGAACGCAGTCCCCCACTACCAAAAATTGCATGCCCCATCTGCCCCAGTTTGGGGTAGTGGCAGGGGTCAGCACGAGCGTAGTGCAATGCCCGCACCTCTCCCTGGAGGCACCGCCTTGCTGATCACGGTAGCCTCGGCACCAGGTAAGTATGCTTGGACGACGTCTCTGCCGCGGAGGCAACCTACAGAGACACCGCCTTCTGCTCAAGTTACGACCGTTGGGAAATAAAAGAACGTGCCTCTCCCTGCTCCGTGTTGCTTGTCCACCCGGAGAATAACAAATGTTTTCTTGCGAACTCTCAAGCTGTTAATTCAAAACTATTTTGTAGAAGCCTACTGACCATTATATGTGCACAAAATAGGCTACAAACTCGCACAACACGCTGGCGTATGTCTCAGTGTTGCTAATAGACATGTTTAACGGGTGGTGGCGCCACCTCACCAGCCTTCCAACTTCTCGCATTCCTCTACTGCGGCAATGCACTGCAGCGTATTGAGCGATTGAGCGTGCAGAGTTCGTGCCCCCAAGCAGTTCGTACCGGAGAAAGTCCCAGCGATTCGCGCGTTTCCGGCAAGAAACCATCCCCGTGAGTCTCGCAAGTGGCGTCACGGACTCCGATCGCATTGTAGTAGTGTGCCACGGGACTATCACTTGACAAGGGTAACGTTGAACCTGCGTCACGGCTACAATCCTCGCCCTCTCAGCAGTTTTTTCTTTTTTTTACTCTTTTCCGGGCTTTTTCTTTCGAACTTTTTTCCTTGTCTTTTTTTTGCGCACGTTCTTTGTAGAGGTCCCGTATTCCTTCCCGATATTCCGCTAACCACGCCCTACCTCCATTTCCCTCTTCGTGCTAACATACATTAAGTGTCCTAGGATTTAACGTGCTTTCTATACCTGCCGTGTTTTTTTTTTTTTTTTTTTTTTTTTTTCAATTCATTTCACCACCTTTCTACCTGTTTCTTTTCAACGCACTGACCTGTTTGCTCATCCACGACCCTCGCCTTGCTTTACATAGCGCAAATATGAAAAAGTTAACCCTCACGGTCTGCGTAGGGTTGTTCAATATGAAAAGGAGCAAAGTTATGCCATTCATTAAGTTACCCGTTCCTCTGTCGTTTATGTGTCAAGTATACTTTTTTGTGTGTTTTATTGATTATAAATGTAACGTCCAAAAGTAATTTTCGCCTTTACTTGAGAAAATAAAACGAACCGTCTTTTTGAGCAAACTGATAGTTCCCTTTCATACTCGGAGACAGTGTACAAAGACTACGTGGGGAAAGCAGCGTCAGAAATCGAGCAGGCAACGCAGCTTGTGGAGGTGGCACGCATACGTGCTTACTTGTTTTTTGTTTTTCCTTATAAACCACTTGGCTTAGACGACAATTACTATTTCGAATGAAATTAGAGCATTCTGCGTCTCTCGTACTATACTAAACAGTACCCTAATTTCGGCAATTTAACAAAAAGCACATGCAAATCTGCGTGTATTTCGCTTCGCTCCGAATATAATTCCTATCAGTTTAAACAAATCTAATAAACCACGTGGCGTAGACGGCCCCCGCCGTGAGTGAGTGATGCAGTGGTAAGACGCGCCCGACTACTGTGCCGGAGTTCCCGGGTCCGAACCCGACCACGGCGGCTGCGTTTTTCGATGGAGGCAAAACGAAGTGGCGTCCGTGTGCTGGTGCGATGTCAGCGCACGTTAAAGATCCTCAGGTGGTCGAAATTACTCCGTAGCCCTCCACAACGGCTCCCCTTTCTCTCATTCCACTTTCACTCCCACCTTCCTCCCTTCCCTTACGGCGCGGTTCAGAGTCAGAGTATTCGCGAGAGTTCAGAGAGTTCGCAGACTGGAGTGGCTTGCTACGGAAAGCGGGTGCTTGGCGCCTCAGCAGAGTGGTTTTCGCCCCTTACGAGCAACTGCTGACTGCATTGCGGATGTTGTCAGCACCCTTGAAAACGCCCGCAACACCAGCCAAGTGGGATACCTCATCCTGCTCGACATCAGAAGCGCCTTCGATTGTCTTCCTCACTGGGCAGTGATCGACGCGCTAAAAAACATTGGTGCCACCGGCCGCCTCCTGAACTTCGTCAGTGCGTTCCTCAGCGAGCGAACACTCTCCGTGAAGGTGGGCAACACCTGTAGTGCCCCCCGTCCAGTGCCATGCGGTGTCCCTCAGGGAAGTGTGCTGAGCCCTTTCCTATTCAACATCGTGCTGGCCCAACTACCCTTGTGTCTCCCCCGTGCTGAGCGCGAGTTTGCGCGTGTGTGTGTATATGCGGACGATGTTGCCCTGTTCGCCTCATCAACAACCCGCAGCAACGCCTCATCGCTTCGCGACCTTCAGCGTGCGCTCGATGCTGTCACCGCGTTTATTCGCAGTGTCGGCCTCGCAGTGTCGGCCGAAAAAACTGAAGCCCTGCTCTACCATCCCCGTGGTGCTGCAGCCCGCAACAAAACACGCCCTCTTCGCCTGGACGGAACCCCCCTGCCTTGGCGCACAACGGTTGTTTACCTCGGCCTCAAAATTGATGCCCGCATCACCTGGCGCCTTGCGGTGGATAAAGTGTGCGCAGACACCAAGCGCATAGGTAAACTAGCGCTTCGTCTCCTTGCCAAAGGTGAAGGAGCCTCTCCCCCGCTCTGTGCAAGAATCCATGAAGCGATCGCCTCAGCCAGAGCATTGTATGCCCTTCCCCTGCTCAGCCTCAGCCCACTCCAATGGAAAAGGCTGGACACATGCCATAGGAACGCCATACGACACATATATGGTCTCCCCAACGGATCTCAGGTGGCAGCGACCTATGCAGAAACCCGCAACATCCCCCTCTCACTAAGAGCACTCAAAACTGCCCTCAACCACATCGAGCGGCTTCACCGAGCACAAGATGGCTCTGAACTTCTTCGCAGAATTTCAGCCAAACCTAACACACGCATCGGTCGTGTCATGTGCCTCTTCCGTGAGATACTGGGCCCCTCTCCACCGCCCCTTGCTGCTCCACAACCCCCACATGAAATCTGCCCGCCCCGCATCTATCAGGGTCTCCCAGGGGTGAAGAGCAAACGAAACACGCCCGTATGCGCCCTTCAGCAAGAGGCCGCATCCAAAATTCACACGGATTTTCGTCACCGAACCCTCATCTTTACTGATGGGTCAGTCCGTCAGCAAGAAAAATCCGCAGCTGCCGCATGTGTGATTCCCGACTTGGACACCTCTAAATTATGCAGGCTACACTTCCCTTCCTCGTCACAAACAGCTGAGATAGCTGCACTCAATCTGGCAGCCACCCTGCTCCTGGAAAGCCCTGAAATTAAAAATGCTGCCATTCTCACCGATTCGAGGGCAGCGCTTCAGGCCCAAGGACCTCGCCTACTGCAAGTATGCGCACGCAACTTCCAACGCCTCGCCGAATCCGGCTGCGATACAGTCCTACAATGGATCCCATCGCACTGTGGGATAGGGGGCAACGAACTTGCTGATGAGCTCGCTCGATCAGCCCACCACCCGTCCGTTCCCATGTGCGCGGACAACACTACATATGACTGTGCTCGTCTTGCAATCGCGCGACACACCATTTCCCACCACCCTGACCCTCGCATCGCCAGCGGCCACCCCTTCCGTGCAGTTAATACTCGCCTCTTCGCCCGGAGAGACTATGTTCTGCTGTTGCGCCTCCGCATCGGATGTGTTTGGACCGGTGTGCGCGCTAGCCGACTACGAGAAATGTCTCCCCTGTATGCGTCGTGCGGTGACGCAGAAACACTCGAACACGTTCTGTGTATGTGCCCTGTGTACTCGCAACCGCGACACCTCCTTCGGGAAGGTTACCGAAATCTTGGACTTCCCTGTGCTAACACATGTGAGATCCTTCACCCGTCTGGCCCTCCCCACAAAGTGCAAAGTGCCCTAAAAGTGCTCCTGTTATTCCTACGGGACAGTGGACTAAGTGCAAAACTGTGAACACTTTCCATCTTCCCCTAGTGCGCAAATTATTGCCAGCAACTCTCACCAATTCAGTGTGCCACTCCCGCGCTATTCCCCGCATAGCACCAGTTCCATTTTTTTTTTATTATCATTATTCTGTTTGTGTTTTTTTTTTTTCTTTAAGTCCTATAAGGCCTTTTTGCACAAGGACCTTCTCTCACTCCTGCGCGCAACCAACTGCCCGCAAATCGTCTAACTTTTATCTCTACCAATTTATGTAATGCCCACAGAATCTTTTTTTTTTTTTCTGTGTGTGTGTTTATCATTATCAATTCCTCCGTTACATATTCCATAAGGTCCCATGCACCTTCTGCAAAGGCCCTATCTCCTCCATCTCAAATAATCCCCTCAGACTACTTTTTTTTTTTTTTCTCCCTCCACTTATTATTTTTTTTTTTGTGGTGTTTATTATCATCAATTCTTCCTTTATATATCCCATAAGGTCCCATCCACCCTCTGCAAAGGCCCTTCCTTCACGGCCTATCTGTTGCATTTCAACTAATGCCCTCAGACTACTTTTTTTTTCCCTCTCTTCTTTTTTTTTTTTTCTTTTGTCTGTTTAGTATCATCAATTGCTCCGTTACATATTCCATAAGGTCCCATCCACCTTCTGCAAAGGCCCTATCTCCTGCATTTCAAATAATCCCCTCAGACTTTTTTTTTCTCCCTCTTCTTTTTTTTTTTTTGTGGTGTTTATTATCATCAATTCTTCCTTTATATATCCCATAAGGTCCCATGCAACCTCTGCAAAGGCCCTTCCTTCCCAGCCTATCTGTCGCATTTCAAATATGCCCTCAGACTACTTTTTTTTTTATTATTATTATTATTTTTTATTATTATTATTATCTTATCTCCTCCTATATTATCCCACAAGGCTCTTTGCCCCTTCTGCAAGGCCCCACTCCTCCCACCGCGCGCATCCAACTGCTAGCATAAGCATCCATGACATTCCAAATCTCCCTATCAGATTTTCTTTTTTTTTTCCCCTTTCTTTAAACCTCATAATTATCTCTACATATGTCATGAAGGCTTTCTCCTTTGCGCGGCACGTCCCCGCTTCAAAATCCACCAATCCTTGTTGTACGAGTGTTTGCCCTTCCATGTTTGGCATTTTTCTCCAGGGGTCCTCGACATTGACTACCAACGACAACGCTTTCGCTCCCCCTTCCTCTCCCCTCTTTCATTCCCCCTTACCCTCTACTCGGCCCCGTAGCGGTGTATCCCTGCAAGTACAGGAGACAGTTATAGGGCCGTGTAATCCCCCCCCTTCTCTTCCCCCCTCAACAAGAATCTCATTATTATTATCTGTCACACAGAGCAAGTGTGACAGATACTGCGCCTTTTTCTTCCAGCGACAGTAGCGATGGTGTACCTACAAACTTGCTCTAGGCGGATAAAGTGCGACTAATTAACGCCGATAAGAGGCAAATGATAGAGGAGAGGAGGGATTCCCCTGATACTTAATATCCGAAATAGACTGCTGAAGGTCATTTCTTACTAAGCAAACCTGTGCATTCCACGAGGTTTATCTATTTATGATCTGAATTATTACGTAACTAAACTCTCCTTAAGCGAACGACCTCGCATTACCGAAGTGCCTGCAACGGAGCAGCACCAAAACAGCCGCCGATGAGTTATAAAATCTGACTTTTGATGGTATAGCGAGGGGGAAAGCGCGAACGCAGTCCCCCACTACCAAAAATTGCATGCCCCATCTGCCCCAGTTTGGGGTAGTGGCAGGGGTCAGCACGAGCGTAGTGCAATGCCCGCACCTCTCCCTGGAGGCACCGCCTTGCTGATCACGGTAGCCTCGGCACCAGGTAAGTATGCTTGGACGACGTCTCTGCCGCGGAGGCAACCTACAGAGACACCGCCTTCTGCTCAAGTTACGACCGTTGGGAAATAAAAGAACGTGCCTCTCCCTGCTCCGTGTTGCTTGTCCACCCGGAGAATAACAAATGTTTTCTTGCGAACTCTCAAGCTGTTAATTCAAAACTATTTTGTAGAAGCCTACTGACCATTATATGTGCACAAAATAGGCTACAAACTCGCACAACACGCTGGCGTATGTCTCAGTGTTGCTAATAGACATGTTTAACGGGTGGTGGCGCCACCTCACCAGCCTTCCAACTTCTCGCATTCCTCTACTGCGGCAATGCACTGCAGCGTATTGAGCGATTGAGCGTGCAGAGTTCGTGCCCCCAAGCAGTTCGTACCGGAGAAAGTCCCAGCGATTCGCGCGTTTCCGGCAAGAAACCATCCCCGTGAGTCTCGCAAGTGGCGTCACGGACTCCGATCGCATTGTAGTAGTGTGCCACGGGACTATCACTTGACAAGGGTAACGTTGAACCTGCGTCACGGCTACAATCCTCGCCCTCTCAGCAGTTTTTTCTTTTTTTTACTCTTTTCCGGGCTTTTTCTTTCGAACTTTTTTCCTTGTCTTTTTTTTGCGCACGTTCTTTGTAGAGGTCCCGTATTCCTTCCCGATATTCCGCTAACCACGCCCTACCTCCATTTCCCTCTTCGTGCTAACATACATTAAGTGTCCTAGGATTTAACGTGCTTTCTATACCTGCCGTGTTTTTTTTTTTTTTTTTTTTTTTTTTTTTTCAATTCATTTCACCACCTTTCTACCTGTTTCTTTTCAACGCACTGACCTGTTTGCTCATCCACGACCCTCGCCTTGCTTTACATAGCGCAAATATGAAAAAGTTAACCCTCACGGTCTGCGTAGGGTTGTTCAATATGAAAAGGAGCAAAGTTATGCCATTCATTAAGTTACCCGTTCCTCTGTCGTTTATGTGTCAAGTATACTTTTTTGTGTGTTTTATTGATTATAAATGTAACGTCCAAAAGTAATTTTCGCCTTTACTTGAGAAAATAAAACGAACCGTCTTTTTGAGCAAACTGATAGTTCCCTTTCATACTCGGAGACAGTGTACAAAGACTACGTGGGGAAAGCAGCGTCAGAAATCGAGCAGGCAACGCAGCTTGTGGAGGTGGCACGCATACGTGCTTACTTGTTTTTTGTTTTTCCTTATAAACCACTTGGCTTAGACGACAATTACTATTTCGAATGAAATTAGAGCATTCTGCGTCTCTCGTACTATACTAAACAGTACCCTAATTTCGGCAATTTAACAAAAAGCACATGCAAATCTGCGTGTATTTCGCTTCGCTCCGAATATAATTCCTATCAGTTTAAACAAATCTAATAAACCACGTGGCGTAGACGGCCCCCGCCGTGAGTGAGTGATGCAGTGGTAAGACGCGCCCGACTACTGTGCCGGAGTTCCCGGGTCCGAACCCGACCACGGCGGCTGCGTTTTTCGATGGAGGCAAAACGAAGTGGCGTCCGTGTGCTGGTGCGATGTCAGCGCACGTTAAAGATCCTCAGGTGGTCGAAATTACTCCGTAGCCCTCCACAACGGCTCCCCTTTCTCTCATTCCACTTTCACTCCCACCTTCCTCCCTTCCCTTACGGCGCGGTTCAGAGTCAGAGTATTCGCGAGAGTTCAGAGAGTTCGCAGACTGGAGTGGCTTGCTACGGAAAGCGGGTGCTTGGCGCCTCAGCAGAGTGGTTTTCGCCCCTTACGAGCAACTGCTGACTGCATTGCGGATGTTGTCAGCACCCTTGAAAACGCCCGCAACACCAGCCAAGTGGGATACCTCATCCTGCTCGACATCAGAAGCGCCTTCGATTGTCTTCCTCACTGGGCAGTGATCGACGCGCTAAAAAACATTGGTGCCACCGGCCGCCTCCTGAACTTCGTCAGTGCGTTCCTCAGCGAGCGAACACTCTCCGTGAAGGTGGGCAACACCTGTAGTGCCCCCCGTCCAGTGCCATGCGGTGTCCCTCAGGGAAGTGTGCTGAGCCCTTTCCTATTCAACATCGTGCTGGCCCAACTACCCTTGTGTCTCCCCCGTGCTGAGCGCGAGTTTGCGCGTGTGTGTGTATATGCGGACGATGTTGCCCTGTTCGCCTCATCAACAACCCGCAGCAACGCCTCATCGCTTCGCGACCTTCAGCGTGCGCTCGATGCTGTCACCGCGTTTATTCGCAGTGTCGGCCTCGCAGTGTCGGCCGAAAAAACTGAAGCCCTGCTCTACCATCCCCGTGGTGCTGCAGCCCGCAACAAAACACGCCCTCTTCGCCTGGACGGAACCCCCCTGCCTTGGCGCACAACGGTTGTTTACCTCGGCCTCAAAATTGATGCCCGCATCACCTGGCGCCTTGCGGTGGATAAAGTGTGCGCAGACACCAAGCGCATAGGTAAACTAGCGCTTCGTCTCCTTGCCAAAGGTGAAGGAGCCTCTCCCCCGCTCTGTGCAAGAATCCATGAAGCGATCGCCTCAGCCAGAGCATTGTATGCCCTTCCCCTGCTCAGCCTCAGCCCACTCCAATGGAAAAGGCTGGACACATGCCATAGGAACGCCATACGACACATATATGGTCTCCCCAACGGATCTCAGGTGGCAGCGACCTATGCAGAAACCCGCAACATCCCCCTCTCACTAAGAGCACTCAAAACTGCCCTCAACCACATCGAGCGGCTTCACCGAGCACAAGATGGCTCTGAACTTCTTCGCAGAATTTCAGCCAAACCTAACACACGCATCGGTCGTGTCATGTGCCTCTTCCGTGAGATACTGGGCCCCTCTCCACCGCCCCTTGCTGCTCCACAACCCCCACATGAAATCTGCCCGCCCCGCATCTATCAGGGTCTCCCAGGGGTGAAGAGCAAACGAAACACGCCCGTATGCGCCCTTCAGCAAGAGGCCGCATCCAAAATTCACACGGATTTTCGTCACCGAACCCTCATCTTTACTGATGGGTCAGTCCGTCAGCAAGAAAAATCCGCAGCTGCCGCATGTGTGATTCCCGACTTGGACACCTCTAAATTATGCAGGCTACACTTCCCTTCCTCGTCACAAACAGCTGAGATAGCTGCACTCAATCTGGCAGCCACCCTGCTCCTGGAAAGCCCTGAAATTAAAAATGCTGCCATTCTCACCGATTCGAGGGCAGCGCTTCAGGCCCAAGGACCTCGCCTACTGCAAGTATGCGCACGCAACTTCCAACGCCTCGCCGAATCCGGCTGCGATACAGTCCTACAATGGATCCCATCGCACTGTGGGATAGGGGGCAACGAACTTGCTGATGAGCTCGCTCGATCAGCCCACCACCCGTCCGTTCCCATGTGCGCGGACAACACTACATATGACTGTGCTCGTCTTGCAATCGCGCGACACACCATTTCCCACCACCCTGACCCTCGCATCGCCAGCGGCCACCCCTTCCGTGCAGTTAATACTCGCCTCTTCGCCCGGAGAGACTATGTTCTGCTGTTGCGCCTCCGCATCGGATGTGTTTGGACCGGTGTGCGCGCTAGCCGACTACGAGAAATGTCTCCCCTGTATGCGTCGTGCGGTGACGCAGAAACACTCGAACACGTTCTGTGTATGTGCCCTGTGTACTCGCAACCGCGACACCTCCTTCGGGAAGGTTACCGAAATCTTGGACTTCCCTGTGCTAACACATGTGAGATCCTTCACCCGTCTGGCCCTCCCCACAAAGTGCAAAGTGCCCTAAAAGTGCTCCTGTTATTCCTACGGGACAGTGGACTAAGTGCAAAACTGTGAACACTTTCCATCTTCCCCTAGTGCGCAAATTATTGCCAGCAACTCTCACCAATTCAGTGTGCCACTCCCGCGCTATTCCCCGCATAGCACCAGTTCCATTTTTTTTTTTTATTATCATTATTCTGTTTGTGTTTTTTTTTTTTTTCTTTAAGTCCTATAAGGCCTTTTTGCACAAGGACCTTCTCTCACTCCTGCGCGCAACCAACTGCCCGCAAATCGTCGAACTTTTATCTCTACCAATTTATGTAATGCCCACAGAATCTTTTTTTTTTTTTCTGTGTGTGTGTTTATCATTATCAATTCCTCCGTTCCATATTCCATAAGGTCCCATGCACCTTCTGCAAAGGCCCTATCTCCTCCATCTCAAATAATCCCCTCAGACTACTTTTTTTTTTTCTCCCTCCACTTATTATTTTTTTTTTTTGTGGTGTTTATTATCATCAATTCTTCCTTTATATATCCCATAAGGTCCCATCCACCCTCTGCAAAGGCCCTTCCTTCACAGCCTATCTGTTGCATTTCAACTAATGCCCTCAGACTACTTTTTTTTTCCCTCTCTTCTTTTTTTTTTTTTTTTCTTTTGTCTGTTTAGTATCATCAATTGCTCCGTTACATATTCCATAAGGTCCCATCCACCTTCTGCAAAGGCCCTATCTCCTGCATTTCAAATAATCCCCTCAGACTTTTTTTTTTCTCCCTCTTCTTTTTTTTTTTTTTTGTGGTGTTTATTATCATCAATTCTTCCTTTATATATCCCATAAGGTCCCATGCAACCTCTGCAAAGGCCCTTCCTTCCCAGCCTATCTGTCGCATTTCAAATATGCCCTCAGACTACTTTTTTTTTATTATTATTATTATTTTTTATTATTATTATTATCTTATCTCCTCCTATATTATCCCACAAGGCTCTTTGCCCCTTCTGCAAGGCCCCACTCCTCCCACCGCGCGCATCCAACTGCTAGCATAAGCATCCATGACATTCCAAATCTCCCTATCAGATTTTCTTTTTTTTTTTTTCCCTTTCTTTAAACCTCATAATTATCTCTACATATGTCATGAAGGCTTTCTCCTTTGCGCGGCACGTCCCCGCTTCAAAATCCACCAATCCTTGTTGTACGAGTGTTTGCCCTTCCATGTTTGGCATTTTTCTCCAGGGGTCCTCGACATTGACTACCAACGACAACGCTTTCGCTCCCCCTTCCTCTCCCCTCTTTCATTCCCCCTTACCCTCTACTCGGCCCCGTAGCGGTGTATCCCTGCAAGTACAGGAGACAGTTATAGGGCCGTGTAATCCCCCCCCTTCTCTTCCCCCCTCAACAAGAATCTCATTATTATTATCTGTCACACAGAGCAAGTGTGACAGATACTGCGCCTTTTTCTTCCAGCGACAGTAGCGATGGTGTACCTACAAACTTGCTCTAGGCGGATAAAGTGCGACTAATTAACGCCGATAAGAGGCAAATGATAGAGGAGAGGAGGGATTCCCCTGATACTTAATATCCGAAATAGACTGCTGAAGGTCATTTCTTACTAAGCAAACCTGTGCATTCCACGAGGTTTATCTATTTATGATCTGAATTATTACGTAACTAAACTCTCCTTAAGCGAACGACCTCGCATTACCGAAGTGCCTGCAACGGAGCAGCACCAAAACAGCCGCCGATGAGTTATAAAATCTGACTTTTGATGCTATAGCGAGGGGGAAAGCGCGAACGCAGTCCCCCACTACCAAAAATTGCATGCCCCATCTGCCCCAGTTTGGGGTAGTGGCAGGGGTCAGCACGAGCGTAGTGCAATGCCCGCACCTCTCCCTGGAGGCACCGCCTTGCTGATCACGGTAGCCTCGGCACCAGGTAAGTATGCTTGGACGACGTCTCTGCCGCGGAGGCAACCTACAGAGACACCGCCTTCTGCTCAAGTTACGACCGTTGGGAAATAAAAGAACGTGCCTCTCCCTGCTCCGTGTTGCTTGTCCACCCGGAGAATAACAAATGTTTTCTTGCGAACTCTCAAGCTGTTAATTCAAAACTATTTTGTAGAAGCCTACTGACCATTATATGTGCACAAAATAGGCTACAAACTCGCACAACACGCTGGCGTATGTCTCAGTGTTGCTAATAGACATGTTTAACGGGTGGTGGCGCCACCTCACCAGCCTTCCAACTTCTCGCATTCCTCTACTGCGGCAATGCACTGCAGCGTATTGAGCGATTGAGCGTGCAGAGTTCGTGCCCCCAAGCAGTTCGTACCGGAGAAAGTCCCAGCGATTCGCGCGTTTCCGGCAAGAAACCATCCCCGTGAGTCTCGCAAGTGGCGTCACGGACTCCGATCGCATTGTAGTAGTGTGCCACGGGACTATCACTTGACAAGGGTAACGTTGAACCTGCGTCACGGCTACAATCCTCGCCCTCTCAGCAGTTTTTTCTTTTTTTTACTCTTTTCCGGGCTTTTTCTTTCGAACTTTTTTCCTTGTCTTTTTTTTGCGCACGTTCTTTGTAGAGGTCCCGTATTCCTTCCCGATATTCCGCTAACCACGCCCTACCTCCATTTCCCTCTTCGTGCTAACATACATTAAGTGTCCTAGGATTTAACGTGCTTTCTATACCTGCCGTGTTTTTTTTTTTTTTTTTTTTTTTTTTTCAATTCATTTCACCACCTTTCTACCTGTTTCTTTTCAACGCACTGACCTGTTTGCTCATCCACGACCCTCGCCTTGCTTTACATAGCGCAAATATGAAAAAGTTAACCCTCACGGTCTGCGTAGGGTTGTTCAATATGAAAAGGAGCAAAGTTATGCCATTCATTAAGTTACCCGTTCCTCTGTCGTTTATGTGTCAAGTATACTTTTTTGTGTGTTTTATTGATTATAAATGTAACGTCCAAAAGTAATTTTCGCCTTTACTTGAGAAAATAAAACGAACCGTCTTTTTGAGCAAACTGATAGTTCCCTTTCATACTCGGAGACAGTGTACAAAGACTACGTGGGGAAAGCAGCGTCAGAAATCGAGCAGGCAACGCAGCTTGTGGAGGTGGCACGCATACGTGCTTACTTGTTTTTTGTTTTTCCTTATAAACCACTTGGCTTAGACGACAATTACTATTTCGAATGAAATTAGAGCATTCTGCGTCTCTCGTACTATACTAAACAGTACCCTAATTTCGGCAATTTAACAAAAAGCACATGCAAATCTGCGTGTATTTCGCTTCGCTCCGAATATAATTCCTATCAGTTTAAACAAATCTAATAAACCACGTGGCGTAGACGGCCCCCGCCGTGAGTGAGTGATGCAGTGGTAAGACGCGCCCGACTACTGTGCCGGAGTTCCCGGGTCCGAACCCGACCACGGCGGCTGCGTTTTTCGATGGAGGCAAAACGAAGTGGCGTCCGTGTGCTGGTGCGATGTCAGCGCACGTTAAAGATCCTCAGGTGGTCGAAATTACTCCGTAGCCCTCCACAACGGCTCCCCTTTCTCTCATTCCACTTTCACTCCCACCTTCCTCCCTTCCCTTACGGCGCGGTTCAGAGTCAGAGTATTCGCGAGAGTTCAGAGAGTTCGCAGACTGGAGTGGCTTGCTACGGAAAGCGGGTGCTTGGCGCCTCAGCAGAGTGGTTTTCGCCCCTTACGAGCAACTGCTGACTGCATTGCGGATGTTGTCAGCACCCTTGAAAACGCCCGCAACACCAGCCAAGTGGGATACCTCATCCTGCTCGACATCAGAAGCGCCTTCGATTGTCTTCCTCACTGGGCAGTGATCGACGCGCTAAAAAACATTGGTGCCACCGGCCGCCTCCTGAACTTCGTCAGTGCGTTCCTCAGCGAGCGAACACTCTCCGTGAAGGTGGGCAACACCTGTAGTGCCCCCCGTCCAGTGCCATGCGGTGTCCCTCAGGGAAGTGTGCTGAGCCCTTTCCTATTCAACATCGTGCTGGCCCAACTACCCTTGTGTCTCCCCCGTGCTGAGCGCGAGTTTGCGCGTGTGTGTGTATATGCGGACGATGTTGCCCTGTTCGCCTCATCAACAACCCGCAGCAACGCCTCATCGCTTCGCGACCTTCAGCGTGCGCTCGATGCTGTCACCGCGTTTATTCGCAGTGTCGGCCTCGCAGTGTCGGCCGAAAAAACTGAAGCCCTGCTCTACCATCCCCGTGGTGCTGCAGCCCGCAACAAAACACGCCCTCTTCGCCTGGACGGAACCCCCCTGCCTTGGCGCACAACGGTTGTTTACCTCGGCCTCAAAATTGATGCCCGCATCACCTGGCGCCTTGCGGTGGATAAAGTGTGCGCAGACACCAAGCGCATAGGTAAACTAGCGCTTCGTCTCCTTGCCAAAGGTGAAGGAGCCTCTCCCCCGCTCTGTGCAAGAATCCATGAAGCGATCGCCTCAGCCAGAGCATTGTATGCCCTTCCCCTGCTCAGCCTCAGCCCACTCCAATGGAAAAGGCTGGACACATGCCATAGGAACGCCATACGACACATATATGGTCTCCCCAACGGATCTCAGGTGGCAGCGACCTATGCAGAAACCCGCAACATCCCCCTCTCACTAAGAGCACTCAAAACTGCCCTCAACCACATCGAGCGGCTTCACCGAGCACAAGATGGCTCTGAACTTCTTCGCAGAATTTCAGCCAAACCTAACACACGCATCGGTCGTGTCATGTGCCTCTTCCGTGAGATACTGGGCCCCTCTCCACCGCCCCTTGCTGCTCCACAACCCCCACATGAAATCTGCCCGCCCCGCATCTATCAGGGTCTCCCAGGGGTGAAGAGCAAACGAAACACGCCCGTATGCGCCCTTCAGCAAGAGGCCGCATCCAAAATTCACACGGATTTTCGTCACCGAACCCTCATCTTTACTGATGGGTCAGTCCGTCAGCAAGAAAAATCCGCAGCTGCCGCATGTGTGATTCCCGACTTGGACACCTCTAAATTATGCAGGCTACACTTCACTTCCTCGTCACAAACAGCTGAGATAGCTGCACTCAATCTGGCAGCCACCCTGCTCCTGGAAAGCCCTGAAATTAAAAATGCTGCCATTCTCACCGATTCGAGGGCAGCGCTTCAGGCCCAAGGACCTCGCCTACTGCAAGTATGCGCACGCAACTTCCAACGCCTCGCCGAATCCGGCTGCGATACAGTCCTACAATGGATCCCATCGCACTGTGGGATAGGGGGCAACGAACTTGCTGATGAGCTCGCTCGATCAGCCCACCACCCGTCCGTTCCCATGTGCGCGGACAACACTACATATGACTGTGCTCGTCTTGCAATCGCGCGACACACCATTTCCCACCACCCTGACCCTCGCATCGCCAGCGGCCACCCCTTCCGTGCAGTTAATACTCGCCTCTTCGCCCGGAGAGACTATGTTCTGCTGTTGCGCCTCCGCATCGGATGTGTTTGGACCGGTGTGCGCGCTAGCCGACTACGAGAAATGTCTCCCCTGTATGCGTCGTGCGGTGACGCAGAAACACTCGAACACGTTCTGTGTATGTGCCCTGTGTACTCGCAACCGCGACACCTCCTTCGGGAAGGTTACCGAAATCTTGGACTTCCCTGTGCTAACACATGTGAGATCCTTCACCCGTCTGGCCCTCCCCACAAAGTGCAAAGTGCCCTAAAAGTGCTCCTGTTATTCCTACGGGACAGTGGACTAAGTGCAAAACTGTGAACACTTTCCATCTTCCCCTAGTGCGCAAATTATTGCCAGCAACTCTCACCAATTCAGTGTGCCACTCCCGCGCTATTCCCCGCATAGCACCAGTTCCATTTTTTTTTTTTATTATCATTATTCTGTTTGTGTTTTTTTTTTTTCTTTAAGTCCTATAAGGCCTTTTTGCACAAGGACCTTCTCTCACTCCTGCGCGCAACCAACTGCCCGCAAATCGTCTAACTTTTATCTCTACCAATTTATGTAATGCCCACAGAATCTTTTTTTTTTTTTTTCTGTGTGTGTGTTTATCATTATCAATTCCTCCGTTACATATTCCATAAGGTCCCATGCACCTTCTGCAAAGGCCCTATCTCCTCCATCTCAAATAATCCCCTCAGACTACTTTTTTTTTTTTTTCTCCCTCCACTTATTATTTTTTTTTTTGTGGTGTTTATTATCATCAATTCTTCCTTTATATATCCCATAAGGTCCCATCCACCCTCTGCAAAGGCCCTTCCTTCACAGCCTATCTGTTGCATTTCAACTAATGCCCTCAGACTACTTTTTTTTTTCCCTCTCTTCTTTTTTTTTTTTTTCTTTTGTCTGTTTAGTATCATCAATTGCTCCGTTACATATTCCATAAGGTCCCATCCACCTTCTGCAAAGGCCCTATCTCCTGCATTTCAAATAATCCCCTCAGACTTTTTTTTTTCTCCCTCTTCTTTTTTTTTTTTTTTGTGGTGTTTATTATCATCAATTCTTCCTTTATATATCCCATAAGGTCCCATGCAACCTCTGCAAAGGCCCTTCCTTCCCAGCCTATCTGTCGCATTTCAAATATGCCCTCAGACTACTTTTTTTTTTATTATTATTATTATTTTTTATTATTATTATTATCTTATCTCCTCCTATATTATCCCACAAGGCTCTTTGCCCCTTCTGCAAGGCCCCACTCCTCCCACCGCGCGCATCCAACTGCTAGCATAAGCATCCATGACATTCCAAATCTCCCTATCAGATTTTCTTTTTTTTTTTCCCTTTCTTTAAACCTCATAATTATCTCTACATATGTCATGAAGGCTTTCTCCTTTGCGCGGCACGTCCCCGCTTCAAAATCCACCAATCCTTGTTGTACGAGTGTTTGCCCTTCCATGTTTGGCATTTTTCTCCAGGGGTCCTCGACATTGACTACCAACGACAACGCTTTCGCTCCCCCTTCCTCTCCCCTCTTTCATTCCCCCTTACCCTCTACTCGGCCCCGTAGCGGTGTATCCCTGCAAGTACAGGAGACAGTTATAGGGCCGTGTAATCCCCCCCCTTCTCTTCCCCCCTCAACAAGAATCTCATTATTATTATCTGTCACACAGAGCAAGTGTGACAGATACTGCGCCTTTTTCTTCCAGCGACAGTAGCGATGGTGTACCTACAAACTTGCTCTAGGCGGATAAAGTGCGACTAATTAACGCCGATAAGAGGCAAATGATAGAGGAGAGGAGGGATTCCCCTGATACTTAATATCCGAAATAGACTGCTGAAGGTCATTTCTTACTAAGCAAACCTGTGCATTCCACGAGGTTTATCTATTTATGATCTGAATTATTACGTAACTAAACTCTCCTTAAGCGAACGACCTCGCATTACCGAAGTGCCTGCAACGGAGCAGCACCAAAACAGCCGCCGATGAGTTATAAAATCTGACTTTTGATGGTATAGCGAGGGGGAAAGCGCGAACGCAGTCCCCCACTACCAAAAATTGCATGCCCCATCTGCCCCAGTTTGGGGTAGTGGCAGGGGTCAGCACGAGCGTAGTGCAATGCCCGCACCTCTCCCTGGAGGCACCGCCTTGCTGATCACGGTAGCCTCGGCACCAGGTAAGTATGCTTGGACGACGTCTCTGCCGCGGAGGCAACCTACAGAGACACCGCCTTCTGCTCAAGTTACGACCGTTGGGAAATAAAAGAACGTGCCTCTCCCTGCTCCGTGTTGCTTGTCCACCCGGAGAATAACAAATGTTTTCTTGCGAACTCTCAAGCTGTTAATTCAAAACTATTTTGTAGAAGCCTACTGACCATTATATGTGCACAAAATAGGCTACAAACTCGCACAACACGCTGGCGTATGTCTCAGTGTTGCTAATAGACATGTTTAACGGGTGGTGGCGCCACCTCACCAGCCTTCCAACTTCTCGCATTCCTCTACTGCGGCAATGCACTGCAGCGTATTGAGCGATTGAGCGTGCAGAGTTCGTGCCCCCAAGCAGTTCGTACCGGAGAAAGTCCCAGCGATTCGCGCGTTTCCGGCAAGAAACCATCCCCGTGAGTCTCGCAAGTGGCGTCACGGACTCCGATCGCATTGTAGTAGTGTGCCACGGGACTATCACTTGACAAGGGTAACGTTGAACCTGCGTCACGGCTACAATCCTCGCCCTCTCAGCAGTTTTTTCTTTTTTTTACTCTTTTCCGGGCTTTTTCTTTCGAACTTTTTTCCTTGTCTTTTTTTTGCGCACGTTCTTTGTAGAGGTCCCGTATTCCTTCCCGATATTCCGCTAACCACGCCCTACCTCCATTTCCCTCTTCGTGCTAACATACATTAAGTGTCCTAGGATTTAACGTGCTTTCTATACCTGCCGTGTTTTTTTTTTTTTTTTTTTTTTTTTTCAATTCATTTCACCACCTTTCTACCTGTTTCTTTTCAACGCACTGACCTGTTTGCTCATCCACGACCCTCGCCTTGCTTTACATAGCGCAAATATGAAAAAGTTAACCCTCACGGTCTGCGTAGGGTTGTTCAATATGAAAAGGAGCAAAGTTATGCCATTCATTAAGTTACCCGTTCCTCTGTCGTTTATGTGTCAAGTATACTTTTTTGTGTGTTTTATTGATTATAAATGTAACGTCCAAAAGTAATTTTCGCCTTTACTTGAGAAAATAAAACGAACCGTCTTTTTGAGCAAACTGATAGTTCCCTTTCATACTCGGAGACAGTGTACAAAGACTACGTGGGGAAAGCAGCGTCAGAAATCGAGCAGGCAACGCAGCTTGTGGAGGTGGCACGCATACGTGCTTACTTGTTTTTTGTTTTTCCTTATAAACCACTTGGCTTAGACGACAATTACTATTTCGAATGAAATTAGAGCATTCTGCGTCTCTCGTACTATACTAAACAGTACCCTAATTTCGGCAATTTAACAAAAAGCACATGCAAATCTGCGTGTATTTCGCTTCGCTCCGAATATAATTCCTATCAGTTTAAACAAATCTAATAAACCACGTGGCGTAGACGGCCCCCGCCGTGAGTGAGTGATGCAGTGGTAAGACGCGCCCGACTACTGTGCCGGAGTTCCCGGGTCCGAACCCGACCACGGCGGCTGCGTTTTTCGATGGAGGCAAAACGAAGTGGCGTCCGTGTGCTGGTGCGATGTCAGCGCACGTTAAAGATCCTCAGGTGGTCGAAATTACTCCGTAGCCCTCCACAACGGCTCCCCTTTCTCTCATTCCACTTTCACTCCCACCTTCCTCCCTTCCCTTACGGCGCGGTTCAGAGTCAGAGTATTCGCGAGAGTTCAGAGAGTTCGCAGACTGGAGTGGCTTGCTACGGAAAGCGGGTGCTTGGCGCCTCAGCAGAGTGGTTTTCGCCCCTTACGAGCAACTGCTGACTGCATTGCGGATGTTGTCAGCACCCTTGAAAACGCCCGCAACACCAGCCAAGTGGGATACCTCATCCTGCTCGACATCAGAAGCGCCTTCGATTGTCTTCCTCACTGGGCAGTGATCGACGCGCTAAAAAACATTGGTGCCACCGGCCGCCTCCTGAACTTCGTCAGTGCGTTCCTCAGCGAGCGAACACTCTCCGTGAAGGTGGGCAACACCTGTAGTGCCCCCCGTCCAGTGCCATGCGGTGTCCCTCAGGGAAGTGTGCTGAGCCCTTTCCTATTCAACATCGTGCTGGCCCAACTACCCTTGTGTCTCCCCCGTGCTGAGCGCGAGTTTGCGCGTGTGTGTGTATATGCGGACGATGTTGCCCTGTTCGCCTCATCAACAACCCGCAGCAACGCCTCATCGCTTCGCGACCTTCAGCGTGCGCTCGATGCTGTCACCGCGTTTATTCGCAGTGTCGGCCTCGCAGTGTCGGCCGAAAAAACTGAAGCCCTGCTCTACCATCCCCGTGGTGCTGCAGCCCGCAACAAAACACGCCCTCTTCGCCTGGACGGAACCCCCCTGCCTTGGCGCACAACGGTTGTTTACCTCGGCCTCAAAATTGATGCCCGCATCACCTGGCGCCTTGCGGTGGATAAAGTGTGCGCAGACACCAAGCGCATAGGTAAACTAGCGCTTCGTCTCCTTGCCAAAGGTGAAGGAGCCTCTCCCCCGCTCTGTGCAAGAATCCATGAAGCGATCGCCTCAGCCAGAGCATTGTATGCCCTTCCCCTGCTCAGCCTCAGCCCACTCCAATGGAAAAGGCTGGACACATGCCATAGGAACGCCATACGACACATATATGGTCTCCCCAACGGATCTCAGGTGGCAGCGACCTATGCAGAAACCCGCAACATCCCCCTCTCACTAAGAGCACTCAAAACTGCCCTCAACCACATCGAGCGGCTTCACCGAGCACAAGATGGCTCTGAACTTCTTCGCAGAATTTCAGCCAAACCTAACACACGCATCGGTCGTGTCATGTGCCTCTTCCGTGAGATACTGGGCCCCTCTCCACCGCCCCTTGCTGCTCCACAACCCCCACATGAAATCTGCCCGCCCCGCATCTATCAGGGTCTCCCAGGGGTGAAGAGCAAACGAAACACGCCCGTATGCGCCCTTCAGCAAGAGGCCGCATCCAAAATTCACACGGATTTTCGTCACCGAACCCTCATCTTTACTGATGGGTCAGTCCGTCAGCAAGAAAAATCCGCAGCTGCCGCATGTGTGATTCCCGACTTGGACACCTCTAAATTATGCAGGCTACACTTCACTTCCTCGTCACAAACAGCTGAGATAGCTGCACTCAATCTGGCAGCCACCCTGCTCCTGGAAAGCCCTGAAATTAAAAATGCTGCCATTCTCACCGATTCGAGGGCAGCGCTTCAGGCCCAAGGACCTCGCCTACTGCAAGTATGCGCACGCAACTTCCAACGCCTCGCCGAATCCGGCTGCGATACAGTCCTACAATGGATCCCATCGCACTGTGGGATAGGGGGCAACGAACTTGCTGATGAGCTCGCTCGATCAGCCCACCACCCGTCCGTTCCCATGTGCGCGGACAACACTACATATGACTGTGCTCGTCTTGCAATCGCGCGACACACCATTTCCCACCACCCTGACCCTCGCATCGCCAGCGGCCACCCCTTCCGTGCAGTTAATACTCGCCTCTTCGCCCGGAGAGACTATGTTCTGCTGTTGCGCCTCCGCATCGGATGTGTTTGGACCGGTGTGCGCGCTAGCCGACTACGAGAAATGTCTCCCCTGTATGCGTCGTGCGGTGACGCAGAAACACTCGAACACGTTCTGTGTATGTGCCCTGTGTACTCGCAACCGCGACACCTCCTTCGGGAAGGTTACCGAAATCTTGGACTTCCCTGTGCTAACACATGTGAGATCCTTCACCCGTCTGGCCCTCCCCACAAAGTGCAAAGTGCCCTAAAAGTGCTCCTGTTATTCCTACGGGACAGTGGACTAAGTGCAAAACTGTGAACACTTTCCATCTTCCCCTAGTGCGCAAATTATTGCCAGCAACTCTCACCAATTCAGTGTGCCACTCCCGCGCTATTCCCCGCATAGCACCAGTTCCATTTTTTTTTTTTATTATCATTATTCTGTTTGTGTTTTTTTTTTTCTTTAAGTCCTATAAGGCCTTTTTGCACAAGGACCTTCTCTCACTCCTGCGCGCAACCAACTGCCCGCAAATCGTCTAACTTTTATCTCTACCAATTTATGTAATGCCCACAGAATCTTTTTTTTTTTTTTCTGTGTGTGTGTTTATCATTATCAATTCCTCCGTTACATATTCCATAAGGTCCCATGCACCTTCTGCAAAGGCCCTATCTCCTCCATCTCAAATAATCCCCTCAGACTACTTTTTTTTTTTTTCTCCCTCCACTTATTATTTTTTTTTTTGTGGTGTTTATTATCATCAATTCTTCCTTTATATATCCCATAAGGTCCCATCCACCCTCTGCAAAGGCCCTTCCTTCACAGCCTATCTGTTGCATTTCAACTAATGCCCTCAGACTACATTTTTTTTTCCCTCTCTTCTTTTTTTTTTTTTTCTTTTGTCTGTTTAGTATCATCAATTGCTCCGTTACATATTCCATAAGGTCCCATCCACCTTCTGCAAAGGCCCTATCTCCTGCATTTCAAATAATCCCCTCAGACCTTTTTTTTTCTCCCTCTTCTTTTTTTTTTTTTTTGTGGTGTTTATTATCATCAATTCTTCCTTTATATATCCCATAAGGTCCCATGCAACCTCTGCAAAGGCCCTTCCTTCCCAGCCTATCTGTCGCATTTCAAATATGCCCTCAGACTACTTTTTTTTATTATTATTATTATTTTTTATTATTATTATTATCTTATCTCCTCCTATATTATCCCACAAGGCTCTTTGCCCCTTCTGCAAGGCCCCACTCCTCCCACCGCGCGCATCCAACTGCTAGCATAAGCATCCATGACATTCCAAATCTCCCTATCAGATTTTCTTTTTTTTTTTTTTCCTTTCTTTAAACCTCATAATTATCTCTACATATGTCATGAAGGCTTTCTCCTTTGCGCGGCACGTCCCCGCTTCAAAATCCACCAATCCTTGTTGTACGAGTGTTTGCCCTTCCATGTTTGGCATTTTTCTCCAGGGGTCCTCGACATTGACTACCAACGACAACGCTTTCGCTCCCCCTTCCTCTCCCCTCTTTCATTCCCCCTTACCCTCTACTCGGCCCCGTAGCGGTGTATCCCTGCAAGTACAGGAGACAGTTATAGGGCCGTGTAATCCCCCCCCCTTCTCTTCCCCCCTCAACAAGAATCTCATTATTATTATCTGTCACACAGAGCAAGTGTGACAGATACTGCGCCTTTTTCTTCCAGCGACAGTAGCGATGGTGTACCTACAAACTTGCTCTAGGCGGATAAAGTGCGACTAATTAACGCCGATAAGAGGCAAATGATAGAGGAGAGGAGGGATTCCCCTGATACTTAATATCCGAAATAGACTGCTGAAGGTCATTTCTTACTAAGCAAACCTGTGCATTCCACGAGGTTTATCTATTTATGATCTGAATTATTACGTAACTAAACTCTCCTTAAGCGAACGACCTCGCATTACCGAAGTGCCTGCAACGGAGCAGCACCAAAACAGCCGCCGATGAGTTATAAAATCTGACTTTTGATGGTATAGCGAGGGGGAAAGCGCGAACGCAGTCCCCCACTACCAAAAATTGCATGCCCCATCTGCCCCAGTTTGGGGTAGTGGCAGGGGTCAGCACGAGCGTAGTGCAATGCCCGCACCTCTCCCTGGAGGCACCGCCTTGCTGATCACGGTAGCCTCGGCACCAGGTAAGTATGCTTGGACGACGTCTCTGCCGCGGAGGCAACCTACAGAGACACCGCCTTCTGCTCAAGTTACGACCGTTGGGAAATAAAAGAACGTGCCTCTCCCTGCTCCGTGTTGCTTGTCCACCCGGAGAATAACAAATGTTTTCTTGCGAACTCTCAAGCTGTTAATTCAAAACTATTTTGTAGAAGCCTACTGACCATTATATGTGCACAAAATAGGCTACAAACTCGCACAACACGCTGGCGTATGTCTCAGTGTTGCTAATAGACATGTTTAACGGGTGGTGGCGCCACCTCACCAGCCTTCCAACTTCTCGCATTCCTCTACTGCGGCAATGCACTGCAGCGTATTGAGCGATTGAGCGTGCAGAGTTCGTGCCCCCAAGCAGTTCGTACCGGAGAAAGTCCCAGCGATTCGCGCGTTTCCGGCAAGAAACCATCCCCGTGAGTCTCGCAAGTGGCGTCACGGACTCCGATCGCATTGTAGTAGTGTGCCACGGGACTATCACTTGACAAGGGTAACGTTGAACCTGCGTCACGGCTACAATCCTCGCCCTCTCAGCAGTTTTTTCTTTTTTTTACTCTTTTCCGGGCTTTTTCTTTCGAACTTTTTTCCTTGTCTTTTTTTTGCGCACGTTCTTTGTAGAGGTCCCGTATTCCTTCCCGATATTCCGCTAACCACGCCCTACCTCCATTTCCCTCTTCGTGCTAACATACATTAAGTGTCCTAGGATTTAACGTGCTTTCTATACCTGCCGTGTTTTTTTTTTTTTTTTTTTTTTTTCTTTCAATTCATTTCACCACCTTTCTACCTGTTTCTTTTCAACGCACTGACCTGTTTGCTCATCCACGACCCTCGCCTTGCTTTACATAGCGCAAATATGAAAAAGTTAACCCTCACGGTCTGCGTAGGGTTGTTCAATATGAAAAGGAGCAAAGTTATGCCATTCATTAAGTTACCCGTTCCTCTGTCGTTTATGTGTCAAGTATACTTTTTTGTGTGTTTTATTGATTATAAATGTAACGTCCAAAAGTAATTTTCGCCTTTACTTGAGAAAATAAAACGAACCGTCTTTTTGAGCAAACTGATAGTTCCCTTTCATACTCGGAGACAGTGTACAAAGACTACGTGGGGAAAGCAGCGTCAGAAATCGAGCAGGCAACGCAGCTTGTGGAGGTTGCACGCATACGTGCTTACTTTTTTTTTTTTTTCCTTATAAACCACTTGGCTTAGACGACAATTACTATTTCGAATGAAATTAGAGCATTCTGCGTCTCTCGTACTATACTAAACAGTACCCTAATTTCGGCAATTTAACAAAAAGCACATGCAAATCTGCGTGTATTTCGCTTCGCTCCGAATATAATTCCTATCAGTTTAAACAAATCTAATAAACCACGTGGCGTAGACGGCCCCCGCCGTGAGTGAGTGATGCAGTGGTAAGACGCGCCCGACTACTGTGCCGGAGTTCCCGGGTCCGAACCCGACCACGGCGGCTGCGTTTTTCGATGGAGGCAAAACGAAGTGGCGTCCGTGTGCTGGTGCGATGTCAGCGCACGTTAAAGATCCTCAGGTGGTCGAAATTACTCCGTAGCCCTCCACAACGGCTCCCCTTTCTCTCATTCCACTTTCACTCCCACCTTCCTCCCTTCCCTTACGGCGCGGTTCAGAGTCAGAGTATTCGCGAGAGTTCAGAGAGTTCGCAGACTGGAGTGGCTTGCTACGGAAAGCGGGTGCTTGGCGCCTCAGCAGAGTGGTTTTCGCCCCTTACGAGCAACTGCTGACTGCATTGCGGATGTTGTCAGCACCCTTGAAAACGCCCGCAACACCAGCCAAGTGGGATACCTCATCCTGCTCGACATCAGAAGCGCCTTCGATTGTCTTCCTCACTGGGCAGTGATCGACGCGCTAAAAAACATTGGTGCCACCGGCCGCCTCCTGAACTTCGTCAGTGCGTTCCTCAGCGAGCGAACACTCTCCGTGAAGGTGGGCAACACCTGTAGTGCCCCCCGTCCAGTGCCATGCGGTGTCCCTCAGGGAAGTGTGCTGAGCCCTTTCCTATTCAACATCGTGCTGGCCCAACTACCCTTGTGTCTCCCCCGTGCTGAGCGCGAGTTTGCGCGTGTGTGTGTATATGCGGACGATGTTGCCCTGTTCGCCTCATCAACAACCCGCAGCAACGCCTCATCGCTTCGCGACCTTCAGCGTGCGCTCGATGCTGTCACCGCGTTTATTCGCAGTGTCGGCCTCGCAGTGTCGGCCGAAAAAACTGAAGCCCTGCTCTACCATCCCCGTGGTGCTGCAGCCCGCAACAAAACACGCCCTCTTCGCCTGGACGGAACCCCCCTGCCTTGGCGCACAACGGTTGTTTACCTCGGCCTCAAAATTGATGCCCGCATCACCTGGCGCCTTGCGGTGGATAAAGTGTGCGCAGACACCAAGCGCATAGGTAAACTAGCGCTTCGTCTCCTTGCCAAAGGTGAAGGAGCCTCTCCCCCGCTCTGTGCAAGAATCCATGAAGCGATCGCCTCAGCCAGAGCATTGTATGCCCTTCCCCTGCTCAGCCTCAGCCCACTCCAATGGAAAAGGCTGGACACAT
This sequence comes from Amblyomma maculatum, assembly GCF_055883805.1. Lineage (NCBI taxonomy): Eukaryota > Metazoa > Arthropoda > Arachnida > Ixodida > Ixodidae > Amblyomma > Amblyomma maculatum. The sequence continues at coordinate 109,024,491 of NC_139350.1, read as the reverse complement.
GCCATAGGAACGCCATACGACACATATATGGTCTCCCCAACGGATCTCAGGTGGCAGCGACCTATGCAGAAACCCGCAACATCCCCCTCTCACTAAGAGCACTCAAAACTGCCCTCAACCACATCGAGCGGCTTCACCGAGCACAAGATGGCTCTGAACTTCTTCGCAGAATTTCAGCCAAACCTAACACACGCATCGGTCGTGTCATGTGCCTCTTCCGTGAGATACTGGGCCCCTCTCCACCGCCCCTTGCTGCTCCACAACCCCCACATGAAATCTGCCCGCCCCGCATCTATCAGGGTCTCCCAGGGGTGAAGAGCAAACGAAACACGCCCGTATGCGCCCTTCAGCAAGAGGCCGCATCCAAAATTCACACGGATTTTCGTCACCGAACCCTCATCTTTACTGATGGGTCAGTCCGTCAGCAAGAAAAATCCGCAGCTGCCGCATGTGTGATTCCCGACTTGGACACCTCTAAATTATGCAGGCTACACTTCCCTTCCTCGTCACAAACAGCTGAGATAGCTGCACTCAATCTGGCAGCCACCCTGCTCCTGGAAAGCCCTGAAATTAAAAATGCTGCCATTCTCACCGATTCGAGGGCAGCGCTTCAGGCCCAAGGACCTCGCCTACTGCAAGTATGCGCACGCAACTTCCAACGCCTCGCCGAATCCGGCTGCGATACAGTCCTACAATGGATCCCATCGCACTGTGGGATAGGGGGCAACGAACTTGCTGATGAGCTCGCTCGATCAGCCCACCACCCGTCCGTTCCCATGTGCGCGGACAACACTACATATGACTGTGCTCGTCTTGCAATCGCGCGACACACCATTTCCCACCACCCTGACCCTCGCATCGCCAGCGGCCACCCCTTCCGTGCAGTTAATACTCGCCTCTTCGCCCGGAGAGACTATGTTCTGCTGTTGCGCCTCCGCATCGGATGTGTTTGGACCGGTGTGCGCGCTAGCCGACTACGAGAAATGTCTCCCCTGTATGCGTCGTGCGGTGACGCAGAAACACTCGAACACGTTCTGTGTATGTGCCCTGTGTACTCGCAACCGCGACACCTCCTTCGGGAAGGTTACCGAAATCTTGGACTTCCCTGTGCTAACACATGTGAGATCCTTCACCCGTCTGGCCCTCCCCACAAAGTGCAAAGTGCCCTAAAAGTGCTCCTGTTATTCCTACGGGACAGTGGACTAAGTGCAAAACTGTGAACACTTTCCATCTTCCCCTAGTGCGCAAATTATTGCCAGCAACTCTCACCAATTCAGTGTGCCACTCCCGCGCTATTCCCCGCATAGCACCAGTTCCATTTTTTTTTTTATTATCATTATTCTGTTTGTGTTTTTTTTTTTCTTTAAGTCCTATAAGGCCTTTTTGCACAAGGACCTTCTCTCACTCCTGCGCGCAACCAACTGCCCGCAAATCGTCTAACTTTTATCTCTACCAATTTATGTAATGCCCACAGAATCTTTTTTTTTTTTTTTCTGTGTGTGTGTTTATCATTATCAATTCCTCCGTTACATATTCCATAAGGTCCCATGCACCTTCTGCAAAGGCCCTATCTCCTCCATCTCAAATAATCCCCTCAGACTACTTTTTTTTTTTTTCTCCCTCCACTTATTTTTTTTTTTTGTGGTGTTTATTATCATCAATTCTTCCTTTATATATCCCATAAGGTCCCATCCACCCTCTGCAAAGGCCCTTCCTTCACAGCCTATCTGTTGCATTTCAACTAATGCCCTCAGACTACTTTTTTTTTTCCCTCTCTTCTTTTTTTTTTTTCTTTTGTCTGTTTAGTATCATCAATTGCTCCGTTACATATTCCATAAGGTCCCATCCACCTTCTGCAAAGGCCCTATCTCCTGCATTTCAAATAATCCCCTCAGACTTTTTTTTTTCTCCCTCTTCTTTTTTTTTTTTTGTGGTGTTTATTATCATCAATTCTTCCTTTATATATCCCATAAGGTCCCATGCAACCTCTGCAAAGGCCCTTCCTTCCCAGCCTATCTGTCGCATTTCAAATATGCCCTCAGACTACTTTTTTTTTATTATTATTATTATTTTTTATTATTATTATTATCTTATCTCCTCCTATATTATCCCACAAGGCTCTTTGCCCCTTCTGCAAGGCCCCACTCCTCCCACCGCGCGCATCCAACTGCTAGCATAAGCATCCATGACATTCCAAATCTCCCTATCAGATTTTCTTTTTTTTTTTTTCCCTTTCTTTAAACCTCATAATTATCTCTACATATGTCATGAAGGCTTTCTCCTTTGCGCGGCACGTCCCCGCTTCAAAATCCACCAATCCTTGTTGTACGAGTGTTTGCCCTTCCATGTTTGGCATTTTTCTCCAGGGGTCCTCGACATTGACTACCAACGACAACGCTTTCGCTCCCCCTTCCTCTCCCCTCTTTCATTCCCCCTTACCCTCTACTCGGCCCCGTAGCGGTGTATCCCTGCAAGTACAGGAGACAGTTATAGGGCCGTGTAATCCCCCCCCTTCTCTTCCCCCCTCAACAAGAATCTCAATATTATTATCTGTCACACAGAGCAAGTGTGACAGATACTGCGCCTTTTTCTTCCAGCGACAGTAGCGATGGTGTACCTACAAACTTGCTCTAGGCGGATAAAGTGCGACTAATTAACGCCGATAAGAGGCAAATGATAGAGGAGAGGAGGGATTCCCCTGATACTTAATATCCGAAATAGACTGCTGAAGGTCATTTCTTACTAAGCAAACCTGTGCATTCCACGAGGTTTATCTATTTATGATCTGAATTATTACGTAACTAAACTCTCCTTAAGCGAACGACCTCGCATTACCGAAGTGCCTGCAACGGAGCAGCACCAAAACAGCCGCCGATGAGTTATAAAATCTGACTTTTGATGGTATAGCGAGGGGGAAAGCGCGAACGCAGTCCCCCACTACCAAAAATTGCATGCCCCATCTGCCCCAGTTTGGGGTAGTGGCAGGGGTCAGCACGAGCGTAGTGCAATGCCCGCACCTCTCCCTGGAGGCACCGCCTTTTTTTTTTTTTTTTTTTTTGAAGAGAATTTTATTTTTCATAAACATCTACAGAACACAAGTGTATCCGTCTGGGGCCTTAGCGGACAAAAATTGCAATAATTCTAGAGGTGTTCAATCACGTACATATACACAAATACACATACAAATATACATGCTGTTTCGCTGATAATATTTCTGCACAGCTTTTTTGCTTTGTGGAACTATTTCATGATAACATCATCGAAACGTTTCTCTCACTTGCCTATCTTCCTAGTATGGAAGGATAGGCGCGGTCACTTTACCATTTGCAACAACAATGAATCTCGTTGACCAATGTCGGAGGAATTCTTCCTCCCCCAGCATGACAAGTTCCTCATTCAGGTGAGTGTATAGTAATGTTCTTAATCTATGCAGCATCGGAAACATGGCTTTCTGCGGTCGCCCCCGCAAAACAGCCAGGCCTCTCCGCTTCCACAGTACATACATGCCTATACACATGACAAGCTCTATGAAAATGTCTCTGTGGCGACTCTGCCACTGCATTCTGGCATGAAACATGCGCGTCACTAGGCGCCAGAATGTGCGCGCCACACAACACTCATGCAAAACATGATCTAAGGTTTCAGTGCGACCGCATTGCGGGCATAACGCGGAGCGCGCCACGCCCCACGCTGCAAGGCGGTCGGCTGTTGGTAGTGCCTGCCATTCTCGTAACCAAATGAAATCGCGGACATCCGCTGGAAGGGAGGCTGTGATCAACGGCCTCCGCTTTCTTTTGCTAACCTTCCTGCGCTGGTCATCATCCAGGCGCTGAATAGCTATGTTTTCACATATGTCTGTGGGGGACATTTCCTTGGGGTCACAATTGGGTAATGCGTTCTGAACCATGCGTAGGGATTGTACAATATATGTGTAAAACACTGGTGGTCTCTCGGCTGCCGGACCTGTACATGAGTCCATTCCAAACAGACGGCGAGAGGTGCCCATAAAATACACAGTAAGTTGTTTGCCACAGTATACTACATCCGCGATGATATCCCAAGTGGCTCTCAGGGCCAGCACGCGGCACATTATTTCAAAGTCCGGGATGCTGAAGCCTCCCATTTTAGTCGGTAAGCGGACCAGAGCCCTTGAAACACTCTCGTTCTTCTCATTCCAAAGGAACGAACCACAAGCAGTAGCTAACCGCTGTAGGACTCTGCGAGGAGGACGGGCCACTTTAGCTACGTAAAAAAGGGACGCCACCACACTGCTTTTGATGAGGTATGCTCGCTCAGAGAAGGGTAAGTGAAACGTTCGAGCTACGTCGATCCGTTTCTCAGCTTTTTGTCTTATTTCTTTCCAGGTGCTACGAGCTACCTCACCGGACGCTAGGAATGTAACGCCCAGGACTTTCACACCATCTACCCAGGCAACACCATCAGGAAAGTCTTCGTTAAAAGCTCCGAAACGCAGTGCTTGGCTTTTTGCCGGATTGAGGCGTGCACCTGATAGGCAGCTATATATGTGAAAAAGACGCAGAAATGCGCTGTAACTATCAATATTCCTTATGAAAAGAGAAACATCATCAGCGTATGCTGCTACTTTCACCTCACCCTGGCCTGGGAGAGGGAACCCGCGTATTGACTTGCAGTTTTGAACCTGCTGCAACAAAGGCTCTATGCACAGCACGAAAAGGAGAGATGAGAGAGGACAACCTTGCCGTATTCCCCTGCTCACAGCAATTGGATCACTGGGCTGGCCGTTGATTACCAGGTAAGCTTCTAAATCTGTATACAGCAACCGAAGGGTTCCTATTAAGCGCTCCGGAAAGCCAAAACATTCTAGAACAGCAAAAAGATACTCTCGTTCTACACAATCAAATGCCTTTTCTTGGTCAAGGGATACAAAAGCGCCTGAAACCTGAGTATGTGTGGCAAAGGTAAAAAGATCGCGGGTTAGAGCTAGCGAAGAATAGATTGTGCGGCCTGGTACACAGCATGTTTGGGCATTGCTAATTAGTTCAGGTAAGACAGCTGTTATACGATGTGCTAGTATTGCAGCAAATATTTTATAATCCGAGTTGAGTAAGGAGATGGGCCTCCATGCCTTGGGTTCAGATGGTTCACCGCCACTTTTTAGAATGAGTACGACTCTACTCTCGCGGAATGTTTCCGGTCTAATCCCTTCCGTAAGGAGCCCGTTGAGCATTGACAGTAGGTGTACTTGTATTACTTCGAAAAACGTCTTATAAAATATGATTGGAAGCCCGTCCGGGCCTGCGGCTGCAGAGGCATTCATTCCCTGCACCGCTATCCGAAGCTCATCCGAGGTTATTGGACAGCAAAGATCTTCCCGGAGTTCTTCAGGAATGCGCGCTATACCTGAACAAAATTCTCGAACATCACAGTTCAGACCTTCACTGTCTCTACCTTCAGTCGTGAACAAGTGCGTAAAATGTGCGGTGAATACTTCCCTTATGTCTTCGGCGTTGTCAGACTGTGTCCCGTTCGGCAGTACAACAAAGGGAATCGATGTAACTCTTTCTAAAGAGCCGCTGCGAACACTGCGAAGGACCGCGGGGTCAGCAACAGGCCTCCCCTTCACAAACAATTCTGCGGCTGTGCGCGAGCTAAGGCGAAGCAGGAGTTGGTAACGAGCTTTTAACTGATTTAAATAGTCCTGCATGGTGAACGTGAGAGGCTCACCACGCCGCACTATGCGTGCTTTCCGAAGGGTGTCGTTTATTTCAGCTGTCAGCCTCAACTTTCTTTCCCGACCTCCTTTCATTAGCTCTGCACGCCAGCTGGCCTTCAAGGAATCCCAACATCGCGGCTCCACTGGGCGGCTGCACGTGTACTCGAGTGCCACACGCAGGGTGGCAACGCTCACCGGATCATATACGAGTGTTGTGTCCATTTTCCAGTGATTCTGAAATGGAGCTGACTGGTGGAATGATAACTTTACTGATACGGGGAAATGATCAGAGATGCGTGGGACATCAGGCGGGAATCTGAGGACGTCACAGCTGGTAACATGAGTGGCTAGATTTTCAGGGAAGTAAAAGCGGTCTAATCGACTCATGTTAGAGCCGCGTTGCCACGTTGCTTTAAATTGGTTACCATGCAGATCTATCCACGCATCTCTAAGCCTGAAGCTACGTATGAGCCGTTTTAGTGCTCGTACGCCTGTGTAAGGCCTGCCCTGTCTGCGACCACTGACATCTCTGTGAGGGTCCTCAACACAGTTGAAATCCCCAACCAGGAAAGTGGGATAGCTATCAAGCATGTAGGCATCGAGTGAATCAAAAAATTCAGAGGTGCAGGAGCGCTGCGCTGGAGCGTAGATAACAAGTGCTCTCACACGACGACCATGCAGGTTAAAGTCAACTGCCAACGTGCGTCCATCAAACCCGAAATGACAATGGGTACCGCGTCGATAAGCAGGCGTAAGAAATACAACCCCGACGCCACTCATAAATGCATCAGTTAACGTAAAAAATGCTTCAACACAAAACCGAGAACAAAAAGACTGAACATCATACGGGGAACTAAAGTTGCATTCTTGTAAAAAGAGAATATCTACGTTACGTGCTCGTGCGAAGTTCACGATCTCCCTCTGTTTGTCTAGGCTGCGCAAGCCCTGAGCATTCAGAGATAGAAGGTGTACAATCGCCATTATTAAAAGAGCGCACGCAGATATTCTGAAACTAAAAAGAGGAAAACACTGAAATGAGGCCATTATTCTAGGGAGAAGTGTGCCCTGACTGCGCCGGGGCACTTGCAATCTTGTGGGGCTTACTGGTTTCAGAGGAGCTGTCGCTTTCCGCTGAGGCAGGGTGTCCCCGTTTCATGCCGTGGCGATCTTCTTCCATGGCGGTGTCCAAGGGGGGTGAACTGATGCGGTGGCTGGGTGGGTGGTCCAAGTCCATTTTTCTGCTTTCGACGAGTAGCTTGCCGACACGAGGAGGCTGAGGCACACACGCAGGCATGCTGTGGCGGGATGTTTGGCCCTCTCGTTCAGCTGCACGGGAGCCGCGTTCGTCAGGGTTGTGCGGTGGCTCGCTAGTACTTGAAGCACTGCTGTCGTTGGGGTTTGCAGCACTATGTGACGCTGGTACGGTCGCTGACTTGGGCGAGCTTTGGTGAGTGGCCTCGTCGCTTGTGGTTTCTTCAGAGGTCGTTGGCAGTGCTGGGAAGTATGTGTCAACTGATTCTGTACCGCTCTCGCTCGGGCATTCGTTGTCTTCCGATTTTTCATCAATTGTGAAGGTGCCAGCGTCCAATTCATCTTCTGTGTTGCCATCCGAGGTGATAGCTGGCACTTCAGGCGTTTCTTGAGTTTCCGTTGCCGCTGCCGCAGCAAAAGATCTTGGTTTGATGCAGTCAACCGTGGCGTGACTGCCAGCACACTTACGGCACGGTTCTTCGCAGCCCTCCGTTTCGTGTCCGAAAATGCCACACCTACTACAGCGGGGGGTGCGGCAGTCCTTTCCGATGTGGCCTGCCAGGCGGCAACGTGAGCACAGCTTCTCTACACCGCGGTAGTCGCACATTACAGTGTAGCCCTGGACTTTTAGAAAATTCGGGATGGGCTTTTTCATCTCTATCCGAGCGACCCGGATGCCTGTACCAACACCTGGCCGACCTTTGAAAGCCGGCTCATGGACATTTTGGACATTGCCGTAAGCTGATAACGCTGCGGCGAGCGACGCATCGGCCACCCACAGCGGCACTCGAAAGACTGATACGTGAACAATTTCTGGACCAACGCTGACTAGCGGTACTGAAACGCCATTAAGCAAAATAGCGCCTCGGGTCTTGAGCTTCATGGCAGCGCTGTTGGAGGCAGCAGCGACACCAAACTTTACACCTCCCATATGTTGGAGGGACTTAATTCCGGCTGGGCCGGTAACTATTTCAAGTGCATCGATGACATCATCTACGGTGCTGCCATCTGGTGCATTGATAATGAAGCAATGAGCTTTGGGCGGGGGGGCCGAGTAGACCATCTTACGGCACGGCGGAGCCCTGGCTCCCACGGCGAACTGCTGTGGTGCCCGGGCGGTCGACTCGGCGAAAGGACTCCTGGCCTGAACCGTTGGGCAGAATCCAGGGGCTGCCTTGAAGATCTGGACGCAATCCGGCAGAGTAACACCTCACACGGTAACCTCGGCACCAGGTAAGTATGCTTGGACGACGTCTCTGCCGCGGAGGCAACCTACAGAGACACCGCCTTCTGCTCAAGTTACGACCGTTGGGAAATAAAAGAACGTGCCTCTCCCTGCTCCGTGTTGCTTGTCCACCCGGAGAATAACAAATGTTTTCTTGCGAACTCTCAAGCTGTTAATTCAAAACTATTTTGTAGAAGCCTACTGACCATTATATGTGCACAAAATAGGCTACAAACTCGCACAACACGCTGGCGTATGTCTCAGTGTTGCTAATAGACATGTTTAACGGGTGGTGGCGCCACCTCACCAGCCTTCCAACTTCTCGCATTCCTCTACTGCGGCAATGCACTGCAGCGTATTGAGCGATTGAGCGTGCAGAGTTCGTGCCCCCAAGCAGTTCGTACCGGAGAAAGTCCCAGCGATTCGCGCGTTTCCGGCAAGAAACCATCCCCGTGAGTCTCGCAAGTGGCGTCACGGACTCCGATCGCATTGTAGTAGTGTGCCACGGGACTATCACTTGACAAGGGTAACGTTGAACCTGCGTCACGGCTACAATCCTCGCCCTCTCAGCAGTTTTTTCTTTTTTTTACTCTTTTCCGGGCTTTTTCTTTCGAACTTTTTTCCTTGTCTTTTTTTTGCGCACGTTCTTTGTAGAGGTCCCGTATTCCTTCCCGATATTCCGCTAACCACGCCCTACCTCCATTTCCCTCTTCGTGCTAACATACATTAAGTGTCCTAGGATTTAACGTGCTTTCTATACCTGCCGTGTTTTTTTTTTTTTTTTTTTTTTCAATTCATTTCACCACCTTTCTACCTGTTTCTTTTCAACGCACTGACCTGTTTGCTCATCCACGACCCTCGCCTTGCTTTACATAGCGCAAATATGAAAAAGTTAACCCTCACGGTCTGCGTAGGGTTGTTCAATATGAAAAGGAGCAAAGTTATGCCATTCATTAAGTTACCCGTTCCTCTGTCGTTTATGTGTCAAGTATACTTTTTTGTGTGTTTTATTGATTATAAATGTAACGTCCAAAAGTAATTTTCGCCTTTACTTGAGAAAATAAAACGAACCGTCTTTTTGAGCAAACTGATAGTTCCCTTTCATACTCGGAGACAGTGTACAAAGACTACGTGGGGAAAGCAGCGTCAGAAATCGAGCAGGCAACGCAGCTTGTGGAGGTGGCACGCATACGTGCTTACTTGTTTTTTGTTTTTCCTTATAAACCACTTGGCTTAGACGACAATTACTATTTCGAATGAAATTAGAGCATTCTGCGTCTCTCGTACTATACTAAACAGTACCCTAATTTCGGCAATTTAACAAAAAGCACATGCAAATCTGCGTGTATTTCGCTTCGCTCCGAATATAATTCCTATCAGTTTAAACAAATCTAATAAACCACGTGGCGTAGACGGCCCCCGCCGTGAGTGAGTGATGCAGTGGTAAGACGCGCCCGACTACTGTGCCGGAGTTCCCGGGTCCGAACCCGACCACGGCGGCTGCGTTTTTCGATGGAGGCAAAACGAAGTGGCGTCCGTGTGCTGGTGCGATGTCAGCGCACGTTAAAGATCCTCAGGTGGTCGAAATTACTCCGTAGCCCTCCACAACGGCTCCCCTTTCTCTCATTCCACTTTCACTCCCACCTTCCTCCCTTCCCTTACGGCGCGGTTCAGAGTCAGAGTATTCGCGAGAGTTCAGAGAGTTCGCAGACTGGAGTGGCTTGCTACGGAAAGCGGGTGCTTGGCGCCTCAGCAGAGTGGTTTTCGCCCCTTACGAGCAACTGCTGACTGCATTGCGGATGTTGTCAGCACCCTTGAAAACGCCCGCAACACCAGCCAAGTGGGATACCTCATCCTGCTCGACATCAGAAGCGCCTTCGATTGTCTTCCTCACTGGGCAGTGATCGACGCGCTAAAAAACATTGGTGCCACCGGCCGCCTCCTGAACTTCGTCAGTGCGTTCCTCAGCGAGCGAACACTCTCCGTGAAGGTGGGCAACACCTGTAGTGCCCCCCGTCCAGTGCCATGCGGTGTCCCTCAGGGAAGTGTGCTGAGCCCTTTCCTATTCAACATCGTGCTGGCCCAACTACCCTTGTGTCTCCCCCGTGCTGAGCGCGAGTTTGCGCGTGTGTGTGTATATGCGGACGATGTTGCCCTGTTCGCCTCATCAACAACCCGCAGCAACGCCTCATCGCTTCGCGACCTTCAGCGTGCGCTCGATGCTGTCACCGCGTTTATTCGCAGTGTCGGCCTCGCAGTGTCGGCCGAAAAAACTGAAGCCCTGCTCTACCATCCCCGTGGTGCTGCAGCCCGCAACAAAACACGCCCTCTTCGCCTGGACGGAACCCCCCTGCCTTGGCGCACAACGGTTGTTTACCTCGGCCTCAAAATTGATGCCCGCATCACCTGGCGCCTTGCGGTGGATAAAGTGTGCGCAGACACCAAGCGCATAGGTAAACTAGCGCTTCGTCTCCTTGCCAAAGGTGAAGGAGCCTCTCCCCCGCTCTGTGCAAGAATCCATGAAGCGATCGCCTCAGCCAGAGCATTGTATGCCCTTCCCCTGCTCAGTCTCAGCCCACTCCAATGGAAAAGGCTGGACACATGCCATAGGAACGCCATACGACACATATATGGTCTCCCCAACGGATCTCAGGTGGCAGCGACCTATGCAGAAACCCGCAACATCCCCCTCTCACTAAGAGCACTCAAAACTGCCCTCAACCACATCGAGCGGCTTCACCGAGCACAAGATGGCTCTGAACTTCTTCGCAGAATTTCAGCCAAACCTAACACACGCATCGGTCGTGTCATGTGCCTCTTCCGTGAGATACTGGGCCCCTCTCCACCGCCCCTTGCTGCTCCACAACCCCCACATGAAATCTGCCCGCCCCGCATCTATCAGGGTCTCCCAGGGGTGAAGAGCAAACGAAACACGCCCGTATGCGCCCTTCAGCAAGAGGCCGCATCCAAAATTCACACGGATTTTCGTCACCGAACCCTCATCTTTACTGATGGGTCAGTCCGTCAGCAAGAAAAATCCGCAGCTGCCGCATGTGTGATTCCCGACTTGGACACCTCTAAATTATGCAGGCTACACTTCCCTTCCTCGTCACAAACAGCTGAGATAGCTGCACTCAATCTGGCAGCCACCCTGCTCCTGGAAAGCCCTGAAATTAAAAATGCTGCCATTCTCACCGATTCGAGGGCAGCGCTTCAGGCCCAAGGACCTCGCCTACTGCAAGTATGCGCACGCAACTTCCAACGCCTCGCCGAATCCGGCTGCGATACAGTCCTACAATGGATCCCATCGCACTGTGGGATAGGGGGCAACGAACTTGCTGATGAGCTCGCTCGATCAGCCCACCACCCGTCCGTTCCCATGTGCGCGGACAACACTACATATGACTGTGCTCGTCTTGCAATCGCGCGACACACCATTTCCCACCACCCTGACCCTCGCATCGCCAGCGGCCACCCCTTCCGTGCAGTTAATACTCGCCTCTTCGCCCGGAGAGACTATGTTCTGCTGTTGCGCCTCCGCATCGGATGTGTTTGGACCGGTGTGCGCGCTAGCCGACTACGAGAAATGTCTCCCCTGTATGCGTCGTGCGGTGACGCAGAAACACTCGAACACGTTCTGTGTATGTGCCCTGTGTACTCGCAACCGCGACACCTCCTTCGGGAAGGTTACCGAAATCTTGGACTTCCCTGTGCTAACACATGTGAGATCCTTCACCCGTCTGGCCCTCCCCACAAAGTGCAAAGTGCCCTAAAAGTGCTCCTGTTATTCCTACGGGACAGTGGACTAAGTGCAAAACTGTGAACACTTTCCATCTTCCCCTAGTGCGCAAATTATTGCCAGCAACTCTCACCAATTCAGTGTGCCACTCCCGCGCTATTCCCCGCATAGCACCAGTTCCATTTTTTTTTTTATTATCATTATTCTGTTTGTGTTTTTTTTTTTTCTTTAAGTCCTATAAGGCCTTTTTGCACAAGGACCTTCTCTCACTCCTGCGCGCAACCAACTGCCCGCAAATCGTCTAACTTTTATCTCTACCAATTTATGTAATGCCCACAGAATCTTTTTTTTTTTTTCTGTGTGTGTGTTTATCATTATCAATTCCTCCGTTACATATTCCATAAGGTCCCATGTACCTTCTGCAAAGGCCCTATCTCCTCCATCTCAAATAATCCCCTCAGACTACTTTTTTTTTTTTTTCTCCCTCCACTTATTATTTTTTTTTTGTGGTGTTTATTATCATCAATTCTTCCTTTATATATCCCATAAGGTCCCATCCACCCTCTGCAAAGGCCCTTCCTTCACAGCCTATCTGTTGCATTTCAACTAATGCCCTCAGACTACTTTTTTTTTCCCTCTCTTCTTTTTTTTTTTTTTCTTTTGTCTGTTTAGTATCATCAATTGCTCCGTTACATATTCCATAAGGTCCCATCCACCTTCTGCAAAGGCCCTATCTCCTGCATTTCAAATAATCCCCTCAGACTTTTTTTTTCTCCCTCTTCTTTTTTTTTTTTTTGTGGTGTTTATTATCATCAATTCTTCCTTTATATATCCCATAAGGTCCCATGCAACCTCTGCAAAGGCCCTTCCTTCCCAGCCTATCTGTCGCATTTCAAATATGCCCTCAGACTACTTTTTTATTATTATTATTATTATTTTTTATTATTATTATTATCTTATCTCCTCCTATATTATCCCACAAGGCTCTTTGCCCCTTCTGCAAGGCCCCACTCCTCCCACCGCGCGCATCCAACTGCTAGCATAAGCATCCATGACATTCCAAATCTCCCTATCAGATTTTCTTTTTTTTTTTTTCCCTTTCTTTAAACCTCATAATTATCTCTACATATGTCATGAAGGCTTTCTCCTTTGCGCGGCACGTCCCCGCTTCAAAATCCACCAATCCTTGTTGTACGAGTGTTTGCCCTTCCATGTTTGGCATTTTTCTCCAGGGGTCCTCGACATTGACTACCAACGACAACGCTTTCGCTCCCCCTTCCTCTCCCCTCTTTCATTCCCCCTTACCCTCTACTCGGCCCCGTAGCGGTGTATCCCTGCAAGTACAGGAGACAGTTATAGGGCCGTGTAATCCCCCCCCTTCTCTTCCCCCCTCAACAAGAATCTCATTATTATTATCTGTCACACAGAGCAAGTGTGACAGATACTGCGCCTTTTTCTTCCAGCGACAGTAGCGATGGTGTACCTACAAACTTGCTCTAGGCGGATAAAGTGCGACTAATTAACGCCGATAAGAGGCAAATGATAGAGGAGAGGAGGGATTCCCCTGATACTTAATATCCGAAATAGACTGCTGAAGGTCATTTCTTACTAAGCAAACCTGTGCATTCCACGAGGTTTATCTATTTATGATCTGAATTATTACGTAACTAAACTCTCCTTAAGCGAACGACCTCGCATTACCGAAGTGCCTGCAACGGAGCAGCACCAAAACAGCCGCCGATGAGTTATAAAATCTGACTTTTGATGGTATAGCGAGGGGGAAAGCGCGAACGCAGTCCCCCACTACCAAAAATTGCATGCCCCATCTGCCCCAGTTTGGGGTAGTGGCAGGGGTCAGCACGAGCGTAGTGCAATGCCCGCACCTCTCCCTGGAGGCACCGCCTTGCTGATCACGGTAGCCTCGGCACCAGGTAAGTATGCTTGGACGACGTCTCTGCCGCGGAGGCAACCTACAGAGACACCGCCTTCTGCTCAAGTTACGACCGTTGGGAAATAAAAGAACGTGCCTCTCCCTGCTCCGTGTTGCTTGTCCACCCGGAGAATAACAAATGTTTTCTTGCGAACTCTCAAGCTGTTAATTCAAAACTATTTTGTAGAAGCCTACTGACCATTATATGTGCACAAAATAGGCTACAAACTCGCACAACACGCTGGCGTATGTCTCAGTGTTGCTAATAGACATGTTTAACGGGTGGTGGCGCCACCTCACCAGCCTTCCAACTTCTCGCATTCCTCTACTGCGGCAATGCACTGCAGCGTATTGAGCGATTGAGCGTGCAGAGTTCGTGCCCCCAAGCAGTTCGTACCGGAGAAAGTCCCAGCGATTCGCGCGTTTCCGGCAAGAAACCATCCCCGTGAGTCTCGCAAGTGGCGTCACGGACTCCGATCGCATTGTAGTAGTGTGCCACGGGACTATCACTTGACAAGGGTAACGTTGAACCTGCGTCACGGCTACAATCCTCGCCCTCTCAGCAGTTTTTTCTTTTTTTTACTCTTTTCCGGGCTTTTTCTTTCGAACTTTTTTCCTTGTCTTTTTTTTGCGCACGTTCTTTGTAGAGGTCCCGTATTCCTTCCCGATATTCCGCTAACCACGCCCTACCTCCATTTCCCTCTTCGTGCTAACATACATTAAGTGTCCTAGGATTTAACGTGCTTTCTATACCTGCCGTGTTTTTTTTTTTTTTTTTCAATTCATTTCACCACCTTTCTACCTGTTTCTTTTCAACGCACTGACCTGTTTGCTCATCCACGACCCTCGCCTTGCTTTACATAGCGCAAATATGAAAAAGTTAACCCTCACGGTCTGCGTAGGGTTGTTCAATATGAAAAGGAGCAAAGTTATGCCATTCATTAAGTTACCCGTTCCTCTGTCGTTTATGTGTCAAGTATACTTTTTTGTGTGTTTTATTGATTATAAATGTAACGTCCAAAAGTAATTTTCGCCTTTACTTGAGAAAATAAAACGAACCGTCTTTTTGAGCAAACTGATAGTTCCCTTTCATACTCGGAGACAGTGTACAAAGACTACGTGGGGAAAGCAGCGTCAGAAATCGAGCAGGCAACGCAGCTTGTGGAGGTGGCACGCATACGTGCTTACTTGTTTTTTGTTTTTCCTTATAAACCACTTGGCTTAGACGACAATTACTATTTCGAATGAAATTAGAGCATTCTGCGTCTCTCGTACTATACTAAACAGTACCCTAATTTCGGCAATTTAACAAAAAGCACATGCAAATCTGCGTGTATTTCGCTTCGCTCCGAATATAATTCCTATCAGTTTAAACAAATCTAATAAACCACGTGGCGTAGACGGCCCCCGCCGTGAGTGAGTGATGCAGTGGTAAGACGCGCCCGACTACTGTGCCGGAGTTCCCGGGTCCGAACCCGACCACGGCGGCTGCGTTTTTCGATGGAGGCAAAACGAAGTGGCGTCCGTGTGCTGGTGCGATGTCAGCGCACGTTAAAGATCCTCAGGTGGTCGAAATTACTCCGTAGCCCTCCACAACGGCTCCCCTTTCTCTCATTCCACTTTCACTCCCACCTTCCTCCCTTCCCTTACGGCGCGGTTCAGAGTCAGAGTATTCGCGAGAGTTCAGAGAGTTCGCAGACTGGAGTGGCTTGCTACGGAAAGCGGGTGCTTGGCGCCTCAGCAGAGTGGTTTTCGCCCCTTACGAGCAACTGCTGACTGCATTGCGGATGTTGTCAGCACCCTTGAAAACGCCCGCAACACCAGCCAAGTGGGATACCTCATCCTGCTCGACATCAGAAGCGCCTTCGATTGTCTTCCTCACTGGGCAGTGATCGACGCGCTAAAAAACATTGGTGCCACCGGCCGCCTCCTGAACTTCGTCAGTGCGTTCCTCAGCGAGCGAACACTCTCCGTGAAGGTGGGCAACACCTGTAGTGCCCCCCGTCCAGTGCCATGCGGTGTCCCTCAGGGAAGTGTGCTGAGCCCTTTCCTATTCAACATCGTGCTGGCCCAACTACCCTTGTGTCTCCCCCGTGCTGAGCGCGAGTTTGCGCGTGTGTGTGTATATGCGGACGATGTTGCCCTGTTCGCCTCATCAACAACCCGCAGCAACGCCTCATCGCTTCGCGACCTTCAGCGTGCGCTCGATGCTGTCACCGCGTTTATTCGCAGTGTCGGCCTCGCAGTGTCGGCCGAAAAAACTGAAGCCCTGCTCTACCATCCCCGTGGTGCTGCAGCCCGCAACAAAACACGCCCTCTTCGCCTGGACGGAACCCCCCTGCCTTGGCGCACAACGGTTGTTTACCTCGGCCTCAAAATTGATGCCCGCATCACCTGGCGCCTTGCGGTGGATAAAGTGTGCGCAGACACCAAGCGCATAGGTAAACTAGCGCTTCGTCTCCTTGCCAAAGGTGAAGGAGCCTCTCCCCCGCTCTGTGCAAGAATCCATGAAGCGATCGCCTCAGCCAGAGCATTGTATGCCCTTCCCCTGCTCAGCCTCAGCCCACTCCAATGGAAAAGGCTGGACACATGCCATAGGAACGCCATACGACACATATATGGTCTCCCCAACGGATCTCAGGTGGCAGCGACCTATGCAGAAACCCGCAACATCCCCCTCTCACTAAGAGCACTCAAAACTGCCCTCAACCACATCGAGCGGCTTCACCGAGCACAAGATGGCTCTGAACTTCTTCGCAGAATTTCAGCCAAACCTAACACACGCATCGGTCGTGTCATGTGCCTCTTCCGTGAGATACTGGGCCCCTCTCCACCGCCCCTTGCTGCTCCACAACCCCCACATGAAATCTGCCCGCCCCGCATCTATCAGGGTCTCCCAGGGGTGAAGAGCAAACGAAACACGCCCGTATGCGCCCTTCAGCAAGAGGCCGCATCCAAAATTCACACGGATTTTCGTCACCGAACCCTCATCTTTACTGATGGGTCAGTCCGTCAGCAAGAAAAATCCGCAGCTGCCGCATGTGTGATTCCCGACTTGGACACCTCTAAATTATGCAGGCTACACTTCCCTTCCTCGTCACAAACAGCTGAGATAGCTGCACTCAATCTGGCAGCCACCCTGCTCCTGGAAAGCCCTGAAATTAAAAATGCTGCCATTCTCACCGATTCGAGGGCAGCGCTTCAGGCCCAAGGACCTCGCCTACTGCAAGTATGCGCACGCAACTTCCAACGCCTCGCCGAATCCGGCTGCGATACAGTCCTACAATGGATCCCATCGCACTGTGGGATAGGGGGCAACGAACTTGCTGATGAGCTCGCTCGATCAGCCCACCACCCGTCCGTTCCCATGTGCGCGGACAACACTACATATGACTGTGCTCGTCTTGCAATCGCGCGACACACCATTTCCCACCACCCTGACCCTCGCATCGCCAGCGGCCACCCCTTCCGTGCAGTTAATACTCGCCTCTTCGCCCGGAGAGACTATGTTCTGCTGTTGCGCCTCCGCATCGGATGTGTTTGGACCGGTGTGCGCGCTAGCCGACTACGAGAAATGTCTCCCCTGTATGCGTCGTGCGGTGACGCAGAAACACTCGAACACGTTCTGTGTATGTGCCCTGTGTACTCGCAACCGCGACACCTCCTTCGGGAAGGTTACCGAAATCTTGGACTTCCCTGTGCTAACACATGTGAGATCCTTCACCCGTCTGGCCCTCCCCACAAAGTGCAAAGTGCCCTAAAAGTGCTCCTGTTATTCCTACGGGACAGTGGACTAAGTGCAAAACTGTGAACACTTTCCATCTTCCCCTAGTGCGCAAATTATTGCCAGCAACTCTCACCAATTCAGTGTGCCACTCCCGCGCTATTCCCCGCATAGCACCAGTTCCATTTTTTTTTTTTATTATCATTATTCTGTTTGTGTTTTTTTTTTCTTTAAGTCCTATAAGGCCTTTTTGCACAAGGACCTTCTCTCACTCCTGCGCGCAACCAACTGCCCGCAAATCGTCTAACTTTTATCTCTACCAATTTATGTAATGCCCACAGAATCTTTTTTTTTTTTCCTGTGTGTGTGTTTATCATTATCAATTCCTCCGTTACATATTCCATAAGGTCCCATGCACCTTCTGCAAAGGCCCTATCTCCTCCATCTCAAATAATCCCCTCAGACTACTTTTTTTTTTTTTCTCCCTCCACTTATTATTTTTTTTTTGTGGTGTTTATTATCATCAATTCTTCCTTTATATATCCCATAAGGTCCCATCCACCCTCTGCAAAGGCCCTTCCTTCACAGCCTATCTGTTGCATTTCAACTAATGCCCTCAGACTACTTTTTTTTTCCCTCTCTTCTTTTTTTTTTTTTTCTTTTGTCTGTTTAGTATCATCAATTGCTCCGTTACATATTCCATAAGGTCCCATCCACCTTCTGCAAAGGCCCTATCTCCTGCATTTCAAATAATCCCCTCAGACTTTTTTTTTTCTCCCTCTTCTTCTTTTTTTTTTTTGTGGTGTTTATTATCATCAATTCTTCCTTTATATATCCCATAAGGTCCCATGCAACCTCTGCAAAGGCCCTTCCTTCCCAGCCTATCTGTCGCATTTCAAATATGCCCTCAGACTACTTTTTTTTTATTATTATTATTATTTTTTATTATTATTATTATCTTATCTCCTCCTATATTATCCCACAAGGCTCTTTGCCCCTTCTGCAAGGCCCCACTCCTCCCACCGCGCGCATCCAACTGCTAGCATAAGCATCCATGACATTCCAAATCTCCCTATCGGATTTTCTTTTTTTTTTTTCCCTTTCTTTAAACCTCATAATTATCTCTACATATGTCATGAAGGCTTTCTCCTTTGCGCGGCACGTCCCCGCTTCAAAATCCACCAATCCTTGTTGTACGAGTGTTTGCCCTTCCATGTTTGGCATTTTTCTCCAGGGGTCCTCGACATTGACTACCAACGACAACGCTTTCGCTCCCCCTTCCTCTCCCCTCTTTCATTCCCCCTTACCCTCTACTCGGCCCCGTAGCGGTGTATCCCTGCAAGTACAGGAGACAGTTATAGGGCCGTGTAATCCCCCCCCTTCTCTTCCCCCCTCAACAAGAATCTCATTATTATTATCTGTCACACAGAGCAAGTGTGACAGATACTGCGCCTTTTTCTTCCAGCGACAGTAGCGATGGTGTACCTACAAACTTGCTCTAGGCGGATAAAGTGCGACTAATTAACGCCGATAAGAGGCAAATGATAGAGGAGAGGAGGGATTCCCCTGATACTTAATATCCGAAATAGACTGCTGAAGGTCATTTCTTACTAAGCAAACCTGTGCATTCCACGAGGTTTATCTATTTATGATCTGAATTATTACGTAACTAAACTCTCCTTAAGCGAACGACCTCGCATTACCGAAGTGCCTGCAACGGAGCAGCACCAAAACAGCCGCCGATGAGTTATAAAATCTGACTTTTGATGGTATAGCGAGGGGGAAAGCGCGAACGCAGTCCCCCACTACCAAAAATTGCATGCCCCATCTGCCCCAGTTTGGGGTAGTGGCAGGGGTCAGCACGAGCGTAGTGCAATGCCCGCACCTCTCCCTGGAGGCACCGCCTTGCTGATCACGGTAGCCTCGGCACCAGGTAAGTATGCTTGGACGACGTCTCTGCCGCGGAGGCAACCTACAGAGACACCGCCTTCTGCTCAAGTTACGACCGTTGGGAAATAAAAGAACGTGCCTCTCCCTGCTCCGTGTTGCTTGTCCACCCGGAGAATAACAAATGTTTTCTTGCGAACTCTCAAGCTGTTAATTCAAAACTATTTTGTAGAAGCCTACTGACCATTATATGTGCACAAAATAGGCTACAAACTCGCACAACACGCTGGCGTATGTCTCAGTGTTGCTAATAGACATGTTTAACGGGTGGTGGCGCCACCTCACCAGCCTTCCAACTTCTCGCATTCCTCTACTGCGGCAATGCACTGCAGCGTATTGAGCGATTGAGCGTGCAGAGTTCGTGCCCCCAAGCAGTTCGTACCGGAGAAAGTCCCAGCGATTCGCGCGTTTCCGGCAAGAAACCATCCCCGTGAGTCTCGCAAGTGGCGTCACGGACTCCGATCGCATTGTAGTAGTGTGCCACGGGACTATCACTTGACAAGGGTAACGTTGAACCTGCGTCACGGCTACAATCCTCGCCCTCTCAGCAGTTTTTTCTTTTTTTTACTCTTTTCCGGGCTTTTTCTTTCGAACTTTTTTCCTTGTCTTTTTTTTGCGCACGTTCTTTGTAGAGGTCCCGTATTCCTTCCCGATATTCCGCTAACCACGCCCTACCTCCATTTCCCTCTTCGTGCTAACATACATTAAGTGTCCTAGGATTTAACGTGCTTTCTATACCTGCCGTGTTTTTTTTTTTTTTTTTTTTCAATTCATTTCACCACCTTTCTACCTGTTTCTTTTCAACGCACTGACCTGTTTGCTCATCCACGACCCTCGCCTTGCTTTACATAGCGCAAATATGAAAAAGTTAACCCTCACGGTCTGCGTAGGGTTGTTCAATATGAAAAGGAGCAAAGTTATGCCATTCATTAAGTTACCCGTTCCTCTGTCGTTTATGTGTCAAGTATACTTTTTTGTGTGTTTTATTGATTATAAATGTAACGTCCAAAAGTAATTTTCGCCTTTACTTGAGAAAATAAAACGAACCGTCTTTTTGAGCAAACTGATAGTTCCCTTTCATACTCGGAGACAGTGTACAAAGACTACGTGGGGAAAGCAGCGTCAGAAATCGAGCAGGCAACGCAGCTTGTGGAGGTGGCACGCATACGTGCTTACTTGTTTTTTGTTTTTCCTTATAAACCACTTGGCTTAGACGACAATTACTATTTCGAATGAAATTAGAGCATTCTGCGTCTCTCGTACTATACTAAACAGTACCCTAATTTCGGCAATTTAACAAAAAGCACATGCAAATCTGCGTGTATTTCGCTTCGCTCCGAATATAATTCCTATCAGTTTAAACAAATCTAATAAACCACGTGGCGTAGACGGCCCCCGCCGTGAGTGAGTGATGCAGTGGTAAGACGCGCCCGACTACTGTGCCGGAGTTCCCGGGTCCGAACCCGACCACGGCGGCTGCGTTTTTCGATGGAGGCAAAACGAAGTGGCGTCCGTGTGCTGGTGCGATGTCAGCGCACGTTAAAGATCCTCAGGTGGTCGAAATTACTCCGTAGCCCTCCACAACGGCTCCCCTTTCTCTCATTCCACTTTCACTCCCACCTTCCTCCCTTCCCTTACGGCGCGGTTCAGAGTCAGAGTATTCGCGAGAGTTCAGAGAGTTCGCAGACTGGAGTGGCTTGCTACGGAAAGCGGGTGCTTGGCGCCTCAGCAGAGTGGTTTTCGCCCCTTACGAGCAACTGCTGACTGCATTGCGGATGTTGTCAGCACCCTTGAAAACGCCCGCAACACCAGCCAAGTGGGATACCTCATCCTGCTCGACATCAGAAGCGCCTTCGATTGTCTTCCTCACTGGGCAGTGATCGACGCGCTAAAAAACATTGGTGCCACCGGCCGCCTCCTGAACTTCGTCAGTGCGTTCCTCAGCGAGCGAACACTCTCCGTGAAGGTGGGCAACACCTGTAGTGCCCCCCGTCCAGTGCCATGCGGTGTCCCTCAGGGAAGTGTGCTGAGCCCTTTCCTATTCAACATCGTGCTGGCCCAACTACCCTTGTGTCTCCCCCGTGCTGAGCGCGAGTTTGCGCGTGTGTGTGTATATGCGGACGATGTTGCCCTGTTCGCCTCATCAACAACCCGCAGCAACGCCTCATCGCTTCGCGACCTTCAGCGTGCGCTCGATGCTGTCACCGCGTTTATTCGCAGTGTCGGCCTCGCAGTGTCGGCCGAAAAAACTGAAGCCCTGCTCTACCATCCCCGTGGTGCTGCAGCCCGCAACAAAACACGCCCTCTTCGCCTGGACGGAACCCCCCTGCTTTGGCGCACAACGGTTGTTTACCTCGGCCTCAAAATTGATGCCCGCATCACCTGGCGCCTTGCGGTGGATAAAGTGTGCGCAGACACCAAGCGCATAGGTAAACTAGCGCTTCGTCTCCTTGCCAAAGGTGAAGGAGCCTCTCCCCCGCTCTGTGCAAGAATCCATGAAGCGATCGCCTCAGCCAGATCATTGTATGCCCTTCCCCTGCTCAGCCTCAGCCCACTCCAATGGAAAAGGCTGGACACATGCCATAGGAACGCCATACGACACATATATGGTCTCCCCAACGGATCTCAGGTGGCAGCGACCTATGCAGAAACCCGCAACATCCCCCTCTCACTAAGAGCACTCAAAACTGCCCTCAACCACATCGAGCGGCTTCACCGAGCACAAGATGGCTCTGAACTTCTTCGCAGAATTTCAGCCAAACCTAACACACGCATCGGTCGTGTCATGTGCCTCTTCCGTGAGATACTGGGCCCCTCTCCACCGCCCCTTGCTGCTCCACAACCCCCACATGAAATCTGCCCGCCCCGCATCTATCAGGGTCTCCCAGGGGTGAAGAGCAAACGAAACACGCCCGTATGCGCACTTCAGCAAGAGGCCGCATCCAAAATTCACACGGATTTTCGTCACCGAACCCTCATCTTTACTGATGGGTCAGTCCGTCAGCAAGAAAAATCCGCAGCTGCCGCATGTGTGATTCCCGACTTGGACACCTCTAAATTATGCAGGCTACACTTCCCTTCCTCGTCACAAACAGCTGAGATAGCTGCACTCAATCTGGCAGCCACCCTGCTCCTGGAAAGCCCTGAAATTAAAAATGCTGCCATTCTCACCGATTCGAGGGCAGCGCTTCAGGCCCAAGGACCTCGCCTACTGCAAGTATGCGCACGCAACTTCCAACGCCTCGCCGAATCCGGCTGCGATACAGTCCTACAATGGATCCCATCGCACTGTGGGATAGGGGGCAACGAACTTGCTGATGAGCTCGCTCGATCAGCCCACCACCCGTCCGTTCCCATGTGCGCGGACAACACTACATATGACTGTGCTCGTCTTGCAATCGCGCGACACACCATTTCCCACCACCCTGACCCTCGCATCGCCAGCGGCCACCCCTTCCGTGCAGTTAATACTCGCCTCTTCGCCCGGAGAGACTATGTTCTGCTGTTGCGCCTCCGCATCGGATGTGTTTGGACCGGTGTGCGCGCTAGCCGACTACGAGAAATGTCTCCCCTGTATGCGTCGTGCGGTGACGCAGAAACACTCGAACACGTTCTGTGTATGTGCCCTGTGTACTCGCAACCGCGACACCTCCTTCGGGAAGGTTACCGAAATCTTGGACTTCCCTGTGCTAACACATGTGAGATCCTTCACCCGTCTGGCCCTCCCCACAAAGTGCAAAGTGCCCTAAAAGTGCTCCTGTTATTCCTACGGGACAGTGGACTAAGTGCAAAACTGTGAACACTTTCCATCTTCCCCTAGTGCGCAAATTATTGCCAGCAACTCTCACCAATTCAGTGTGCCACTCCCGCGCTATTCCCCGCATAGCACCAGTTCCATTTTTTTTTTTTTATTATCATTATTCTGTTTGTGTTTTTTTTTTTTTCTTTAAGTCCTATAAGGCCTTTTTGCACAAGGACCTTCTCTCACTCCTGCGCGCAACCAACTGCCCGCAAATCGTCTAACTTTTATCTCTACCAATTTATGTAATGCCCACAGAATCTTTTTTTTTTTTTCTGTGTGTGTGTTTATCATTATCAATTCCTCCGTTACATATTCCATAAGGTCCCATGCACCTTCTGCAAAGGCCCTATCTCCTCCATCTCAAATAATCCCCTCAGACTACTTTTTTTTTTTTTTCTCCCTCCACTTATTATTTTTTTTTTGTGGTGTTTATTATCATCAATTCTTCCTTTATATATCCCATAAGGTCCCATCCACCCTCTGCAAAGGCCCTTCCTTCACAGCCTATCTGTTGCATTTCAACTAATGCCCTCAGACTACTTTTTTTTTCCCTCTCTTCTTTTTTTTTTTTTCTTTTGTCTGTTTTGTATCATCAATTGCTCCGTTACATATTCCATAAGGTCCCATCCACCTTCTGCAAAGGCCCTATCTCCTGCATTTCAAATAATCCCCACAGACTTTTTTTTTCTCCCTCTTCTTTTTTTTTTTTTTGTGGTGTTTATTATCATCAATTCTTCCTTTATATATCCCATAAGGTCCCATGCAACCTCTGCAAAGGCCCTTCCTTCCCAGCCTATCTGTCGCATTTCAAATATGCCCTCAGACTACTTTTTTTTATTATTATTATTATTTTTTATTATTATTATTATCTTATCTCCTCCTATATTATCCCACAAGGCTCTTTGCCCCTTCTGCAAGGCCCCACTCCTCCCACCGCGCGCATCCAACTGCTAGCATAAGCATCCATGACATTCCAAATCTCCCTATCAGATTTTCTTTTTTTTTTTCCCCTTTCTTTAAACCTCATAATTATCTCTACATATGTCATGAAGGCTTTCTCCTTTGCGCGGCACGTCCCCGCTTCAATATCCACCAATCCTTGTTGTACGAGTGTTTGCCCTTCCATGTTTGGCATTTTTCTCCAGAGGTCCTCGACATTGACTACCAACGACAACGCTTTCGCTCCCCCTTCCTCTCCCCTCTTTCATTCCCCCTTACCCTCTACTCGGCCCCGTAGCGGTGTATCCCTGCAAGTACAGGAGACAGTTATAGGGCCGTGTAATCCCCCCCCTTCTCTTCCCCCCTCAACAAGAATCTCATTATTATTATCTGTCACACAGAGCAAGTGTGACAGATACTGCGCCTTTTTCTTCCAGCGACAGTAGCGATGGTGTACCTACAAACTTGCTCTAGGCGGATAAAGTGCGACTAATTAACGCCGATAAGAGGCAAATGATAGAGGAGAGGAGGGATTCCCCTGATACTTAATATCCGAAATAGACTGCTGAAGGTCATTTCTTACTAAGCAAACCTGTGCATTCCACGAGGTTTATCTATTTATGATCTGAATTATTACGTAACTAAACTCTCCTTAAGCGAACGACCTCGCATTACCGAAGTGCCTGCAACGGAGCAGCACCAAAACAGCCGCCGATGAGTTATAAAATCTGACTTTTGATGGTATAGCGAGGGGGAAAGCGCGAACGCAGTCCCCCACTACCAAAAATTGCATGCCCCATCTGCCCCAGTTTGGGGTAGTGGCAGGGGTCAGCACGAGCGTAGTGCAATGCCCGCACCTCTCCCTGGAGGCACCGCCTTTTTTGAAGAGAATTTTATTTTTCATAAACATCTACAGAACACAAGTGTATCCGTCTGGGGCCTTAGCGGACAAAAATTGCAATAATCTTAGAGGTGTTCAATCACGTACATATACACAAATACACATACAAATATACATGCTGTTTCGCTGATAATATTTCTGCACAGCTTTTTTGCTTTGTGGAACTATTTCATGATAACATCATCGAAACGTTTCTCTCACTTGCCTATCTTCCTAGTATGGAAGGATAGGCGCGGTCACTTTACCATTTGCAACAACAATGAATCTCGTTGACCAATGTCGGAGGAATTCTTCCTCCCCCAGCATGACAAGTTCCTCATTCAGGTGAGTGTATAGTAATGTTCTTAATCTATGCAGCATCGGAAACATGGCTTTTTGCGGTCGCCCCCGCAAAACAGCCAGGCCTCTCCGCTTCCACAGTACATACATGCCTATACACATGACAAGCTCTATGAAAATGTCTCTGTGGCGACTCTGCCACTGCATTCTGGCATGAAACATGCGCGTCACTAGGCGCCAGAATGTGCGCGCCACACAACACTCATGCAAAACATGATCTAAGGTTTCAGTGCGACCGCATTGCGGGCATAACGTGGAGCGCGCCACGCCCCACGCTGCAAGGCGGTCGGCTGTTGGTAGTGCCTGCCATTCTCGTAACCAAATGAAATCGCGGACATCCGCTGGAAGGGAGGCTGTGATCAACGGCCTCCGCTTTCTTTTGCTAACCTTCCTGCGCTGGTCATCATCCAGGCGCTGAATAGCTATGTTTTCACATATGTCTGTGGGGGACATTTCCTTGGGGTCACAATTGGGTAATGCGTTCTGAACCATGCGTAGTGATTGTACAATATATGTGTAAAACACTGGTGGTCTCTCGGCTGCCGGACCTGTGCATGAGTCCATTCCAAACAGACGGCGAGAGGTGCCCATAAAATACACAGTAAGTTGTTTGCCACAGTATACTACATCCGCGATGATATCCCAAGTGGCTCTCAGGGCCAGCACGCGGCACATTATTTCAAAGTCCGGGATGCTGAAGCCTCCCATTTTGGTCGGTAAGCGGACCAGAGCCCTTGAAACACTCTCGTTCTTCTCATTCCAAAGGAACGAACCACAAGCAGTAGCTAACCGCTGTAGGACTCTGCGAGGAGGACGGGCCACTTTAGCTACGTAAAAAAGGGACGCCACCACACTGTTTTTGATGAGGTATGCTCGCTCAGAGAAGGGTAAGTGAAACGTTTGAGCTACGTCGATCCGTTTCTCAGCTTTTTGTCTTATTTCTTTCCAGGTGCTACGAGCTACCTCACCGGACGCTAGGAATGTAACGCCCAGGACTTTCACACCATCTACCCAGGCAACACCATCAGGAAAGTCTTCGTTAAAAGCTCCGAAACGCAGTGCTTGGCTTTTTGCCGGATTGAGGCGTGCACCTGATAGGCAGCTATATATGTGAAAAAGACGCAGAAATGCGCTGTAACTATCAATATTCCTTATGAAAAGAGAAACATCATCAGCGTATGCTGCTACTTTCACCTCACCCTGGCCTGGGAGAGGGAACCCGCGTATTGACTTGCAGTTTTGAACCTGCTGCAACAAAGGCTCTATGCACAGCACGAAAAGGAGAGATGAGAGAGGACAACCTTGCCGTATTCCCCTGCTCACAGCTATTGGATCACTGGGCTGGCCGTTGATTACCAGGTAAGCTTCTAAATCTGTATACAGCAACCGAAGGGTTCCTATTAAGCGCTCCGGAAAGTCAAAACATTCTAGAACAGCAAAAAGATACTCTCGTTCTACACGATCAAATGCCTTTTCTTGGTCAAGGGATACAAAAGCGCCTGAAACCTGAGTATGTGTGGCAAAGGTAAAAAGATCGCGGGTTAGAGCTAGCGAAGAATAGATTGTGCGGCCTGGTACACAGCATGTTTGGGCATTGCTAATTAATTCAGGTAAGACAGCTGTTATACGATGTGCTAGTATTGCAGCAAATATTTTATAATCCGAGTTGAGTAAGGAGATGGGCCTCCATGCCTTGGGTTCAGATGGTTCACCGCTACTTTTTAGAATGAGTACGACTCTACTCTCGCGGAATGTTTCCGGTCTAATCCCTTCCGTAAGGAGCCCGTTGAGCATTGACAGTAGGTGTACTTGTATTACTTCGAAAAACGTCTTATAAAATATGATTGGAAGCCCGTCCGGGCCTGCGGCTGCAGAGGCATTCATTCCCTGCACCGCTATCCGAAGCTCATCCGAGGTTATTGGACAGCAAAGATCTTCCCGGAGTTCTTCAGGAATGCGCGCTATACCTGAACAAAATTCTCGAACATCACAGTTCAGACCTTCACTGTCTCTACCTTCAGTCGTGAACAAGTGCGTAAAATGTGCGGTGAATACTTCCCTTATGTCTTCGGCGTTGTCAGACTGTGTCCCGTTCGGCAGTACAACAAAGGGAATCGATGTAACTCTTTCTAAAGAGCCGCTGCGAACACTGCGAAGGACCGCGGGGTCAGCAACAGGCCTCCCCTTCACAAACAATTCTGCGGCTGTGCGCGAGCTAAGGCGAAGCAGGAGTTGGTAACGAGCTTTTAACTGATTTAAATAGTCCTGCATGGTGAACGTGAGAGGCTCACCACGCCGCACTATGCGTGCTTTCCGAAGGGTGTCGTTTATTTCAGCTGTCAGCCTCAACTTTCTTTCCCGACCTCCTTTCATTAGCTCTGCACGCCAGCTGGCCTTCAAGGAATCCCAACATCGCGGCTCCACTGGGCGGCTGCACGTGTACTCGAGTGCCACACGCAGGGTGGCAACGCTCACCGGATCATATACGAGTGTTGTGTCCATTTTCCAGTGATTCTGAAATGGAGCTGACTGGTGGAATGATAACTTTACTGATACGGGGAAATGATCAGAGATGCGTGGGACATCAGGCGGGAATCTGAGGACGTCACAGCTGGTAACATGAGTGGCTAGATTTTCAGGGAAGTAAAAGCGGTCTAATCGACTCATGTTAGAGCCGCGTTGCCACGTTGCTTTAAATTGGTTACCATGCAGATCTATCCACGCATCTCTAAGCCTGAAGCTACGTATGAGCCGTTTTAGTGCTCGTACGCCTGTGTAAGGCCTGCCCTGTCTGCGACCACTGACATCTCTGTGAGGGTCCTCAACACAGTTGAAATCCCCAACCAGGAAAGTGGGATAGCTATCAAGCATGTAGGCATCGAGTGAATCAAAAAATTCAGAGGTGCAGGAGCGCTGCGCTGGAGCGTAGATAACAAGTGCTCTCACACGACGACCATGCAGGTTAAAGTCAACTGCCAACGTGCGTCCATCAAACCCGAAATGACAATGGGCACCGCGTCGATAAGCAGGCGTAAGAAATACAACCCCGACGCCACTCATAAATGCATCAGTTAACGTAAAAAATGCTTCAACACAAAACCGAGAACAAAAAGACTGAACATCATACGGGGAACTAAAGTTGCATTCTTGTAAAAAGAGAATATCTACGTTACGTGCTCGTGCGAAGTTCACGATCTCCCTCTGTTTGTCTAGGCTGCGCAAGCCCTGAGCATTCAGAGATAGAAGGTGTACAATCGCCATTATTAAAAGAGCGCACGCAGATATTCTGAAACTAAAAAGAGGAAAACACTGAAATGAGGCCATTATTCTAGGGAGAAGTGTGCCCTGACTGCGCCGGGCACTTGCAATCTTGTGGGGCTTACTGGTTTCAGAGGAGCTGTCGCTTTCCGCTGAGGCAGGGTGTCCCCGTTTCATGCCGTGGCGATCTTCTTCCATGGCGGTGTCCAAGGGGGGTGAACTGATGCGGTGGCTGGGTGGGTGGTCCAAGTCCATTTTTCTGCTTTCGACGAGTAGCTTGCCGACACGAGGAGGCTGAGGCACACACGCAGGCATGCTGTGGCGGGATGTTTGGCCCTCTCGTTCAGCTGCACGGGAGCCGCGTTCGTCAGGGTTGTGCGGTGGCTCGCTAGTACTTGAAGCACTGCTGTCGTTGGGGTTTGCAGCACTATGTGACGCTGGTACGGTCGCTGACTTGGGCGAGCTTTGGTGAGTGGCCTCGTCGCTTGTGGTTTCTTCAGAGGTCGTTGGCAGTGCTGGGAAGTATGTGTCAACTGATTCTGTACCGCTCTCGCTCGGGCATTCGTTGTCTTCCGATTTTTCATCAATTGTGAAGGTGCCAGCGTCCAATTCATCTTCTGTGTTGCCATCCGAGGTGATAGCTGGCACTTCAGGCGTTTCTTGAGTTTCCGTTGCCGCTGCCGCAGCAAAAGATCTTGGTTTGATGCAGTCAACCGTGGCGTGACTGCCAGCACACTTACGGCACGGTTCTTCGCAGCCCTCCGTTTCGTGTCCGAAAATGCCACACCTACTACAGCGGGGGGTGCGGCAGTCCTTTCCGATGTGGCCTGCCAGGCGGCAACGTGAGCACAGCTTCTCTACACCGCGGTAGTCGCACATTACAGTGTAGCCCTGGACTTTTAGAAAATTCGGGATGGGCTTTTTCATCTCTATCCGAGCGACCCGGATGCCTGTACCAACACCTGGCCGACCTTTGAAAGCCGGCTCATGGACATTTTGGACATTGCCGTAAGCTGATAACGCTGCGGCGAGCGACGCATCGGCCACCCACAGCGGCACTCGAAAGACTGATACGTGAACAATTTCTGGACCAACGCTGACTAGCGGTACTGAAACGCCATTAAGCAAAATAGCGCCTCGGGTCTTGAGCTTCATGGCAGCGCTGTTGGAGGCAGCAGCGACACCAAACTTTACACCTCCCATATGTTGGAGGGACTTAATTCCGGCTGGGCCGGTAACTATTTCAAGTGCATCGATGGCATCATCTACGGTGCTGCCATCTGGTGCATTGATAATGAAGCAATGAGCTTTGGGCGGGGGGGCCGAGTAGACCATCTTACGGCACGGCGGAGCCCTGGCTCCCACGGCGAACTGCTGTGGTGCCCGGGCGGTCGACTCGGCGAAAGGACTCCTGGCCTGAACCGTTGGGCAGAATCCAGGGGCTGCCTTGAAGATCTGGACGCAATCCGGCAGAGTAACACCTCACACGGTAACCTCGGCACCAGGTAAGTATGCTTGGACGACGTCTCTGCCGCGGAGGCAACCTACAGAGACACCGCCTTCTGCTCAAGTTACGACCGTTGGGAAATAAAAGAACGTGCCTCTCCCTGCTCCGTGTTGCTTGTCCACCCGGAGAATAACAAATGTTTTCTTGCGAACTCTCAAGCTGTTAATTCAAAACTATTTTGTAGAAGCCTACTGACCATTATATGTGCACAAAATAGGCTACAAACTCGCACAACACGCTGGCGTATGTCTCAGTGTTGCTAATAGACATGTTTAACGGGTGGTGGCGCCACCTCACCAGCCTTCCAACTTCTCGCATTCCTCTACTGCGGCAATGCACTGCAGCGTATTGAGCGATTGAGCGTGCAGAGTTCGTGCCCCCAAGCAGTTCGTACCGGAGAAAGTCCCAGCGATTCGCGCGTTTCCGGCAAGAAACCATCCCCGTGAGTCTCGCAAGTGGCGTCACGGACTCCGATCGCATTGTAGTAGTGTGCCACGGGACTATCACTTGACAAGGGTAACGTTGAACCTGCGTCACGGCTACAATCCTCGCCCTCTCAGCAGTTTTTTCTTTTTTTTACTCTTTTCCGGGCTTTTTCTTTCGAACTTTTTTCCTTGTCTTTTTTTTGCGCACGTTCTTTGTAGAGGTCCCGTATTCCTTCCCGATATTCCGCTAACCACGCCCTACCTCCATTTCCCTCTTCGTGCTAACATACATTAAGTGTCCTAGGATTTAACGTGCTTTCTATACCTGCCGTGTTTTTTTTTTTTTTTTTTTTTTTCAATTCATTTCACCACCTTTCTACCTGTTTCTTTTCAACGCACTGACCTGTTTGCTCATCCACGACCCTCGCCTTGCTTTACATAGCGCAAATATGAAAAAGTTAACCCTCACGGTCTGCGTAGGGTTGTTCAATATGAAAAGGAGCAAAGTTATGCCATTCATTAAGTTACCCGTTCCTCTGTCGTTTATGTGTCAAGTATACTTTTTTGTGTGTTTTATTGATTATAAATGTAACGTCCAAAAGTAATTTTCGCCTTTACTTGAGAAAATAAAACGAACCGTCTTTTTGAGCAAACTGATAGTTCCCTTTCATACTCGGAGACAGTGTACAAAGACTACGTGGGGAAAGCAGCGTCAGAAATCGAGCAGACAACGCAGCTTGTGGAGGTGGCACGCATACGTGCTTACTTGTTTTTTGTTTTTCCTTATAAACCACTTGGCTTAGACGACAATTACTATTTCGAATGAAATTAGAGCATTCTGCGTCTCTCGTACTATACTAAACAGTACCCTAATTTCGGCAATTTAACAAAAAGCACATGCAAATCTGCGTGTATTTCGCTTCGCTCCGAATATAATTCCTATCAGTTTAAACAAATCTAATAAACCACGTGGCGTAGACGGCCCCCGCCGTGAGTGAGTGATGCAGTGGTAAGACGCGCCCGACTACTGTGCCGGAGTTCCCGGGTCCGAACCCGACCACGGCGGCTGCGTTTTTCGATGGAGGCAAAACGAAGTGGCGTCCGTGTGCTGGTGCGATGTCAGCGCACGTTAAAGATCCTCAGGTGGTCGAAATTACTCCGTAGCCCTCCACAACGGCTCCCCTTTCTCTCATTCCACTTTCACTCCCACCTTCCTCCCTTCCCTTACGGCGCGGTTCAGAGTCAGAGTATTCGCGAGAGTTCAGAGAGTTCGCAGACTGGAGTGGCTTGCTACGGAAAGCGGGTGCTTGGCGCCTCAGCAGAGTGGTTTTCGCCCCTTACGAGCAACTGCTGACTGCATTGCGGATGTTGTCAGCACCCTTGAAAACGCCCGCAACACCAGCCAAGTGGGATACCTCATCCTGCTCGACATCAGAAGCGCCTTCGATTGTCTTCCTCACTGGGCAGTGATCGACGCGCTAAAAAACATTGGTGCCACCGGCCGCCTCCTGAACTTCGTCAGTGCGTTCCTCAGCGAGCGAACACTCTCCGTGAAGGTGGGCAACACCTGTAGTGCCCCCCGTCCAGTGCCATGCGGTGTCCCTCAGGGAAGTGTGCTGAGCCCTTTCCTATTCAACATCGTGCTGACCCAACTACCCTTGTGTCTCCCCCGTGCTGAGCGCGAGTTTGCGCGTGTGTGTGTATATGCGGACGATGTTGCCCTGTTCGCCTCATCAACAACCCGCAGCAACGCCTCATCGCTTCGCGACCTTCAGCGTGCGCTCGATGCTGTCACCGCGTTTATTCGCAGTGTCGGCCTCGCAGTGTCGGCCGAAAAAACTGAAGCCCTGCTCTACCATCCCCGTGGTGCTGCAGCCCGCAACAAAACACGCCCTCTTCGCCTGGACGGAACCCCCCTGCCTTGGCGCACAACGGTTGTTTACCTCGGCCTCAAAATTGATGCCCGCATCACCTGGCGCCTTGCGGTGGATAAAGTGTGCGCAGACACCAAGCGCATAGGTAAACTAGCGCTTCGTCTCCTTGCCAAAGGTGAAGGAGCCTCTCCCCCGCTCTGTGCAAGAATCCATGAAGCGATCGCCTCAGCCAGAGCATTGTATGCCCTTCCCCTGCTCAGCCTCAGCCCACTCCAATGGAAAAGGCTGGACACATGCCATAGGAACGCCATACGACACATATATGGTCTCCCCAACGGATCTCAGGTGGCAGCGACCTATGCAGAAACCCGCAACATCCCCCTCTCACTAAGAGCACTCAAAACTGCCCTCAACCACATCGAGCGGCTTCACCGAGCACAAGATGGCTCTGAACTTCTTCGCAGAATTTCAGCCAAACCTAACACACGCATCGGTCGTGTCATGTGCCTCTTCCGTGAGATACTGGGCCCCTCTCCACCGCCCCTTGCTGCTCCACAACCCCCACATGAAATCTGCCCGCCCCGCATCTATCAGGGTCTCCCAGGGGTGAAGAGCAAACGAAACACGCCCGTATGCGCCCTTCAGCAAGAGGCCGCATCCAAAATTCACACGGATTTTCGTCACCGAACCCTCATCTTTACTGATGGGTCAGTCCGTCAGCAAGAAAAATCCGCAACATCCGCAGCTGCCGCATGTGTGATTCCCGACTTGGACACCTCTAAATTATGCAGGCTACACTTCCCTTCCTCGTCACAAACAGCTGAGATAGCTGCACTCAATCTGGCAGCCACCCTGCTCCTGGAAAGCCCTGAAATTAAAAATGCTGCCATTCTCACCGATTCGAGGGCAGCGCTTCAGGCCCAAGGACCTCGCCTACTGCAAGTATGCGCACGCAACTTCCAACGCCTCGCCGAATCCGGCTGCGATACAGTCCTACAATGGATCCCATCGCACTGTGGGATAGGGGGCAACGAACTTGCTGATGAGCTCGCTCGATCAGCCCACCACCCGTCCGTTCCCATGTGCGCGGACAACACTACATATGACTGTGCTCGTCTTGCAATCGCGCGACACACCATTTCCCACCACCCTGACCCTCGCATCGCCAGCGGCCACCCCTTCCGTGCAGTTAATACTCGCCTCTTCGCCCGGAGAGACTATGTTCTGCTGTTGCGCCTCCGCATCGGATGTGTTTGGACCGGTGTGCGCGCTAGCCGACTACGAGAAATGTCTCCCCTGTATGCGTCGTGCGGTGACGCAGAAACACTCGAACACGTTCTGTGTATGTGCCCTGTGTACTCGCAACCGCGACACCTCCTTCGGGAAGGTTACCGAAATCTTGGACTTCCCTGTGCTAACACATGTGAGATCCTTCACCCGTCTGGCCCTCCCCACAAAGTGCAAAGTGCCCTAAAAGTGCTCCTGTTATTCCTACGGGACAGTGGACTAAGTGCAAAACTGTGAACACTTTCCATCTTCCCCTAGTGCGCAAATTATTGCCAGCAACTCTCACCAATTCAGTGTGCCACTCCCGCGCTATTCCCCGCATAGCACCAGTTCCATTTTTTTTTTTTATTATCATTATTCTGTTTGTTTTTTTTTTTTTCTTTAAGTCCTATAAGGCCTTTTTGCACAAGGACCTTCTCTCACTCCTGCGCGCAACCAACTGCCCGCAAATCGTCTAACTTTTATCTCTACCAATTAATGTAATGCCCACAGAATCTTTTTTTTTTTCTGTGTGTGTGTTTATCATTATCAATTCCTCCGTTACATATTCCATAAGGTCCCATGCACCTTCTGCAAAGGCCCTATCTCCTCCATCTCAAATAATCCCCTCAGACTACTTTTTTTTTTTTCTCCCTCCACTTATTATTTTTTTTTTGTGGTGTTTATTATCATCAATTCTTCCTTTATATATCCCATAAGGTCCCATCCACCCTCTGCAAAGGCCCTTCCTTCACAGCCTATCTGTTGCATTTCAACTAATGCCCTCAGACTACTTTTTTTTTCCCTCTCTTCTTTTTTTTTTTTCTTTTGTCTGTTTAGTATCATCAATTGCTCCGTTACATATTCCATAAGGTCCCATCCACTTTCTGCAAAGGCCCTATCTCCTGCATTTCAAATAATCCCCTCAGACTTTTTTTTTTCTCCCTCTTCTTTTTTTTTTTTTGTGGTGTTTATTATCATCAATTCTTCCTTTATATATCCCATAAGGTCCCATGCAACCTCTGCAAAGGCCCTTCCTTCCCAGCCTATCTGTCGCATTTCAAATATGCCCTCAGACTACTTTTTTTTTATTATTATTATTATTTTTTATTATTATTATTATCTTATCTCCTCCTATATTATCCCACAAGGCTCTTTGCCCCTTCTGCAAGGCCCCACTCCTCCCACCGCGCGCATCCAACTGCTAGCATAAGCATCCATGACATTCCAAATCTCCCTATCAGATTTTCTTTTTTTTTTTCCCTTTCTTTAAACCTCATAATTATCTCTACATATGTCATGAAGGCTTTCTCCTTTGCGCGGCACGTCCCCGCTTCAAAATCCACCAATCCTTGTTGTACGAGTGTTTGCCCTTCCATGTTTGGCATTTTTCTCCAGGGGTCCTCGACATTGACTACCAACGACAACGCTTTCGCTCCCCCTTCCTCTCCC
This sequence comes from Amblyomma maculatum, assembly GCF_055883805.1. Taxonomy (NCBI): domain Eukaryota; kingdom Metazoa; phylum Arthropoda; class Arachnida; order Ixodida; family Ixodidae; genus Amblyomma; species Amblyomma maculatum. The sequence continues at coordinate 108,989,217 of NC_139350.1, read as the reverse complement.
CTCTTTCATTCCCCCTTACCCTCTACTCGGCCCCGTAGCGGTGTATCCCTGCAAGTACAGGAGACAGTTATAGGGCCGTGTAATCCCCCCCCTTCTCTTCCCCCCTCAACAAGAATCTCATTATTATTATCTGTCACACAGAGCAAGTGTGACACATACTGCGCCTTTTTCTTCCAGCGACAGTAGCGATGGTGTACCTACAAACTTGCTCTAGGCGGATAAAGTGCGACTAATTAACGCCGATAAGAGGCAAATGATAGAGGAGAGGAGGGATTCCCCTGATACTTAATATCCGAAATAGACTGCTGAAGGTCATTTCTTACTAAGCAAACCTGTGCATTCCACGAGGTTTATCTATTTATGATCTGAATTACTACGTAACTAAACTCTCCTTAAGCGAACGACCTCGCATTACCGAAGTGCCTGCAACGGAGCAGCACCAAAACAGCCGCCGATGAGTTATAAAATCTGACTTTTGATGGTATAGCGAGGGGGAAAGCGCGAACGCAGTCCCCCACTACCAAAAATTGCATGCCCCATCTGCCCCAGTTTGGGGTAGTGGCAGGGGTCAGCACGAGCGTAGTGCAATGCCCGCACCTCTCCCTGGAGGCACCGCCTTGCTGATCACGGTAGCCTCGGCACCAGGTAAGTATGCTTGGACGACGTCTCTGCCGCGGAGGCAACCTACAGAGACACCGCCTTCTGCTCAAGTTACGACCGTTGGGAAATAAAAGAACGTGCCTCTCCCTGCTCCGTGTTGCTTGTCCACCCGGAGAATAACAAATGTTTTCTTGCGAACTCTCAAGCTGTTAATTCAAAACTATTTTGTAGAAGCCTACTGACCATTATATGTGCACAAAATAGGCTACAAACTCGCACAACACGCTGGCGTATGTCTCAGTGTTGCTAATAGACATGTTTAACGGGTGGTGGCGCCACCTCACCAGCCTTCCAACTTCTCGCATTCCTCTACTGCGGCAATGCACTGCAGCGTATTGAGCGATTGAGCGTGCAGAGTTCGTGCCCCCAAGCAGTTCGTACCGGAGAAAGTCCCAGCGATTCGCGCGTTTCCGGCAAGAAACCATCCCCGTGAGTCTCGCAAGTGGCGTCACGGACTCCGATCGCATTGTAGTAGTGTGCCACGGGACTATCACTTGACAAGGGTAACGTTGAACCTGCGTCACGGCTACAATCCTCGCCCTCTCAGCAGTTTTTTCTTTTTTTTTACTCTTTTCCGGGCTTTTTCTTTCGAACTTTTTTCCTTGTCTTTTTTTTGCGCACGTTCTTTGTAGAGGTCCCGTATTCCTTCCCGATATTCCGCTAACCACGCCCTACCTCCATTTCCCTCTTCGTGCTAACATACATTAAGTGTCCTAGGATTTAACGTGCTTTCTATACCTGCCGTGTTTTTTTTTTTTTTTTTTTTTTTCAATTCATTTCACCACCTTTCTACCTGTTTCTTTTCAACGCACTGACCTGTTTGCTCATCCACGACCCTCGCCTTGCTTTACATAGCGCAAATATGAAAAAGTTAACCCTCACGGTCTGCGTAGGGTTGTTCAATATGAAAAGGAGCAAAGTTATGCCATTCATTAAGTTACCCGTTCCTCTGTCGTTTATGTGTCAAGTATACTTTTTTGTGTGTTTTATTGATTATAAATGTAACGTCCAAAAGTAATTTTCGCCTTTACTTGAGAAAATAAAACGAACCGTCTTTTTGAGCAAACTGATAGTTCCCTTTCATACTCGGAGACAGTGTACAAAGACTACGTGGGGAAAGCAGCGTCAGAAATCGAGCAGGCAACGCAGCTTGTGGAGGTGGCACGCATACGTGCTTACTTGTTTTTTGTTTTTCCTTATAAACCACTTGGCTTAGACGACAATTACTATTTCGAATGAAATTAGAGCATTCTGCGTCTCTCGTACTATACTAAACAGTACCCTAATTTCGGCAATTTAACAAAAAGCACATGCAAATCTGCGTGTATTTCGCTTCGCTCCGAATATAATTCCTATCAGTTTAAACAAATCTAATAAACCACGTGGCGTAGACGGCCCCCGCCGTGAGTGAGTGATGCAGTGGTAAGACGCGCCCGACTACTGTGCCGGAGTTCCCGGGTCCGAACCCGACCACGGCGGCTGCGTTTTTCGATGGAGGCAAAACGAAGTGGCGTCCGTGTGCTGGTGCGATGTCAGCGCACGTTAAAGATCCTCAGGTGGTCGAAATTACTCCGTAGCCCTCCACAACGGCTCCCCTTTCTCTCATTCCACTTTCACTCCCACCTTCCTCCCTTCCCTTACGGCGCGGTTCAGAGTCAGAGTATTCGCGAGAGTTCAGAGAGTTCGCAGACTGGAGTGGCTTGCTACGGAAAGCGGGTGCTTGGCGCCTCAGCAGAGTGGTTTTCGCCCCTTACGAGCAACTGCTGACTGCATTGCGGATGTTGTCAGCACCCTTGAAAACGCCCGCAACACCAGCCAAGTGGGATACCTCATCCTGCTCGACATCAGAAGCGCCTTCGATTGTCTTCCTCACTGGGCAGTGATCGACGCGCTAAAAAACATTGGTGCCACCGGCCGCCTCCTGAACTTCGTCAGTGCGTTCCTCAGCGAGCGAACACTCTCCGTGAAGGTGGGCAACACCTGTAGTGCCCCCCGTCCAGTGCCATGCGGTGTCCCTCAGGGAAGTGTGCTGAGCCCTTTCCTATTCAACATCGTGCTGGCCCAACTACCCTTGTGTCTCCCCCGTGCTGAGCGCGAGTTTGCGCGTGTGTGTGTATATGCGGACGATGTTGCCCTGTTCGCCTCATCAACAACCCGCAGCAACGCCTCATCGCTTCGCGACCTTCAGCGTGCGCTCGATGCTGTCACCGCGTTTATTCGCAGTGTCGGCCTCGCAGTGTCGGCCGAAAAAACTGAAGCCCTGCTCTACCATCCCCGTGGTGCTGCAGCCCGCAACAAAACACGCCCTCTTCGCCTGGACGGAACCCCCCTGCCTTGGCGCACAACGGTTGTTTACCTCGGCCTCAAAATTGATGCCCGCATCACCTGGCGCCTTGCGGTGGATAAAGTGTGCGCAGACACCAAGCGCATAGGTAAACTAGCGCTTCGTCTCCTTGCCAAAGGTGAAGGAGCCTCTCCCCCGCTCTGTGCAAGAATCCATGAAGCGATCGCCTCAGCCAGAGCATTGTATGCCCTTCCCCTGCTCAGCCTCAGCCCACTCCAATGGAAAAGGCTGGACACATGCCATAGGAACGCCATACGACACATATATGGTCTCCCCAACGGATCTCAGGTGGCAGCGACCTATGCAGAAACCCGCAACATCCCCCTCTCACTAAGAGCACTCAAAACTGCCCTCAACCACATCGAGCGGCTTCACCGAGCACAAGATGGCTCTGAACTTCTTCGCAGAATTTCAGCCAAACCTAACACACGCATCGGTCGTGTCATGTGCCTCTTCCGTGAGATACTGGGCCCCTCTCCACCGCCCCTTGCTGCTCCACAACCCCCACATGAAATCTGCCCGCCCCGCATCTATCAGGGTCTCCCAGGGGTGAAGAGCAAACGAAACACGCCCGTATGCGCCCTTCAGCAAGAGGCCGCATCCAAAATTCACACGGATTTTCGTCACCGAACCCTCATCTTTACTGATGGGTCAGTCCGTCAGCAAGAAAAATCCGCAGCTGCCGCATGTGTGATTCCCGACTTGGACACCTCTAAATTATGCAGGCTACACTTCCCTTCCTCGTCACAAACAGCTGAGATAGCTGCACTCAATCTGGCAGCCACCCTGCTCCTGGAAAGCCCTGAAATTAAAAATGCTGCCATTCTCACCGATTCGAGGGCAGCGCTTCAGGCCCAAGGACCTCGCCTACTGCAAGTATGCGCACGCAACTTCCAACGCCTCGCCGAATCCGGCTGCGATACAGTCCTACAATGGATCCCATCGCACTGTGGGATAGGGGGCAACGAACTTGCTGATGAGCTCGCTCGATCAGCCCACCACCCGTCCGTTCCCATGTGCGCGGACAACACTACATATGACTGTGCTCGTCTTGCAATCGCGCGACACACCATTTCCCACCACCCTGACCCTCGCATCGCCAGCGGCCACCCCTTCCGTGCAGTTAATACTCGCCTCTTCGCCCGGAGAGACTATGTTCTGCTGTTGCGCCTCCGCATCGGATGTGTTTGGACCGGTGTGCGCGCTAGCCGACTACGAGAAATGTCTCCCCTGTATGCGTCGTGCGGTGACGCAGAAACACTCGAACACGTTCTGTGTATGTGCCCTGTGTACTCGCAACCGCGACACCTCCTTCGGGAAGGTTACCGAAATCTTGGACTTCCCTGTGCTAACACATGTGAGATCCTTCACCCGTCTGGCCCTCCCCACAAAGTGCAAAGTGCCCTAAAAGTGCTCCTGTTATTCCTACGGGACAGTGGACTAAGTGCAAAACTGTGAACACTTTCCATCTTCCCCTAGTGCGCAAATTATTGCCAGCAACTCTCACCAATTCAGTGTGCCACTCCCGCGCTATTCCCCGCATAGCACCAGTTCCATTTTTTTTTTTATTATCATTATTCTGTTTGTGTTTTTTTTTTTCTTTAAGTCCTATAAGGCCTTTTTGCACAAGGACCTTCTCTCACTCCTGCGCGCAACCAACTGCCCGCAAATCGTCTAACTTTTATCTCTACCAATTTATGTAATGCCCACAGAATCTTTTTTTTTTTTTTCTGTGTGTGTGTTTATCATTATCAATTCCTCCGTTACATATTCCATAAGGTCCCATGCACCTTCTGCAAAGGCCCTATCTCCTCCATCTCAAATAATCCCCTCAGACTACTTTTTTTTTTTTTTCTCCCTCCACTTATTATTTTTTTTTTGTGGTGTTTATTATCATCAATTCTTCCTTTATATATCCCATAAGGTCCCATCCACCCTCTGCAAAGGCCCTTCCTTCACAGCCTATCTGTTGCATTTCAACTAATGCCCTCAGACTACTTTTTTTTTCCCTCTCTTCTTTTTTTTTTTTTCTTTTGTCTGTTTAGTATCATCAATTGCTCCGTTACATATTCCATAAGGTCCCATCCACCTTCTGCAAAGGCCCTATCTCCTGCATTTCAAATAATCCCCTCAGACTTTTTTTTTTCTCCCTCTCCTTTTTTTTTTTTTTTGTGGTGTTTATTATCATCAATTCTTCCTTTATATATCCCATAAGGTCCCATGCAACCTCTGCAAAGGCCCTTCCTTCCCAGCCTATCTGTCGCATTTCAAATATGCCCTCAGACTACTTTTTTTTATTATTATTATTATTTTTTATTATTATTATTATCTTATCTCCTCCTATATTATCCCACAAGGCTCTTTGCCCCTTCTGCAAGGCCCCACTCCTCCCACCGCGCGCATCCAACTGCTAGCATAAGCATCCATGACATTCCAAATCTCCCTATCAGATTTTCTTTTTTTTTTTTTTTTTTCCCTTTCTTTAAACCTCATAATTATCTCTACATATGTCATGAAGGCTTTCTCCTTTGCGCGGCACGTCCCCGCTTCAAAATCCACCAATCCTTGTTGTACGAGTGTTTGCCCTTCCATGTTTGGCATTTTTCTCCAGGGGTCCTCGACATTGACTACCAACGACAACGCTTTCGCTCCCCCTTCCTCTCCCCTCTTTCATTCCCCCTTACCCTCTACTCGGCCCCGTAGCGGTGTATCCCTGCAAGTACAGGAGACAGTTATAGGGCCGTGTAATCCCCCCCCTTCTCTTCCCCCCTCAACAAGAATCTCATTATTATTATCTGTCACACAGAGCAAGTGTGACAGATACTGCGCCTTTTTCTTCCAGCGACAGTAGCGATGGTGTACCTACAAACTTGCTCTAGGCGGATAAAGTGCGACTAATTAACGCCGATAAGAGGCAAATGATAGAGGAGAGGAGGGATTCCCCTGATACTTAATATCCGAAATAGACTGCTGAAGGTCATTTCTTACTAAGCAAACCTGTGCATTCCACGAGGTTTATCTATTTATGATCTGAATTATTACGTAACTAAACTCTCCTTAAGCGAACGACCTCGCATTACCGAAGTGCCTGCAACGGAGCAGCACCAAAACAGCCGCCGATGAGTTATAAAATCTGACTTTTGATGGTATAGCGAGGGGGAAAGCGCGAACGCAGTCCCCCACTACCAAAAATTGCATGCCCCATCTGCCCCAGTTTGGGGTAGTGGCAGGGGTCAGCACGAGCGTAGTGCAATGCCCGCACCTCTCCCTGGAGGCACCGCCTTGCTGATCACGGTAGCCTCGGCACCAGGTAAGTATGCATGGACGACGTCTCTGCCGCGGAGGCAACCTACAGAGACACCGCCTTCTGCTCAAGTTACGACCGTTGGGAAATAAAAGAACGTGCCTCTCCCTGCTCCGTGTTGCTTGTCCACCCGGAGAATAACAAATGTTTTCTTGCGAACTCTCAAGCTGTTAATTCAAAACTATTTTGTAGAAGCCTACTGACCATTATATGTGCACAAAATAGGCTACAAACTCGCACAACACGCTGGCGTATGTCTCAGTGTTGCTAATAGACATGTTTAACGGGTGGTGGCGCCACCTCACCAGCCTTCCAACTTCTCGCATTCCTCTACTGCGGCAATGCACTGCAGCGTATTGAGCGATTGAGCGTGCAGAGTTCGTGCCCCCAAGCAGTTCGTACCGGAGAAAGTCCCAGCGATTCGCGCGTTTCCGGCAAGAAACCATCCCCGTGAGTCTCGCAAGTGGCGTCACGGACTCCGATCGCATTGTAGTAGTGTGCCACGGGACTATCACTTGACAAGGGTAACGTTGAACCTGCGTCACGGCTACAATCCTCGCCCTCTCAGCAGTTTTTTCTTTTTTTTACTCTTTTCCGGGCTTTTTCTTTCGAACTTTTTTCCTTGTCTTTTTTTTGCGCACGTTCTTTGTAGAGGTCCCGTATTCCTTCCCGATATTCCGCTAACCACGCCCTACCTCCATTTCCCTCTTCGTGCTAACATACATTAAGTGTCCTAGGATTTAACGTGCTTTCTATACCTGCCGTGTTTTTTTTTTTTTTTTTTTTTTTTCAATTCATTTCACCACCTTTCTACCTGTTTCTTTTCAACGCACTGACCTGTTTGCTCATCCACGACCCTCGCCTTGCTTTACATAGCGCAAATATGAAAAAGTTAACCCTCACGGTCTGCGTAGGGTTGTTCAATATGAAAAGGAGCAAAGTTATGCCATTCATTAAGTTACCCGTTCCTCTGTCGTTTATGTGTCAAGTATACTTTTTTGTGTGTTTTATTGATTATAAATGTAACGTCCAAAAGTAATTTTCGCCTTTACTTGAGAAAATAAAACGAACCGTCTTTTTGAGCAAACTGATAGTTCCCTTTCATACTCGGAGACAGTGTACAAAGACTACGTGGGGAAAGCAGCGTCAGAAATCGAGCAGACAACGCAGCTTGTGGAGGTGGCACGCATACGTGCTTACTTGTTTTTTGTTTTTCCTTATAAACCACTTGGCTTAGACGACAATTACTATTTCGAATGAAATTAGAGCATTCTGCGTCTCTCGTACTATACTAAACAGTACCCTAATTTCGGCAATTTAACAAAAAGCACATGCAAATCTGCGTGTATTTCGCTTCGCTCCGAATATAATTCCTATCAGTTTAAACAAATCTAATAAACCACGTGGCGTAGACGGCCCCCGCCGTGAGTGAGTGATGCAGTGGTAAGACGCGCCCGACTACTGTGCCGGAGTTCCCGGGTCCGAACCCGACCACGGCGGCTGCGTTTTTCGATGGAGGCAAAACGAAGTGGCGTCCGTGTGCTGGTGCGATGTCAGCGCACGTTAAAGATCCTCAGGTGGTCGAAATTACTCCGTAGCCCTCCACAACGGCTCCCCTTTCTCTCATTCCACTTTCACTCCCACCTTCCTCCCTTCCCTTACGGCGCGGTTCAGAGTCAGAGTATTCGCGAGAGTTCAGAGAGTTCGCAGACTGGAGTGGCTTGCTACGGAAAGCGGGTGCTTGGCGCCTCAGCAGAGTGGTTTTCGCCCCTTACGAGCAACTGCTGACTGCATTGCGGATGTTGTCAGCACCCTTGAAAACGCCCGCAACACCAGCCAAGTGGGATACCTCATCCTGCTCGACATCAGAAGCGCCTTCGATTGTCTTCCTCACTGGGCAGTGATCGACGCGCTAAAAAACATTGGTGCCACCGGCCGCCTCCTGAACTTCGTCAGTGCGTTCCTCAGCGAGCGAACACTCTCCGTGAAGGTGGGCAACACCTGTAGTGCCCCCCGTCCAGTGCCATGCGGTGTCCCTCAGGGAAGTGTGCTGAGCCCTTTCCTATTCAACATCGTGCTGGCCCAACTACCCTTGTGTCTCCCCCGTGCTGAGCGCGAGTTTGCGCGTGTGTGTGTATATGCGGACGATGTTGCCCTGTTCGCCTCATCAACAACCCGCAGCAACGCCTCATCGCTTCGCGACCTTCAGCGTGCGCTCGATGCTGTCACCGCGTTTATTCGCAGTGTCGGCCTCGCAGTGTCGGCCGAAAAAACTGAAGCCCTGCTCTACCATCCCCGTGGTGCTGCAGCCCGCAACAAAACACGCCCTCTTCGCCTGGACGGAACCCCCCTGCCTTGGCGCACAACGGTTGTTTACCTCGGCCTCAAAATTGATGCCCGCATCACCTGGCGCCTTGCGGTGGATAAAGTGTGCGCAGACACCAAGCGCATAGGTAAACTAGCGCTTCGTCTCCTTGCCAAAGGTGAAGGAGCCTCTCACCCGCTCTGTGCAAGAATCCATGAAGCGATCGCCTCAGCCAGAGCATTGTATGCCCTTCCCCTGCTCAGCCTCAGCCCACTCCAATGGAAAAGGCTGGACACATGCCATAGGAACGCCATACGACACATATATGGTCTCCCCAACGGATCTCAGGTGGCAGCGACCTATGCAGAAACCCGCAACATCCCCCTCTCACTAAGAGCACTCAAAACTGCCCTCAACCACATCGAGCGGCTTCACCGAGCACAAGATGGCTCTGAACTTCTTCGCAGAATTTCAGCCAAACCTAACACACGCATCGGTCGTGTCATGTGCCTCTTCCGTGAGATACTGGGCCCCTCTCCACCGCCCCTTGCTGCTCCACAACCCCCACATGAAATCTGCCCGCCCCGCATCTATCAGGGTCTCCCAGGGGTGAAGAGCAAACGAAACACGCCCGTATGCGCCCTTCAGCAAGAGGCCGCATCCAAAATTCACACGGATTTTCGTCACCGAACCCTCATCTTTACTGATGGGTCAGTCCGTCAGCAAGAAAAATCCGCAGCTGCCGCATGTGTGATTCCCGACTTGGACACCTCTAAATTATGCAGGCTACACTTCCCTTCCTCGTCACAAACAGCTGAGATAGCTGCACTCAATCTGGCAGCCACCCTGCTCCTGGAAAGCCCTGAAATTAAAAATGCTGCCATTCTCACCGATTCGAGGGCAGCGCTTCAGGCCCAAGGACCTCGCCTACTGCAAGTATGCGCACGCAACTTCCAACGCCTCGCCGAATCCGGCTGCGATACAGTCCTACAATGGATCCCATCGCACTGTGGGATAGGGGGCAACGAACTTGCTGATGAGCTCGCTCGATCAGCCCACCACCCGTCCGTTCCCATGTGCGCGGACAACACTACATATGACTGTGCTCGTCTTGCAATCGCGCGACACACCATTTCCCACCACCCTGACCCTCGCATCGCCAGCGGCCACCCCTTCCGTGCAGTTAATACTCGCCTCTTCGCCCGCAGAGACTATGTTCTGCTGTTGCGCCTCCGCATCGGATGTGTTTGGACCGGTGTGCGCGCTAGCCGACTACGAGAAATGTCTCCCCTGTATGCGTCGTGCGGTGACGCAGAAACACTCGAACACGTTCTGTGTATGTGCCCTGTGTACTCGCAACCGCGACACCTCCTTCGGGAAGGTTACCGAAATCTTGGACTTCCCTGTGCTAACACATGTGAGATCCTTCACCCGTCTGGCCCTCCCCACAAAGTGCAAAGTGCCCTAAAAGTGCTCCTGTTATTCCTACGGGACAGTGGACTAAGTGCAAAACTGTGAACACTTTCCATCTTCCCCTAGTGCGCAAATTATTGCCAGCAACTCTCACCAATTCAGTGTGCCACTCCCGCGCTATTCCCCGCATAGCACCAGTTCCATTTTTTTTTTTATTATCATTATTCTGTTTGTGTTTTTTTTTTCTTTAAGTCCTATAAGGCCTTTTTGCACAAGGACCTTCTCTCACTCCTGCGCGCAACCAACTGCCCGCAAATCGTCTAACTTTTATCTCTACCAATTTATGTAATGCCCACAGAATCTTTTTTTTTTTTTTTTCTGTGTGTGTGTTTATCATTATCAATTCCTCCGTTACATATTCCATAAGGTCCCATGCACCTTCTGCAAAGGCCCTATCTCCTCCATCTCAAATAATCCTCTCAGACTACTTTTTTTTTTTTCTCCCTCCACTTATTATTTTTTTTTTTTGTGGTGTTTATTATCATCAATTCTTCCTTTATATATCCCATAAGGTCCCATCCACCCTCTGCAAAGGCCCTTCCTTCACAGCCTATCTGTTGCATTTCAACTAATGCCCTCAGACTACTTTTTTTTTCCCTCTCTTCTTTTTTTTTTTCTTTTGTCTGTTTAGTATCATCAATTGCTCCGTTACATATTCCATAAGGTCCCATCCACCTTCTGCAAAGGCCCTATCTCCTGCATTTCAAATAATCCCCTCAGACTTTTTTTTTTCTCCCTCTTCTTTTTTTTTTTTTTGTGGTGTTTATTATCATCAATTCTTCCTTTATATATCCCATAAGGTCCCATGCAACCTCTGCAAAGGCCCTTCCTTCCCAGCCTATCTGTCGCATTTCAAATATGCCCTCAGACTACTTTTTTTTTATTATTATTATTGTTTTTTATTATTATTATTATCTTATCTCCTCCTATATTATCCCACAAGGCTCTTTGCCCCTTCTGCAAGGCCCCACTCCTCCCACCGCGCGCATCCAACTGCTAGCATAAGCATCCATGACATTCCAAATCTCCCTATCAGATTTTCTTTTTTTTTTTCCCTTTCTTTAAACCTCATAATTATCTCTACATATGTCATGAAGGCTTTCTCCTTTGCGCGGCACGTCCCCGCTTCAAAATCCACCAATCCTTGTTGTACGAGTGTTTGCCCTTCCATGTTTGGCATTTTTCTCCAGGGGTCCTCGACATTGACTACCAACGACAACGCTTTCGCTCCCCCTTCCTCTCCCCTCTTTCATTCCCCCTTACCCTCTACTCGGCCCCGTAGCGGTGTATCCCTGCAAGTACAGGAGACAGTTATAGGGCCGTGTAATCCCCCCCCTTCTCTTCCCCCCTCAACAAGAATCTCATTATTATTATCTGTCACACAGAGCAAGTGTGACAGATACTGCGCCTTTTTCTTCCAGCGACAGTAGCGATGGTGTACCTACAAACTTGCTCTAGGCGGATAAAGTGCGACTAATTAACGCCGATAAGAGGCAAATGATAGAGGAGAGGAGGGATTCCCCTGATACTTAATATCCGAAATAGACTGCTGAAGGTCATTTCTTACTAAGCAAACCTGTGCATTCCACGAGGTTTATCTATTTATGATCTGAATTATTACGTAACTAAACTCTCCTTAAGCGAACGACCTCGCATTACCGAAGTGCCTGCAACGGAGCAGCACCAAAACAGCCGCCGATGAGTTATAAAATCTGACTTTTGATGGTATAGCGAGGGGGAAAGCGCGAACGCAGTCCCCCACTACCAAAAATTGCATGCCCCATCTGCCCCAGTTTGGGGTAGTGGCAGGGGTCAGCACGAGCGTAGTGCAATGCCCGCACCTCTCCCTGGAGGCACCGCCTTTTTTTTTTTTTTTTGAAGAGAATTTTATTTTTCATAAACATCTACAGAACACAAGTGTATCCGTCTGGGGCCTTAGCGGACAAAAATTGCAATAATCTTAGAGGTGTTCAATCACGTACATATACACAAATACACATACAAATATACATGCTGTTTCGCTGATAATATTTCTGCACAGCTTTTTTGCTTTGTGGAACTATTTCATGATAACATCATCGAAACGTTTCTCTCACTTGCCTATCTTCCTAGTATGGAAGGATAGGCGCGGTCACTTTACCATTTGCAACAACAATGAATCTCGTTGACCAATGTCGGAGGAATTCTTCCTCCCCCAGCATGACAAGTTCCTCATTCAGGTGAGTGTATAGTAATGTTCTTAATCTATGCAGCATCGGAAACATGGCTTTTTGCGGTCGCTCCCGCAAAACAGCCAGGCCTCTCCGCTTCCACAGTACATACATGCCTATACACATGACAAGCTCTATGAAAATGTCTCTGTGGCGACTCTGCCACTGCATTCTGGCATGAAACATGCGCGTCACTAGGCGCCAGAATGTGCGCGCCACACAACACTCATGCAAAACATGATCTAAGGTTTCAGTGCGACCGCATTGCGGGCATAACGTGGAGCGCGCCACGCCCCACGCTGCAAGGCGGTCGGCTGTTGGTAGTGCCTGCCATTCTCGTAACCAAATGAAATCGCGGACATCCGCTGGAAGGGAGGCTGTGATCAACGGCCTCCGCTTTCTTTTGCTAACCTTCCTGCGCTGGTCATCATCCAGGCGCTGAATAGCTATGTTTTCACATATGTCTGTGGGGGACATTTCCTTGGGGTCACAATTGGGTAATGCGTTCTGAACCATGCGTAGTGATTGTACAATATATGTGTAAAACACTGGTGGTCTCTCGGCTGCCGGACCTGTGCATGAGTCCATTCCAAACAGACGGCGAGAGGTGCCCATAAAATACACAGTAAGTTGTTTGCCACAGTATACTACATCCGCGATGATATCCCAAGTGGCTCTCAGGGCCAGCACGCGGCACATTATTTCAAAGTCCGGGATGCTGAAGCCTCCCATTTTGGTCGGTAAGCGGACCAGAGCCCTTGAAACACTCTCGTTCTTCTCATTCCAAAGGAACGAACCACAAGCAGTAGCTAACCGCTGTAGGACTCTGCGAGGAGGACGGGCCACTTTAGCTACGTAAAAAAGGGACGCCACCACACTGTTTTTGATGAGGTATGCTCGCTCAGAGAAGGGTAAGTGAAACGTTTGAGCTACGTCGATCCGTTTCTCAGCTTTTTGTCTTATTTCTTTCCAGGTGCTACGAGCTACCTCACCGGACGCTAGGAATGTAACGCCCAGGACTTTCACACCATCTACCCAGGCAACACCATCAGGAAAGTCTTCGTTAAAAGCTCCGAAACGCAGTGCTTGGCTTTTTGCCGGATTGAGGCGTGCACCTGATAGGCAGCTATATATGTGAAAAAGACGCAGAAATGCGCTGTAACTATCAATATTCCTTATGAAAAGAGAAACATCATCAGCGTATGCTGCTACTTTCACCTCACCCTGGCCTGGGAGAGGGAACCCGCGTATTGACTTGCAGTTTTGAACCTGCTGCAACAAAGGCTCTATGCACAGCACGAAAAGGAGAGATGAGAGAGGACAACCTTGCCGTATTCCCCTGCTCACAGCTATTGGATCACTGGGCTGGCCGTTGATTACCAGGTAAGCTTCTAAATCTGTATACAGCAACCGAAGGGTTCCTATTAAGCGCTCCGGAAAGTCAAAACATTCTAGAACAGCAAAAAGATACTCTCGTTCTACACGATCAAATGCCTTTTCTTGGTCAAGGGATACAAAAGCGCCTGAAACCTGAGTATGTGTGGCAAAGGTAAAAAGATCGCGGGTTAGAGCTAGCGAAGAATAGATTGTGCGGCCTGGTACACAGCATGTTTGGGCATTGCTAATTAATTCAGGTAAGACAGCTGTTATACGATGTGCTAGTATTGCAGCAAATATTTTATAATCCGAGTTGAGTAAGGAGATGGGCCTCCATGCCTTGGGTTCAGATGGTTCACCGCTACTTTTTAGAATGAGTACGACTCTACTCTCGCGGAATGTTTCCGGTCTAATCCCTTCCGTAAGGAGCCCGTTGAGCATTGACAGTAGGTGTACTTGTATTACTTCGAAAAACGTCTTATAAAATATGATTGGAAGCCCGTCCGGGCCTGCGGCTGCAGAGGCATTCATTCCCTGCACCGCTATCCGAAGCTCATCCGAGGTTATTGGACAGCAAAGATCTTCCCGGAGTTCTTCAGGAATGCGCGCTATACCTGAACAAAATTCTCGAACATCACAGTTCAGACCTTCACTGTCTCTACCTTCAGTCGTGAACAAGTGCGTAAAATGTGCGGTGAATACTTCCCTTATGTCTTCGGCGTTGTCAGACTGTGTCCCGTTCGGCAGTACAACAAAGGGAATCGATGTAACTCTTTCTAAAGAGCCGCTGCGAACACTGCGAAGGACCGCGGGGTCAGCAACAGGCCTCCCCTTCACAAACAATTCTGCGGCTGTGCGCGAGCTAAGGCGAAGCAGGAGTTGGTAACGAGCTTTTAACTGATTTAAATAGTCCTGCATGGTGAACGTGAGAGGCTCACCACGCCGCACTATGCGTGCTTTCCGAAGGGTGTCGTTTATTTCAGCTGTCAGCCTCAACTTTCTTTCCCGACCTCCTTTCATTAGCTCTGCACGCCAGCTGGCCTTCAAGGAATCCCAACATCGCGGCTCCACTGGGCGGCTGCACGTGTACTCGAGTGCCACACGCAGGGTGGCAACGCTCACCGGATCATATACGAGTGTTGTGTCCATTTTCCAGTGATTCTGAAATGGAGCTGACTGGTGGAATGATAACTTTACTGATACGGGGAAATGATCAGAGATGCGTGGGACATCAGGCGGGAATCTGAGGACGTCACAGCTGGTAACATGAGTGGCTAGATTTTCAGGGAAGTAAAAGCGGTCTAATCGACTCATGTTAGAGCCGCGTTGCCACGTTGCTTTAAATTGGTTACCATGCAGATCTATCCACGCATCTCTAAGCCTGAAGCTACGTATGAGCCGTTTTAGTGCTCGTACGCCTGTGTAAGGCCTGCCCTGTCTGCGACCACTGACATCTCTGTGAGGGTCCTCAACACAGTTGAAATCCCCAACCAGGAAAGTGGGATAGCTATCAAGCATGTAGGCATCGAGTGAATCAAAAAATTCAGAGGTGCAGGAGCGCTGCGCTGGAGCGTAGATAACAAGTGCTCTCACACGACGACCATGCAGGTTAAAGTCAACTGCCAACGTGCGTCCATCAAACCCGAAATGACAATGGGCACCGCGTCGATAAGCAGGCGTAAGAAATACAACCCCGACGCCACTCATAAATGCATCAGTTAACGTAAAAAATGCTTCAACACAAAACCGAGAACAAAAAGACTGAACATCATACGGGGAACTAAAGTTGCATTCTTGTAAAAAGAGAATATCTACGTTACGTGCTCGTGCGAAGTTCACGATCTCCCTCTGTTTGTCTAGGCTGCGCAAGCCCTGAGCATTCAGAGATAGAAGGTGTACAATCGCCATTATTAAAAGAGCGCACGCAGATATTCTGAAACTAAAAAGAGGAAAACACTGAAATGAGGCCATTATTCTAGGGAGAAGTGTGCCCTGACTGCGCCGGGGCACTTGCAATCTTGTGGGGCTTACTGGTTTCAGAGGAGCTGTCGCTTTCCGCTGAGGCAGGGTGTCCCCGTTTCATGCCGTGGCGATCTTCTTCCATGGCGGTGTCCAAGGGGGGTGAACTGATGCGGTGGCTGGGTGGGTGGTCCAAGTCCATTTTTCTGCTTTCGACGAGTAGCTTGCCGACACGAGGAGGCTGAGGCACACACGCAGGCATGCTGTGGCGGGATGTTTGGCCCTCTCGTTCAGCTGCACGGGAGCCGCGTTCGTCAGGGTTGTGCGGTGGCTCGCTAGTACTTGAAGCACTGCTGTCGTTGGGGTTTGCAGCACTATGTGACGCTGGTACGGTCGCTGACTTGGGCGAGCTTTGGTGAGTGGCCTCGTCGCTTGTGGTTTCTTCAGAGGTCGTTGGCAGTGCTGGGAAGTATGTGTCAACTGATTCTGTACCGCTCTCGCTCGGGCATTCGTTGTCTTCCGATTTTTCATCAATTGTGAAGGTGCCAGCGTCCAATTCATCTTCTGTGTTGCCATCCGAGGTGATAGCTGGCACTTCAGGCGTTTCTTGAGTTTCCGTTGCCGCTGCCGCAGCAAAAGATCTTGGTTTGATGCAGTCAACCGTGGCGTGACTGCCAGCACACTTACGGCACGGTTCTTCGCAGCCCTCCGTTTCGTGTCCGAAAATGCCACACCTACTACAGCGGGGGGTGCGGCAGTCCTTTCCGATGTGGCCTGCCAGGCGGCAACGTGAGCACAGCTTCTCTACACCGCGGTAGTCGCACATTACAGTGTAGCCCTGGACTTTTAGAAAATTCGGGATGGGCTTTTTCATCTCTATCCGAGCGACCCGGATGCCTGTACCAACACCTGGCCGACCTTTGAAAGCCGGCTCATGGACATTTTGGACATTGCCGTAAGCTGATAACGCTGCGGCGAGCGACGCATCGGCCACCCACAGCGGCACTCGAAAGACTGATACGTGAACAATTTCTGGACCAACGCTGACTAGCGGTACTGAAACGCCATTAAGCAAAATAGCGCCTCGGGTCTTGAGCTTCATGGCAGCGCTGTTGGAGGCAGCAGCGACACCAAACTTTACACCTCCCATATGTTGGAGGGACTTAATTCCGGCTGGGCCGGTAACTATTTCAAGTGCATCGATGACATCATCTACGGTGCTGCCATCTGGTGCATTGATAATGAAGCAATGAGCTTTGGGCGGGGGGGCCGAGTAGACCATCTTACGGCACGGCGGAGCCCTGGCTCCCACGGCGAACTGCTGTGGTGCCCGGGCGGTCGACTCGGCGAAAGGACTCCTGGCCTGAACCGTTGGGCAGAATCCAGGGGCTGCCTTGAAGATCTGGACGCAATCCGGCAGAGTAACACCTCACACGGTAACCTCGGCACCAGGTAAGTATGCTTGGACGACGTCTCTGCCGCGGAGGCAACCTACAGAGACACCGCCTTCTGCTCAAGTTACGACCGTTGGGAAATAAAAGAACGTGCCTCTCCCTGCTCCGTGTTGCTTGTCCACCCGGAGAATAACAAATGTTTTCTTGCGAACTCTCAAGCTGTTAATTCAAAACTATTTTGTAGAAGCCTACTGACCATTATATGTGCACAAAATAGGCTACAAACTCGCACAACACGCTGGCGTATGTCTCAGTGTTGCTAATAGACATGTTTAACGGGTGGTGGCGCCACCTCACCAGCCTTCCAACTTCTCGCATTCCTCTACTGCGGCAATGCACTGCAGCGTATTGAGCGATTGAGCGTGCAGAGTTCGTGCCCCCAAGCAGTTCGTACCGGAGAAAGTCCCAGCGATTCGCGCGTTTCCGGCAAGAAACCATCCCCGTGAGTCTCGCAAGTGGCGTCACGGACTCCGATCGCATTGTAGTAGTGTGCCACGGGACTATCACTTGACAAGGGTAACGTTGAACCTGCGTCACGGCTACAATCCTCGCCCTCTCAGCAGTTTTTTCTTTTTTTTACTCTTTTCCGGGCTTTTTCTTTCGAACTTTTTTCCTTGTCTTTTTTTTGCGCACGTTCTTTGTAGAGGTCCCGTATTCCTTCCCGATATTCCGCTAACCACGCCCTACCTCCATTTCCCTCTTCGTGCTAACATACATTAAGTGTCCTAGGATTTAACGTGCTTTCTATACCTGCCGTGTTTTTTTTTTTTTTTTTTTTTTTTTCAATTCATTTCACCACCTTTCTACCTGTTTCTTTTCAACGCACTGACCTGTTTGCTCATCCACGACCCTCGCCTTGCTTTACATAGCGCAAATATGAAAAAGTTAACCCTCACGGTCTGCGTAGGGTTGTTCAATATGAAAAGGAGCAAAGTTATGCCATTCATTAAGTTACCCGTTCCTCTGTCGTTTATGTGTCAAGTATACTTTTTTGTGTGTTTTATTGATTATAAATGTAACGTCCAAAAGTAATTTTCGCCTTTACTTGAGAAAATAAAACGAACCGTCTTTTTGAGCAAACTGATAGTTCCCTTTCATACTCGGAGACAGTGTACAAAGACTACGTGGGGAAAGCAGCGTCAGAAATCGAGCAGGCAACGCAGCTTGTGGAGGTGGCACGCATACGTGCTTACTTGTTTTTTGTTTTTCCTTATAAACCACTTGGCTTAGACGACAATTACTATTTCGAATGAAATTAGAGCATTCTGCGTCTCTCGTACTATACTAAACAGTACCCTAATTTCGGCAATTTAACAAAAAGCACATGCAAATCTGCGTGTATTTCGCTTCGCTCCGAATATAATTCCTATCAGTTTAAACAAATCTAATAAACCACGTGGCGTAGACGGCCCCCGCCGTGAGTGAGTGATGCAGTGGTAAGACGCGCCCGACTACTGTGCCGGAGTTCCCGGGTCCGAACCCGACCACGGCGGCTGCGTTTTTCGATGGAGGCAAAACGAAGTGGCGTCCTTCTGCTGGTGCGATGTCAGCGCACGTTAAAGATCCTCAGGTGGTCGAAATTACTCCGTAGCCCTCCACAACGGCTCCCCTTTCTCTCATTCCACTTTCACTCCCACCTTCCTCCCTTCCCTTACGGCGCGGTTCAGAGTCAGAGTATTCGCGAGAGTTCAGAGAGTTCGCAGACTGGAGTGGCTTGCTACGGAAAGCGGGTGCTTGGCGCCTCAGCAGAGTGGTTTTCGCCCCTTACGAGCAACTGCTGACTGCATTGCGGATGTTGTCAGCACCCTTGAAAACGCCCGCAACACCAGCCAAGTGGGATACCTCATCCTGCTCGACATCAGAAGCGCCTTCGATTGTCTTCCTCACTGGGCAGTGATCGACGCGCTAAAAAACATTGGTGCCACCGGCCGCCTCCTGAACTTCGTCAGTGCGTTCCTCAGCGAGCGAACACTCTCCGTGAAGGTGGGCAACACCTGTAGTGCCCCCCGTCCAGTGCCATGCGGTGTCCCTCAGGGAAGTGTGCTGAGCCCTTTCCTATTCAACATCGTGCTGGCCCAACTACCCTTGTGTCTCCCCCGTGCTGAGCGCGAGTTTGCGCGTGTGTGTGTATATGCGGACGATGTTGCCCTGTTCGCCTCATCAACAACCCGCAGCAACGCCTCATCGCTTCGCGACCTTCAGCGTGCGCTCGATGCTGTCACCGCGTTTATTCGCAGTGTCGGCCTCGCAGTGTCGGCCGAAAAAACTGAAGCCCTGCTCTACCATCCCCGTGGTGCTGCAGCCCGCAACAAAACACGCCCTCTTCGCCTGGACGGAACCCCCCTGCCTTGGCGCACAACGGTTGTTTACCTCGGCCTCAAAATTGATGCCCGCATCACCTGGCGCCTTGCGGTGGATAAAGTGTGCGCAGACACCAAGCGCATAGGTAAACTAGCGCTTCGTCTCCTTGCCAAAGGTGAAGGAGCCTCTCCCCCGCTCTGTGCAAGAATCCATGAAGCGATCGCCTCAGCCAGAGCATTGTATGCCCTTCCCCTGCTCAGCCTCAGCCCACTCCAATGGAAAAGGCTGGACACATGCCATAGGAACGCCATACGACACATATATGGTCTCCCCAACGGATCTCAGGTGGCAGCGACCTATGCAGAAACCCGCAACATCCCCCTCTCACTAAGAGCACTCAAAACTGCCCTCAACCACATCGAGCGGCTTCACCGAGCACAAGATGGCTCTGAACTTCTTCGCAGAATTTCAGCCAAACCTAACACACGCATCGGTCGTGTCATGTGCCTCTTCCGTGAGATACTGGGCCCCTCTCCACCGCCCCTTGCTGCTCCACAACCCCCACATGAAATCTGCCCGCCCCGCATCTATCAGGGTCTCCCAGGGGTGAAGAGCAAACGAAACACGCCCGTATGCGCCCTTCAGCAAGAGGCCGCATCCAAAATTCACACGGATTTTCGTCACCGAACCCTCATCTTTACTGATGGGTCAGTCCGTCAGCAAGAAAAATCCGCAGCTGCCGCATGTGTGATTCCCGACTTGGACACCTCTAAATTATGCAGGCTACACTTCCCTTCCTCGTCACAAACAGCTGAGATAGCTGCACTCAATCTGGCAGCCACCCTGCTCCTGGAAAGCCCTGAAATTAAAAATGCTGCCATTCTCACCGATTCGAGGGCAGCGCTTCAGGCCCAAGGACCTCGCCTACTGCAAGTATGCGCACGCAACTTCCAACGCCTCGCCGAATCCGGCTGCGATACAGTCCTACAATGGATCCCATCGCACTGTGGGATAGGGGGCAACGAACTTGCTGATGAGCTCGCTCGATCAGCCCACCACCCGTCCGTTCCCATGTGCGCGGACAACACTACATATGACTGTGCTCGTCTTGCAATCGCGCGACACACCATTTCCCACCACCCTGACCCTCGCATCGCCAGCGGCCACCCCTTCCGTGCAGTTAATACTCGCCTCTTCGCCCGGAGAGACTATGTTCTGCTGTTGCGCCTCCGCATCGGATGTGTTTGGACCGGTGTGCGCGCTAGCCGACTACGAGAAATGTCTCCCCTGTATGCGTCGTGCGGTGACGCAGAAACACTCGAACACGTTCTGTGTATGTGCCCTGTGTACTCGCAACCGCGACACCTCCTTCGGGAAGGTTACCGAAATCTTGGACTTCCCTGTGCTAACACATGTGAGATCCTTCACCCGTCTGGCCCTCCCCACAAAGTGCAAAGTGCCCTAAAAGTGCTCCTGTTATTCCTACGGGACAGTGGACTAAGTGCAAAACTGTGAACACTTTCCATCTTCCCCTAGTGCGCAAATTATTGCCAGCAACTCTCACCAATTCAGTGTGCCACTCCCGCGCTATTCCCCGCATAGCACCAGTTCCATTTTTTTTTTTTATTATCATTATTCTGTTTGTGTTTTTTTTTTTCTTTAAGTCCTATAAGGCCTTTTTGCACAAGGACCTTCTCTCACTCCTGCGCGCAACCAACTGCCCGCAAATCGTCTAACTTTTATCTCTACCAATTTATGTAATGCCCACAGAATCTTTTTTTTTTTTTTTTCTGTGTGTGTGTTTATCATTATCAATTCCTCCGTTACATATTCCATAAGGTCCCATGCACCTTCTGCAAAGGCCCTATCTCCTCCATCTCAAATAATCCCCTCAGACTACTTTTTTTTTTTTTCTCCCTCCACTTATTATTTTTTTTTTGTGGTGTTTATTATCATCAATTCTTCCTTTATATATCCCATAAGGTCCCATCCACCCTCTGCAAAGGCCCTTCCTTCACAGCCTATCTGTTGCATTTCAACTAATGCCCTCAGACTACTTTTTTTTCCCTCTCTTCTTTTTTTTTTTTCTTTTGTCTGTTTAGTATCATCAATTGCTCCGTTACATATTCCATAAGGTCCCATCCACCTTCTGCAAAGGCCCTATCTCCTGCATTTCAAATAATCCCCTCAGACTTTTTTTTTTCTCCCTCTTCTTTTTTTTTTTTTTGTGGTGTTTATTATCATCAATTCTTCCTTTATATATCCCATAAGGTCCCATGCAACCTCTGCAAAGGCCCTTCCTTCCCAGCCTATCTGTCGCATTTCAAATATGCCCTCAGACTACTTTTTTTTTATTATTATTATTGTTTTTTATTATTATTATTATCTTATCTCCTCCTATATTATCCCACAAGGCTCTTTGCCCCTTCTGCAAGGCCCCACTCCTCCCACCGCGCGCATCCAACTGCTAGCATAAGCATCCATGACATTCCAAATCTCCCTATCAGATTTTCTTTTTTTTTTTCCCTTTCTTTAAACCTCATAATTATCTCTACATATGTCATGAAGGCTTTCTCCTTTGCGCGGCACGTCCCCGCTTCAAAATCCACCAATCCTTGTTGTACGAGTGTTTGCCCTTCCATGTTTGGCATTTTTCTCCAGGGGTCCTCGACATTGACTACCAACGACAACGCTTTCGCTCCCCCTTCCTCTCCCCTCTTTCATTCCCCCTTACCCTCTACTCGGCCCCGTAGCGGTGTATCCCTGCAAGTACAGGAGACAGTTATAGGGCCGTGTAATCCCCCCCCTTCTCTTCCCCCCTCAACAAGAATCTCATTATTATTATCTGTCACACAGAGCAAGTGTGACAGATACTGCGCCTTTTTCTTCCAGCGACAGTAGCGATGGTGTACCTACAAACTTGCTCTAGGCGGATAAAGTGCGACTAATTAACGCCGATAAGAGGCAAATGATAGAGGAGAGGAGGGATTCCCCTGATACTTAATATCCGAAATAGACTGTTGAAGGTCATTTCTTACTAAGCAAACCTGTGCATTCCACGAGGTTTATCTATTTATGATCTGAATTATTACGTAACTAAACTCTCCTTAAGCGAACGACCTCGCATTACCGAAGTGCCTGCAACGGAGCAGCACCAAAACAGCCGCCGATGAGTTATAAAATCTGACTTTTGATGGTATAGCGAGGGGGAAAGCGCGAACGCAGTCCCCCACTACCAAAAATTGCATGCCCCATCTGCCCCAGTTTGGGGTAGTGGCAGGGGTCAGCACGAGCGTAGTGCAATGCCCGCACCTCTCCCTGGAGGCACCGCCTTGCTGATCACGGTAGCCTCGGCACCAGGTAAGTATGCTTGGACGACGTCTCTGCCGCGGAGGCAACCTACAGAGACACCGCCTTCTGCTCAAGTTACGACCGTTGGGAAATAAAAGAACGTGCCTCTCCCTGCTCCGTGTTGCTTGTCCACCCGGAGAATAACAAATGTTTTCTTGCGAACTCTCAAGCTGTTAATTCAAAACTATTTTGTAGAAGCCTACTGACCATTATATGTGCACAAAATAGGCTACAAACTCGCACAACACGCTGGCGTATGTCTCAGTGTTGCTAATAGACATGTTTAACGGGTGGTGGCGCCACCTCACCAGCCTTCCAACTTCTCGCATTCCTCTACTGCGGCAATGCACTGCAGCGTATTGAGCGATTGAGCGTGCAGAGTTCGTGCCCCCAAGCAGTTCGTACCGGAGAAAGTCCCAGCGATTCGCGCGTTTCCGGCAAGAAACCATCCCCGTGAGTCTCGCAAGTGGCGTCACGGACTCCGATCGCATTGTAGTAGTGTGCCACGGGACTATCACTTGACAAGGGTAACGTTGAACCTGCGTCACGGCTACAATCCTCGCCCTCTCAGCAGTTTTTTCTTTTTTTTACTCTTTTCCGGGCTTTTTCTTTCGAACTTTTTTCCTTGTCTTTTTTTTGCGCACGTTCTTTGTAGAGGTCCCGTATTCCTTCCCGATATTCCGCTAACCACGCCCTACCTCCATTTCCCTCTTCGTGCTAACATACATTAAGTGTCCTAGGATTTAACGTGCTTTCTATACCTGCCGTGTTTTTTTTTTTTTTTTTTTCAATTCATTTCACCACCTTTCTACCTGTTTCTTTTCAACGCACTGACCTGTTTGCTCATCCACGACCCTCGCCTTGCTTTACATAGCGCAAATATGAAAAAGTTAACCCTCACGGTCTGCGTAGGGTTGTTCAATATGAAAAGGAGCAAAGTTATGCCATTCATTAAGTTACCCGTTCCTCTGTCGTTTATGTGTCAAGTATACTTTTTTGTGTGTTTTATTGATTATAAATGTAACGTCCAAAAGTAATTTTCGCCTTTACTTGAGAAAATAAAACGAACCGTCTTTTTGAGCAAACTGATAGTTCCCTTTCATACTCGGAGACAGTGTACAAAGACTACGTGGGGAAAGCAGCGTCAGAAATCGAGCAGGCAACGCAGCTTGTGGAGGTGGCACGCATACGTGCTTACTTGTTTTTTGTTTTTCCTTATAAACCACTTGGCTTAGACGACAATTACTATTTCGAATGAAATTAGAGCATTCTGCGTCTCTCGTACTATACTAAACAGTACCCTAATTTCGGCAATTTAACAAAAAGCACATGCAAATCTGCGTGTATTTCGCTTCGCTCCGAATATAATTCCTATCAGTTTAAACAAATCTAATAAACCACGTGGCGTAGACGGCCCCCGCCGTGAGTGAGTGATGCAGTGGTAAGACGCGCCCGACTACTGTGCCGGAGTTCCCGGGTCCGAACCCGACCACGGCGGCTGCGTTTTTCGATGGAGGCAAAACGAAGTGGCGTCCGTGTGCTGGTGCGATGTCAGCGCACGTTAAAGATCCTCAGGTGGTCGAAATTACTCCGTAGCCCTCCACAACGGCTCCCCTTTCTCTCATTCCACTTTCACTCCCACCTTCCTCCCTTCCCTTACGGCGCGGTTCAGAGTCAGAGTATTCGCGAGAGTTCAGAGAGTTCGCAGACTGGAGTGGCTTGCTACGGAAAGCGGGTGCTTGGCGCCTCAGCAGAGTGGTTTTCGCCCCTTACGAGCAACTGCTGACTGCATTGTGGATGTTGTCAGCACCCTTGAAAACGCCCGCAACACCAGCCAAGTGGGATACCTCATCCTGCTCGACATCAGAAGCGCCTTCGATTGTCTTCCTCACTGGGCAGTGATCGACGCGCTAAAAAACATTGGTGCCACCGGCCGCCTCCTGAACTTCGTCAGTGCGTTCCTCAGCGAGCGAACACTCTCCGTGAAGGTGGGCAACACCTGTAGTGCCCCCCGTCCAGTGCCATGCGGTGTCCCTCAGGGAAGTGTGCTGAGCCCTTTCCTATTCAACATCGTGCTGGCCCAACTACCCTTGTGTCTCCCCCGTGCTGAGCGCGAGTTTGCGCGTGTGTGTGTATATGCGGACGATGTTGCCCTGTTCGCCTCATCAACAACCCGCAGCAACGCCTCATCGCTTCGCGACCTTCAGCGTGCGCTCGATGCTGTCACCGCGTTTATTCGCAGTGTCGGCCTCGCAGTGTCGGCCGAAAAAACTGAAGCCCTGCTCTACCATCCCCGTGGTGCTGCAGCCCGCAACAAAACACGCCCTCTTCGCCTGGACGGAACCCCCCTGCCTTGGCGCACAACGGTTGTTTACCTCGGCCTCAAAATTGATGCCCGCATCACCTGGCGCCTTGCGGTGGATAAAGTGTGCGCAGACACCAAGCGCATAGGTAAACTAGCGCTTCGTCTCCTTGCCAAAGGTGAAGGAGCCTCTCCCCCGCTCTGTGCAAGAATCCATGAAGCGATCGCCTCAGCCAGAGCATTGTATGCCCTTCCCCTGCTCAGCCTCAGCCCACTCCAATGGAAAAGGCTGGACACATGCCATAGGAACGCCATACGACACATATATGGTCTCCCCAACGGATCTCAGGTGGCAGCGACCTATGCAGAAACCCGCAACATCCCCCTCTCACTAAGAGCACTCAAAACTGCCCTCAACCACATCGAGCGGCTTCACCGAGCACAAGATGGCTCTGAACTTCTTCGCAGAATTTCAGCCAAACCTAACACACGCATCGGTCGTGTCATGTGCCTCTTCCGTGAGATACTGGGCCCCTCTCCACCGCCCCTTGCTGCTCCACAACCCCCACATGAAATCTGCCCGCCCCGCATCTATCAGGGTCTCCCAGGGGTGAAGAGCAAACGAAACACGCCCGTATGCGCCCTTCAGCAAGAGGCCGCATCCAAAATTCACACGGATTTTCGTCACCGAACCCTCATCTTTACTGATGGGTCAGTCCGTCAGCAAGAAAAATCCGCAGCTGCCGCATGTGTGATTCCCGACTTGGACACCTCTAAATTATGCAGGCTACACTTCCCTTCCTCGTCACAAACAGCTGAGATAGCTGCACTCAATCTGGCAGCCACCCTGCTCCTGGAAAGCCCTGAAATTAAAAATGCTGCCATTCTCACCGATTCGAGGGCAGCGCTTCAGGCCCAAGGACCTCGCCTACTGCAAGTATGCGCACGCAACTTCCAACGCCTCGCCGAATCCGGCTGCGATACAGTCCTACAATGGATCCCATCGCACTGTGGGATAGGGGGCAACGAACTTGCTGATGAGCTCGCTCGATCAGCCCACCACCCGTCCGTTCCCATGTGCGCGGACAACACTACATATGACTGTGCTCGTCTTGCAATCGCGCGACACACCATTTCCCACCACCCTGACCCTCGCATCGCCAGCGGCCACCCCTTCCGTACAGTTAATACTCGCCTCTTCGCCCGGAGAGACTATGTTCTGCTGTTGCGCCTCCGCATCGGATGTGTTTGGACCGGTGTGCGCGCTAGCCGACTACGAGAAATGTCTCCCCTGTATGCGTCGTGCGGTGACGCAGAAACACTCGAACACGTTCTGTGTATGTGCCCTGTGTACTCGCAACCGCGACACCTCCTTCGGGAAGGTTACCGAAATCTTGGACTTCCCTGTGCTAACACATGTGAGATCCTTCACCCGTCTGGCCCTCCCCACAAAGTGCAAAGTGCCCTAAAAGTGCTCCTGTTATTCCTACGGGACAGTGGACTAAGTGCAAAACTGTGAACACTTTCCATCTTCCCCTAGTGCGCAAATTATTGCCAGCAACTCTCACCAATTCAGTGTGCCACTCCCGCGCTATTCCCCGCATAGCACCAGTTCCATTTTTTTTTTATTATCATTATTCTGTTTGTGTTTTTTTTTTCTTTAAGTCCTATAAGGCCTTTTTGCACAAGGACCTTCTCTCACTCCTGCGCGCAACCAACTGCCCGCAAATCGTCTAACTTTTATCTCTACCAATTTATGTAATGCCCACAGAATCTTTTTTTTTTTTTTCTGTGTGTGTGTTTATCATTATCAATTCCTCCGTTACATATTCCATAAGGTCCCATGCACCTTCTGCAAAGGCCCTATCTCCTCCATCTCAAATAATCCCCTCAGACTACTTTTTTTTTTTTTTCTCCCTCCACTTATTATTTTTTTTTGTGGTGTTTATTATCATCAATTCTTCCTTTATATATCCCATAAGGTCCCATCCACCCTCTGCAAAGGCCCTTCCTTCACAGCCTATCTGTTGCATTTCAACTAATGCCCTCAGACTACTTTTTTTTTCCCTCTCTTCTTTTTTTTTTTTTCTTTTGTCTGTTTAGTATCATCAATTGCTCCGTTACATATTCCATAAGGTCCCATCCACCTTCTGCAAAGGCCCTATCTCCTGCATTTCAAATAATCCCCTCAGACTTTTTTTTTTCTCCCTCTTCTTTTTTTTTTTTTTTTGTGGTGTTTATTATCATCAATTCTTCCTTTATATATCCCATAAGGTCCCATGCAACCTCTGCAAAGGCCCTTCCTTCCCAGCCTATCTGTCGCATTTCAAATATGCCCTCAGACTACTTTTTTTTTATTATTATTATTAATTTTTATTATTATTATTATCTTATCTCCTCCTATATTATCCCACAAGGCTCTTTGCCCCTTCTGCAAGGCCCCACTCCTCCCACCGCGCGCATCCAACTGCTAGCATAAGCATCCATGACATTCCAAATCTCCCTATCAGATTTTCTTTTTTTTTTTTCCCTTTCTTTAAACCTCATAATTATCTCTACATATGTCATGAAGGCTTTCTCCTTTGCGCGGCACGTCCCCGCTTCAAAATCCACCAATCCTTGTTGTACGAGTGTTTGCCCTTCCATGTTTGGCATTTTTCTCCAGGGGTCCTCGACATTGACTACCAACGACAACGCTTTCGCTCCCCCTTCCTCTCCCCTCTTTCATTCCCCCTTACCCTCTACTCGGCCCCGTAGCGGTGTATCCCTGCAAGTACAGGAGACAGTTATAGGGCCGTGTAATCCCCCCCCTTCTCTTCCCCCCTCAACAAGAATCTCATTATTATTATCTGTCACACAGAGCAAGTGTGACAGATACTGCGCCTTTTTCTTCCAGCGACAGTAGCGATGGTGTACCTACAAACTTGCTCTAGGCGGATAAAGTGCGACTAATTAACGCCGATAAGAGGCAAATGATAGAGGAGAGGAGGGATTCCCCTGATACTTAATATCCGAAATAGACTGCTGAAGGTCATTTCTTACTAAGCAAACCTGTGCATTCCACGAGGTTTATCTATTTATGATCTGAATTATTACGTAACTAAACTCTCCTTAAGCGAACGACCTCGCATTACCGAAGTGCCTGCAACGGAGCAGCACCAAAACAGCCGCCGATGAGTTATAAAATCTGACTTTTGATGGTATAGCGAGGGGGAAAGCGCGAACGCAGTCCCCCACTACCAAAAATTGCATGCCCCATCTGCCCCAGTTTGGGGTAGTGGCAGGGGTCAGCACGAGCGTAGTGCAATGCCCGCACCTCTCCCTGGAGGCACCGCCTTGCTGATCACGGTAGCCTCGGCACCAGGTAAGTATGCTTGGACGACGTCTCTGCCGCGGAGGCAACCTACAGAGACACCGCCTTCTGCTCAAGTTACGACCGTTGGGAAATAAAAGAACGTGCCTCTCCCTGCTCCGTGTTGCTTGTCCACCCGGAGAATAACAAATGTTTTCTTGCGAACTCTCAAGCTGTTAATTCAAAACTATTTTGTAGAAGCCTACTGACCATTATATGTGCACAAAATAGGCTACAAACTCGCACAACACGCTGGCGTATGTCTCAGTGTTGCTAATAGACATGTTTAACGGGTGGTGGCGCCACCTCACCAGCCTTCCAACTTCTCGCATTCCTCTACTGCGGCAATGCACTGCAGCGTATTGAGCGATTGAGCGTGCAGAGTTCGTGCCCCCAAGCAGTTCGTACCGGAGAAAGTCCCAGCGATTCGCGCGTTTCCGGCAAGAAACCATCCCCGTGAGTCTCGCAAGTGGCGTCACGGACTCCGATCGCATTGTAGTAGTGTGCCACGGGACTATCACTTGACAAGGGTAACGTTGAACCTGCGTCACAGCTACAATCCTCGCCCTCTCAGCAGTTTTTTCTTTTTTTTACTCTTTTCCGGGCTTTTTCTTTCGAACTTTTTTCCTTGTCTTTTTTTTGCGCACGTTCTTTGTAGAGGTCCCGTATTCCTTCCCGATATTCCGCTAACCACGCCCTACCTCCATTTCCCTCTTCGTGCTAACATACATTAAGTGTCCTAGGATTTAACGTGCTTTCTATACCTGCCGTGTTTTTTTTTTTTTTTTTTCAATTCATTTCACCACCTTTCTACCTGTTTCTTTTCAACGCACTGACCTGTTTGCTCATCCACGACCCTCGCCTTGCTTTACATAGCGCAAATATGAAAAAGTTAACCCTCACGGTCTGCGTAGGGTTGTTCAATATGAAAAGGAGCAAAGTTATGCCATTCATTAAGTTACCCGTTCCTCTGTCGTTTATGTGTCAAGTATACTTTTTTGTGTGTTTTATTGATTATAAATGTAACGTCCAAAAGTAATTTTCGCCTTTACTTGAGAAAATAAAACGAACCGTCTTTTTGAGCAAACTGATAGTTCCCTTTCATACTCGGAGACAGTGTACAAAGACTACGTGGGGAAAGCAGCGTCAGAAATCGAGCAGGCAACGCAGCTTGTGGAGGTGGCACGCATACGTGCTTACTTGTTTTTTGTTTTTCCTTATAAACCACTTGGCTTAGACGACAATTACTATTTCGAATGAAATTAGAGCATTCTGCGTCTCTCGTACTATACTAAACAGTACCCTAATTTCGGCAATTTAACAAAAAGCACATGCAAATCTGCGTGTATTTCGCTTCGCTCCGAATATAATTCCTATCAGTTTAAACAAATCTAATAAACCACGTGGCGTAGACGGCCCCCGCCGTGAGTGAGTGATGCAGTGGTAAGACGCGCCCGACTACTGTGCCGGAGTTCCCGGGTCCGAACCCGACCACGGCGGCTGCGTTTTTCGATGGAGGCAAAACGAAGTGGCGTCCGTGTGCTGGTGCGATGTCAGCGCACGTTAAAGATCCTCAGGTGGTCGAAATTACTCCGTAGCCCTCCACAACGGCTCCCCTTTCTCTCATTCCACTTTCACTCCCACCTTCCTCCCTTCCCTTACGGCGCGGTTCAGAGTCAGAGTATTCGCGAGAGTTCAGAGAGTTCGCAGACTGGAGTGGCTTGCTACGGAAAGCGGGTGCTTGGCGCCTCAGCAGAGTGGTTTTCGCCCCTTACGAGCAACTGCTGACTGCATTGCGGATGTTGTCAGCACCCTTGAAAACGCCCGCAACACCAGCCAAGTGGGATACCTCATCCTGCTCGACATCAGAAGCGCCTTCGATTGTCTTCCTCACTGGGCAGTGATCGACGCGCTAAAAAACATTGGTGCCACCGGCCGCCTCCTGAACTTCGTCAGTGCGTTCCTCAGCGAGCGAACACTCTCCGTGAAGGTGGGCAACACCTGTAGTGCCCCCCGTCCAGTGCCATGCGGTGTCCCTCAGGGAAGTGTGCTGAGCCCTTTCCTATTCAACATCGTGCTGGCCCAACTACCCTTGTGTCTCCCCCGTGCTGAGCGCGAGTTTGCGCGTGTGTGTGTATATGCGGACGATGTTGCCCTGTTCGCCTCATCAACAACCCGCAGCAACGCCTCATCGCTTCGCGACCTTCAGCGTGCGCTCGATGCTGTCACCGCGTTTATTCGCAGTGTCGGCCTCGCAGTGTCGGCCGAAAAAACTGAAGCCCTGCTCTACCATCCCCGTGGTGCTGCAGCCCGCAACAAAACACGCCCTCTTCGCCTGGACGGAACCCCCCTGCCTTGGCGCACAACGGTTGTTTACCTCGGCCTCAAAATTGATGCCCGCATCACCTGGCGCCTTGCGGTGGATAAAGTGTGCGCAGAAACCAAGCGCATAGGTAAACTAGCGCTTCGTCTCCTTGCCAAAGGTGAAGGAGCCTCTCCCCCGCTCTGTGCAAGAATCCATGAAGCGATCGCCTCAGCCAGAGCATTGTATGCCCTTCCCCTGCTCAGCCTCAGCCCACTCCAATGGAAAAGGCTGGACACATGCCATAGGAACGCCATACGACACATATATGGTCTCCCCAACGGATCTCAGGTGGCAGCGACCTATGCAGAAACCCGCAACATCCCCCTCTCACTAAGAGCACTCAAAACTGCCCTCAACCACATCGAGCGGCTTCACCGAGCACAAGATGGCTCTGAACTTCTTCGCAGAATTTCAGCCAAACCTAACACACGCATCGGTCGTGTCATGTGCCTCTTCCGTGAGATACTGGGCCCCTCTCCACCGCCCCTTGCTGCTCCACAACCCCCACATGAAATCTGCCCGCCCCGCATCTATCAGGGTCTCCCAGGGGTGAAGAGCAAACGAAACACGCCCGTATGCGCCCTTCAGCAAGAGGCCGCATCCAAAATTCACACGGATTTTCGTCACCGAACCCTCATCTTTACTGATGGGTCAGTCCGTCAGCAAGAAAAATCCGCAGCTGCCGCATGTGTGATTCCCGACTTGGACACCTCTAAATTATGCAGGCTACACTTCCCTTCCTCGTCACAAACAGCTGAGATAGCTGCACTCAATCTGGCAGCCACCCTGCTCCTGGAAAGCCCTGAAATTAAAAATGCTGCCATTCTCACCGATTCGAGGGCAGCGCTTCAGGCCCAAGGACCTCGCCTACTGCAAGTATGCGCACGCAACTTCCAACGCCTCGCCGAATCCGGCTGCGATACAGTCCTACAATGGATCCCATCGCACTGTGGGATAG
Organism: Amblyomma maculatum; assembly: GCF_055883805.1. NCBI lineage: Eukaryota > Metazoa > Arthropoda > Arachnida > Ixodida > Ixodidae > Amblyomma > Amblyomma maculatum. The sequence goes on along the minus strand of NC_139350.1, from coordinate 108,957,502 downwards.
GGGGCAACGAACTTGCTGATGAGCTCGCTCGATCAGCCCACCACCCGTCCGTTCCCATGTGCGCGGACAACACTACATATGACTGTGCTCGTCTTGCAATCGCGTGACACACCATTTCCCACCACCCTGACCCTCGCATCGCCAGCGGCCACCCCTTCCGTGCAGTTAATACTCGCCTCTTCGCCCGGAGAGACTATGTTCTGCTGTTGCGCCTCCGCATCGGATGTGTTTGGACCGGTGTGCGCGCTAGCCGACTACGAGAAATGTCTCCCCTGTATGCGTCGTGCGGTGACGCAGAAACACTCGAACACGTTCTGTGTATGTGCCCTGTGTACTCGCAACCGCGACACCTCCTTCGGGAAGGTTACCGAAATCTTGGACTTCCCTGTGCTAACACATGTGAGATCCTTCACCCGTCTGGCCCTCCCCACAAAGTGCAAAGTGCCCTAAAAGTGCTCCTGTTATTCCTACGGGACAGTGGACTAAGTGCAAAACTGTGAACACTTTCCATCTTCCCCTAGTGCGCAAATTATTGCCAGCAACTCTCACCAATTCAGTGTGCCACTCCCGCGCTATTCCCCGCATAGCACCAGTTCCATTTTTTTTTTTTATTATCATTATTCTGTTTGTGTTTTTTTTTTCTTTAAGTCCTATAAGGCCTTTTTGCACAAGGACCTTCTCTCACTCCTGCGCGCAACCAACTGCCCGCAAATCGTCTAACTTTTATCTCTACCAATTTATGTAATGCCCACAGAATCTTTTTTTTTTTTTCTGTGTGTGTGTTTATCATTATCAATTCCTCCGTTACATATTCCATAAGGTCCCATGCACCTTCTGCAAAGGCCCTATCTCCTCCATCTCAAATAATCCCCTCAGACTACTTTTTTTTTTTTTCTCCCTCCACTTATTATTTTTTTTTTTGTGGTGTTTATTATCATCAATTCTTCCTTTATATATCCCATAAGGTCCCATCCACCCTCTGCAAAGGCCCTTCCTTCACAGCCTATCTGTTGCATTTCAACTAATGCCCTCAGACTACTTTTTTTTTCCCTCTCTTCTTTTTTTTTTTTTCTTTTGTCTGTTTAGTATCATCAATTGCTCCGTTACATATTCCATAAGGTCCCATCCACCTTCTGCAAAGGCCCTATCTCCTGCATTTCAAATAATCCCCTCAGACTTTTTTTTTTCTCCCTCTTCTTTTTTTTTTTTTTTTTGTGGTGTTTATTATCATCAATTCTTCCTTTATATATCCCATAAGGTCCCATGCAACCTCTGCAAAGGCCCTTCCTTCCCAGCCTATCTGTCGCATTTCAAATATGCCCTCAGACTACTTTTTTTTTATTATTATTATTATTTTTTATTATTATTATTATCTTATCTCCTCCTATATTATCCCACAAGGCTCTTTGCCCCTTCTGCAAGGCCCCACTCCTCCCACCGCGCGCATCCAACTGCTAGCATAAGCATCCATGACATTCCAAATCTCCCTATCAGATTTTCTTTTTTTTTTTTCCCCTTTCTTTAAACCTCATAATTATCTCTACATATGTCATGAAGGCTTTCTCCTTTGCGCGGCACGTCCCCGCTTCAAAATCCACCAATCCTTGTTGTACGAGTGTTTGCCCTTCCATGTTTGGCATTTTTCTCCAGGGGTCCTCGACATTGACTACCAACGACAACGCTTTCGCTCCCCCTTCCTCTCCCCTCTTTCATTCCCCCTTACCCTCTACTCGGCCCCGTAGCGGTGTATCCCTGCAAGTACAGGAGACAGTTATAGGGCCGTGTAATCCCCCCCCTTCTCTTCCCCCCTCAACAAGAATCTCATTATTATTATCTGTCACACAGAGCAAGTGTGACAGATACTGCGCCTTTTTCTTCCAGCGACAGTAGCGATGGTGTACCTACAAACTTGCTCTAGGCGGATAAAGTGCGACTAATTAACGCCGATAAGAGGCAAATGATAGAGGAGAGGAGGGATTCCCCTGATACTTAATATCCGAAATAGACTGCTGAAGGTCATTTCTTACTAAGCAAACCTGTGCATTCCACGAGGTTTATCTATTTATGATCTGAATTATTACGTAACTAAACTCTCCTTAAGCGAACGACCTCGCATTACCGAAGTGCCTGCAACGGAGCAGCACCAAAACAGCCGCCGATGAGTTATAAAATCTGACTTTTGATGGTATAGCGAGGGGGAAAGCGCGAACGCAGTCCCCCACTACCAAAAATTGCATGCCCCATCTGCCCCAGTTTGGGGTAGTGGCAGGGGTCAGCACGAGCGTAGTGCAATGCCCGCACCTCTCCCTGGAGGCACCGCCTTGCTGATCACGGTAGCCTCGGCACCAGGTAAGTATGCTTGGACGACGTCTCTGCCGCGGAGGCAACCTACAGAGACACCGCCTTCTGCTCAAGTTACGACCGTTGGGAAATAAAAGAACGTGCCTCTCCCTGCTCCGTGTTGCTTGTCCACCCGGAGAATAACAAATGTTTTCTTGCGAACTCTCAAGCTGTTAATTCAAAACTATTTTGTAGAAGCCTACTGACCATTATATGTGCACAAAATAGGCTACAAACTCGCACAACACGCTGGCGTATGTCTCAGTGTTGCTAATAGACATGTTTAACGGGTGGTGGCGCCACCTCACCAGCCTTCCAACTTCTCGCATTCCTCTACTGCGGCAATGCACTGCAGCGTATTGAGCGATTGAGCGTGCAGAGTTCGTGCCCCCAAGCAGTTCGTACCGGAGAAAGTCCCAGCGATTCGCGCGTTTCCGGCAAGAAACCATCCCCGTGAGTCTCGCAAGTGGCGTCACGGACTCCGATCGCATTGTAGTAGTGTGCCACGGGACTATCACTTGACAAGGGTAACGTTGAACCTGCGTCACGGCTACAATCCTCGCCCTCTCAGCAGTTTTTTCTTTTTTTTACTCTTTTCCGGGCTTTTTCTTTCGAACTTTTTTCCTTGTCTTTTTTTTGCGCACGTTCTTTGTAGAGGTCCCGTATTCCTTCCCGATATTCCGCTAACCACGCCCTACCTCCATTTCCCTCTTCGTGCTAACATACATTAAGTGTCCTAGGATTTAACGTGCTTTCTATACCTGCCGTGTTTTTTTTTTTTTTTCAATTCATTTCACCACCTTTCTACCTGTTTCTTTTCAACGCACTGACCTGTTTGCTCATCCACGACCCTCGCCTTGCTTTACATAGCGCAAATATGAAAAAGTTAACCCTCACGGTCTGCGTAGGGTTGTTCAATATGAAAAGGAGCAAAGTTATGCCATTCATTAAGTTACCCGTTCCTCTGTCGTTTATGTGTCAAGTATACTTTTTTGTGTGTTTTATTGATTATAAATGTAACGTCCAAAAGTAATTTTCGCCTTTACTTGAGAAAATAAAACGAACCGTCTTTTTGAGCAAACTGATAGTTCCCTTTCATACTCGGAGACAGTGTACAAAGACTACGTGGGGAAAGCAGCGTCAGAAATCGAGCAGGCAACGCAGCTTGTGGAGGTGGCACGCATACGTGCTTACTTGTTTTTTGTTTTTCCTTATAAACCACTTGGCTTAGACGACAATTACTATTTCGAATGAAATTAGAGCATTCTGCGTCTCTCGTACTATACTAAACAGTACCCTAATTTCGGCAATTTAACAAAAAGCACATGCAAATCTGCGTGTATTTCGCTTCGCTCCGAATATAATTCCTATCAGTTTAAACAAATCTAATAAACCACGTGGCGTAGACGGCCCCCGCCGTGAGTGAGTGATGCAGTGGTAAGACGCGCCCGACTACTGTGCCGGAGTTCCCGGGTCCGAACCCGACCACGGCGGCTGCGTTTTTCGATGGAGGCAAAACGAAGTGGCGTCCGTGTGCTGGTGCGATGTCAGCGCACGTTAAAGATCCTCAGGTGGTCGAAATTACTCCGTAGCCCTCCACAACGGCTCCCCTTTCTCTCATTCCACTTTCACTCCCACCTTCCTCCCTTCCCTTACGGCGCGGTTCAGAGTCAGAGTATTCGCGAGAGTTCAGAGAGTTCGCAGACTGGAGTGGCTTGCTACGGAAAGCGGGTGCTTGGCGCCTCAGCAGAGTGGTTTTCGCCCCTTACGAGCAACTGCTGACTGCATTGCGGATGTTGTCAGCACCCTTGAAAACGCCCGCAACACCAGCCAAGTGGGATACCTCATCCTGCTCGACATCAGAAGCGCCTTCGATTGTCTTCCTCACTGGGCAGTGATCGACGCGCTAAAAAACATTGGTGCCACCGGCCGCCTCCTGAACTTCGTCAGTGCGTTCCTCAGCGAGCGAACACTCTCCGTGAAGGTGGGCAACACCTGTAGTGCCCCCCGTCCAGTGCCATGCGGTGTCCCTCAGGGAAGTGTGCTGAGCCCTTTCCTATTCAACATCGTGCTGGCCCAACTACCCTTGTGTCTCCCCCGTGCTGAGCGCGAGTTTGCGCGTGTGTGTGTATATGCGGACGATGTTGCCCTGTTCGCCTCATCAACAACCCGCAGCAACGCCTCATCGCTTCGCGACCTTCAGCGTGCGCTCGATGCTGTCACCGCGTTTATTCGCAGTGTCGGCCGAAAAAACTGAAGCCCTGCTCTACCATCCCCGTGGTGCTGCAGCCCGCAACAAAACACGCCCTCTTCGCCTGGACGGAACCCCCCTGCCTTGGCGCACAACGGTTGTTTACCTCGGCCTCAAAATTGATGCCCGCATCACCTGGCGCCTTGCGGTGGATAAAGTGTGCGCAGACACCAAGCGCATAGGTAAACTAGCGCTTCGTCTCCTTGCCAAAGGTGAAGGAGCCTCTCCCCCGCTCTGTGCAAGAATCCATGAAGCGATCGCCTCAGCCAGAGCATTGTATGCCCTTCCCCTGCTCAGCCTCAGCCCACTCCAATGGAAAAGGCTGGACACATGCCATAGGAACGCCATACGACACATATATGGTCTCCCCAACGGATCTCAGGTGGCAGCGACCTATGCAGAAACCCGCAACATCCCCCTCTCACTAAGAGCACTCAAAACTGCCCTCAACCACATCGAGCGGCTTCACCGAGCACAAGATGGCTCTGAACTTCTTCGCAGAATTTCAGCCAAACCTAACACACGCATCGGTCGTGTCATGTGCCTCTTCCGTGAGATACTGGGCCCCTCTCCACCGCCCCTTGCTGCTCCACAACCCCCACATGAAATCTGCCCGCCCCGCATCTATCAGGGTCTCCCAGGGGTGAAGAGCAAACGAAACACGCCCGTATGCGCCCTTCAGCAAGAGGCCGCATCCAAAATTCACACGGATTTTCGTCACCGAACCCTCATCTTTACTGATGGGTCAGTCCGTCAGCAAGAAAAATCCGCAGCTGCCGCATGTGTGATTCCCGACTTGGACACCTCTAAATTATGCAGGCTACACTTCCCTTCCTCGTCACAAACAGCTGAGATAGCTGCACTCAATCTGGCAGCCACCCTGCTCCTGGAAAGCCCTGAAATTAAAAATGCTGCCATTCTCACCGATTCGAGGGCAGCGCTTCAGGCCCAAGGACCTCGCCTACTGCAAGTATGCGCACGCAACTTCCAACGCCTCGCCGAATCCGGCTGCGATACAGTCCTACAATGGATCCCATCGCACTGTGGGATAGGGGGCAACGAACTTGCTGATGAGCTCGCTCGATCAGCCCACCACCCGTCCGTTCCCATGTGCGCGGACAACACTACATATGACTGTGCTCGTCTTGCAATCGCGCGACACACCATTTCCCACCACCCTGACCCTCGCATCGCCAGCGGCCACCCCTTCCGTGCAGTTAATACTCGCCTCTTCGCCCGGAGAGACTATGTTCTGCTGTTGCGCCTCCGCATCGGATGTGTTTGGACCGGTGTGCGCGCTAGCCGACTACGAGAAATGTCTCCCCTGTATGCGTCGTGCGGTGACGCAGAAACACTCGAACACGTTCTGTGTATGTGCCCTGTGTACTCGCAACCGCGACACCTCCTTCGGGAAGGTTACCGAAATCTTGGACTTCCCTGTGCTAACACATGTGAGATCCTTCACCCGTCTGGCCCTCCCCACAAAGTGCAAAGTGCCCTAAAAGTGCTCCTGTTATTCCTACGGGACAGTGGACTAAGTGCAAAACTGTGAACACTTTCCATCTTCCCCTAGTGCGCAAATTATTGCCAGCAACTCTCACCAATTCAGTGTGCCACTCCCGCGCTATTCCCCGCATAGCACCAGTTCCATTTTTTTTATTATTATCATTATTCTGTTTGTGTTTTTTTTTTCTTTAAGTCCTATAAGGCCTTTTTGCACAAGGACCTTCTCTCACTCCTGCGCGCAACCAACTGCCCGCAAATCGTCTAACTTTTATCTCTACCAATTTATGTAATGCCCACAGAATTTTTTTTTTTTTTCTGTGTGTGTGTTTATCATTATCAATTCCTCCGTTACATATTCCATAAGGTCCCATGCACCTTCTGCAAAGGCCCTATCTCCTCCATCTCAAATAATCCCCTCAGACTACTTTTTTTTTTTTTCTCCCTCCACTTATTATTTTTTTTTTGTGGTGTTTATTATCATCAATTCTTCCTTTATATATCCCATAAGGTCCCATCCACCCTCTGCAAAGGCCCTTCCTTCACAGCCTATCTGTTGCATTTCAACTAATGCCCTCAGACTACTTTTTTTTTCCCTCTCTTCTTTTTTTTTTTTTTCTTTTGTCTGTTTAGTATCATCAATTGCTCCGTTACATATTCCATAAGGTCCCATCCACCTTCTGCAAAGGCCCTATCTCCTGCATTTCAAATAATCCCCTCAGACTTTTTTTTTTCTCCCTCTTCTTTTTTTTTTTGTGGTGTTTATTATCATCAATTCTTCCTTTATATATCCCATAAGGTCCCATGCAACCTCTGCAAAGGCCCTTCCTTCCCAGCCTATCTGTCGCATTTCAAATATGCCCTCAGACTACTTTTTTATTATTATTATTATTATTTTTTATTATTATTATTATCTTATCTCCTCCTATATTATCCCACAAGGCTCTTTGCCCCTTCTGCAAGGCCCCACTCCTCCCACCGCGCGCATCCAACTGCTAGCATAAGCATCCATGACATTCCAAATCTCCCTATCAGATTTTCTTTTTTTCTTTCCCTTTCTTTAAACCTCATAATTATCTCTACATATGTCATGAAGGCTTTCTCCTTTGCGCGGCACGTCCCCGCTTCAAAATCCACCAATCCTTGTTGTACGAGTGTTTGCCCTTCCATGTTTGGCATTTTTCTCCAGGGGTCCTCGACATTGACTACCAACGACAACGCTTTCGCTCCCCCTTCCTCTCCCCTCTTTCATTCCCCCTTACCCTCTACTCGGCCCCGTAGCGGTGTATCCCTGCAAGTACAGGAGACAGTTATAGGGCCGTGTAATCCCCCCCCTTCTCTTCCCCCCTCAACAAGAATCTCATTATTATTATCTGTCACACAGAGCAAGTGTGACAGATACTGCGCCTTTTTCTTCCAGCGACAGTAGCGATGGTGTACCTACAAACTTGCTCTAGGCGGATAAAGTGCGACTAATTAACGCCGATAAGAGGCAAATGATAGAGGAGAGGAGGGATTCCCCTGATACTTAATATCCGAAATAGACTGCTGAAGGTCATTTCTTACTAAGCAAACCTGTGCATTCCACGAGGTTTATCTATTTATGATCTGAATTATTACGTAACTAAACTCTCCTTAAGCGAACGACCTCGCATTACCGAAGTGCCTGCAACGGAGCAGCACCAAAACAGCCGCCGATGAGTTATAAAATCTGACTTTTGATGGTATAGCGAGGGGGAAAGCGCGAACGCAGTCCCCCACTACCAAAAATTGCATGCCCCATCTGCCCCAGTTTGGGGTAGTGGCAGGGGTCAGCACGAGCGTAGTGCAATGCCCGCACCTCTCCCTGGAGGCACCGCCTTGCTGATCACGGTAGCCTCGGCACCAGGTAAGTATGCTTGGACGACGTCTCTGCCGCGGAGGCAACCTACAGAGACACCGCCTTCTGCTCAAGTTACGACCGTTGGGAAATAAAAGAACGTGCCTCTCCCTGCTCCGTGTTGCTTGTCCACCCGGAGAATAACAAATGTTTTCTTGCGAACTCTCAAGCTGTTAATTCAAAACTATTTTGTAGAAGCCTACTGACCATTATATGTGCACAAAATAGGCTACAAACTCGCACAACACGCTGGCGTATGTCTCAGTGTTGCTAATAGACATGTTTAACGGGTGGTGGCGCCACCTCACCAGCCTTCCAACTTCTCGCATTCCTCTACTGCGGCAATGCACTGCAGCGTATTGAGCGATTGAGCGTGCAGAGTTCGTGCCCCCAAGCAGTTCGTACCGGAGAAAGTCCCAGCGATTCGCGCGTTTCCGGCAAGAAACCATCCCCGTGAGTCTCGCAAGTGGCGTCACGGACTCCGATCGCATTGTAGTAGTGTGCCACGGGACTATCACTTGACAAGGGTAACGTTGAACCTGCGTCACGGCTACAATCCTCGCCCTCTCAGCAGTTTTTTCTTTTTTTTACTCTTTTCCGGGCTTTTTCTTTCGAACTTTTTTCCTTGTCTTTTTTTTGCGCACGTTCTTTGTAGAGGTCCCGTATTCCTTCCCGATATTCCGCTAACCACGCCCTACCTCCATTTCCCTCTTCGTGCTAACATACATTAAGTGTCCTAGGATTTAACGTGCTTTCTATACCTGCCGTGTTTTTTTTTTTTTTTCAATTCATTTCACCACCTTTCTACCTGTTTCTTTTCAACGCACTGACCTGTTTGCTCATCCACGACCCTCGCCTTGCTTTACATAGCGCAAATATGAAAAAGTTAACCCTCACGGTCTGCGTAGGGTTGTTCAATATGAAAAGGAGCAAAGTTATGCCATTCATTAAGTTACCCGTTCCTCTGTCGTTTATGTGTCAAGTATACTTTTTTGTGTGTTTTATTGATTATAAATGTAACGTCCAAAAGTAATTTTCGCCTTTACTTGAGAAAATAAAACGAACCGTCTTTTTGAGCAAACTGATAGTTCCCTTTCATACTCGGAGACAGTGTACAAAGACTACGTGGGGAAAGCAGCGTCAGAAATCGAGCAGGCAACGCAGCTTGTGGAGGTGGCACGCATACGTGCTTACTTGTTTTTTGTTTTTCCTTATAAACCACTTGGCTTAGACGACAATTACTATTTCGAATGAAATTAGAGCATTCTGCGTCTCTCGTACTATACTAAACAGTACCCTAATTTCGGCAATTTAACAAAAAGCACATGCAAATCTGCGTGTATTTCGCTTCGCTCCGAATATAATTCCTATCAGTTTAAACAAATCTAATAAACCACGTGGCGTAGACGGCCCCCGCCGTGAGTGAGTGATGCAGTGGTAAGACGCGCCCGACTACTGTGCCGGAGTTCCCGGGTCCGAACCCGACCACGGCGGCTGCGTTTTTCGATGGAGGCAAAACGAAGTGGCGTCCGTGTGCTGGTGCGATGTCAGCGCACGTTAAAGATCCTCAGGTGGTCGAAATTACTCCGTAGCCCTCCACAACGGCTCCCCTTTCTCTCATTCCACTTTCACTCCCACCTTCCTCCCTTCCCTTACGGCGCGGTTCAGAGTCAGAGTATTCGCGAGAGTTCAGAGAGTTCGCAGACTGGAGTGGCTTGCTACGGAAAGCGGGTGCTTGGCGCCTCAGCAGAGTGGTTTTCGCCCCTTACGAGCAACTGCTGACTGCATTGCGGATGTTGTCAGCACCCTTGAAAACGCCCGCAACACCAGCCAAGTGGGATACCTCATCCTGCTCGACATCAGAAGCGCCTTCGATTGTCTTCCTCACTGGGCAGTGATCGACGCGCTAAAAAACATTGGTGCCACCGGCCGCCTCCTGAACTTCGTCAGTGCGTTCCTCAGCGAGCGAACACTCTCCGTGAAGGTGGGCAACACCTGTAGTGCCCCCCGTCCAGTGCCATGCGGTGTCCCTCAGGGAAGTGTGCTGAGCCCTTTCCTATTCAACATCGTGCTGGCCCAACTACCCTTGTGTCTCCCCCGTGCTGAGCGCGAGTTTGCGCGTGTGTGTGTATATGCGGACGATGTTGCCCTGTTCGCCTCATCAACAACCCGCAGCAACGCCTCATCGCTTCGCGACCTTCAGCGTGCGCTCGATGCTGTCACCGCGTTTATTCGCAGTGTCGGCCTCGCAGTGTCGGCCGAAAAAACTGAAGCCCTGCTCTACCATCCCCGTGGTGCTGCAGCCCGCAACAAAACACGCCCTCTTCGCCTGGACGGAACCCCCCTGCCTTGGCGCACAACGGTTGTTTACCTCGGCCTCAAAATTGATGCCCGCATCACCTGGCGCCTTGCGGTGGATAAAGTGTGCGCAGACACCAAGCGCATAGGTAAACTAGCGCTTCGTCTCCTTGCCAAAGGTGAAGGAGCCTCTCCCCCGCTCTGTGCAAGAATCCATGAAGCGATCGCCTCAGCCAGAGCATTGTATGCCCTTCCCCTGCTCAGCCTCAGCCCACTCCAATGGAAAAGGCTGGACACATGCCATAGGAACGCCATACGACACATATATGGTCTCCCCAACGGATCTCAGGTGGCAGCGACCTATGCAGAAACCCGCAACATCCCCCTCTCACTAAGAGCACTCAAAACTGCCCTCAACCACATCGAGCGGCTTCACCGAGCACAAGATGGCTCTGAACTTCTTCGCAGAATTTCAGCCAAACCTAACACACGCATCGGTCGTGTCATGTGCCTCTTCCGTGAGATACTGGGCCCCTCTCCACCGCCCCTTGCTGCTCCACAACCCCCACATGAAATCTGCCCGCCCCGCATCTATCAGGGTCTCCCAGGGGTGAAGAGCAAACGAAACACGCCCGTATGCGCCCTTCAGCAAGAGGCCGCATCCAAAATTCACACGGATTTTCGTCACCGAACCCTCATCTTTACTGATGGGTCAGTCCGTCAGCAAGAAAAATCCGCAGCTGCCGCATGTGTGATTCCCGACTTGGACACCTCTAAATTATGCAGGCTACACTTCCCTTCCTCGTCACAAACAGCTGAGATAGCTGCACTCAATCTGGCAGCCACCCTGCTCCTGGAAAGCCCTGAAATTAAAAATGCTGCCATTCTCACCGATTCGAGGGCAGCGCTTCAGGCCCAAGGACCTCGCCTACTGCAAGTATGCGCACGCAACTTCCAACGCCTCGCCGAATCCGGCTGCGATACAGTCCTACAATGGATCCCATCGCACTGTGGGATAGGGGGCAACGAACTTGCTGATGAGCTCGCTCGATCAGCCCACCACCCGTCCGTTCCCATGTGCGCGGACAACACTACATATGACTGTGCTCGTCTTGCAATCGCGCGACACACCATTTCCCACCACCCTGACCCTCGCATCGCCAGCGGCCACCCCTTCCGTGCAGTTAATACTCGCCTCTTCGCCCGGAGAGACTATGTTCTGCTGTTGCGCCTCCGCATCGGATGTGTTTGGACCGGTGTGCGCGCTAGCCGACTACGAGAAATGTCTCCCCTGTATGCGTCGTGCGGTGACGCAGAAACACTCGAACACGTTCTGTGTATGTGCCCTGTGTACTCGCAACCGCGACACCTCCTTCGGGAAGGTTACCGAAATCTTGGACTTCCCTGTGCTAACACATGTGAGATCCTTCACCCGTCTGGCCCTCCCCACAAAGTGCAAAGTGCCCTAAAAGTGCTCCTGTTATTCCTACGGGACAGTGGACTAAGTGCAAAACTGTGAACACTTTCCATCTTCCCCTAGTGCGCAAATTATTGCCAGCAACTCTCACCAATTCAGTGTGCCACTCCCGCGCTATTCCCCGCATAGCACCAGTTCCATTTTTTTTTTTTATTATCATTATTCTGTTTGTGTTTTTTTTTTTCTTTAAGTCCTATAAGGCCTTTTTGCACAAGGACCTTCTCTCACTCCTGCGCGCAACCAACTGCCCGCAAATCGTCTAACTTTTATCTCTACCAATTTATGTAATGCCCACAGAATCTTTTTTTTTTTTTTCTGTGTGTGTGTTTATCATTATCAATTCCTCCGTTACATATTCCATAAGGTCCCATGCACCTTCTGCAAAGGCCCTATCTCCTCCATCTCAAATAATCCCCTCAGACTACTTTTTTTTTTTTTCTCCCTCCACTTATTATTATTTTTTTTTTGTGGTGTTTATTATCATCAATTCTTCCTTTATATATCCCATAAGGTCCCATCCACCCTCTGCAAAGGCCCTTCCTTCACAGCCTATCTGTTGCATTTCAACTAATGCCCTCAGACTACTTTTTTTTTCCCTCTCTTCTTTTTTTTTTTTTTCTTTTGTCTGTTTAGTATCATCAATTGCTCCGTTACATATTCCATAAGGTCCCATCCACCTTCTGCAAAGGCCCTATCTCCTGCATTTCAAATAATCCCCTCAGACTTTTTTTTTTCTCCCTCTTCTTTTTTTTTTTTTTTTTTTTTGTGGTGTTTATTATCATCAATTCTTCCTTTATATATCCCATAAGGTCCCATGCAACCTCTGCAAAGGCCCTTCCTTCCCAGCCTATCTGTCGCATTTCAAATATGCCCTCAGACTACTTTTTTTTTATTATTATTATTATTTTTTATTATTATTATTATTATCTTATCTCCTCCTATATTATCCCACAAGGCTCTTTGCCCCTTCTGCAAGGCCCCACTCCTCCCACCGCGCGCATCCAACTGCTAGCATAAGCATCCATGACATTCCAAATCTCCCTATCAGATTTTCTTTTTTTTTTTTTCCCTTTCTTTAAACCTCATAATTATCTCTACATATGTCATGAAGGCTTTCTCCTTTGCGCGGCACGTCCCCGCTTCAAAATCCACCAATCCTTGTTGTACGAGTGTTTGCCCTTCCATGTTTGGCATTTTTCTCCAGGGGTCCTCGACATTGACTACCAACGACAACGCTTTCGCTCCCCCTTCCTCTCCCCTCTTTCATTCCCCCTTACCCTCTACTCGGCCCCGTAGCGGTGTATCCCTGCAAGTACAGGAGACAGTTATAGGGCCGTGTAATCCCCCCCCTTCTCTTCCCCCCTCAACAAGAATCTCATTATTATTATCTGTCACACAGAGCAAGTGTGACAGATACTGCGCCTTTTTCTTCCAGCGACAGTAGCGATGGTGTACCTACAAACTTGCTCTAGGCGGATAAAGTGCGACTAATTAACGCCGATAAGAGGCAAATGATAGAGGAGAGGAGGGATTCCCCTGATACTTAATATCCGAAATAGACTGCTGAAGGTCATTTCTTACTAAGCAAACCTGTGCATTCCACGAGGTTTATCTATTTATGATCTGAATTATTACGTAACTAAACTCTCCTTAAGCGAACGACCTCGCATTACCGAAGTGCCTGCAACGGAGCAGCACCAAAACAGCCGCCGATGAGTTATAAAATCTGACTTTTGATGGTATAGCGAGGGGGAAAGCGCGAACGCAGTCCCCCACTACCAAAAATTGCATGCCCCATCTGCCCCAGTTTGGGGTAGTGGCAGGGGTCAGCACGAGCGTAGTGCAATGCCCGCACCTCTCCCTGGAGGCACCGCCTTGCTGATCACGGTAGCCTCGGCACCAGGTAAGTATGCTTGGACGACGTCTCTGCCGCGGAGGCAACCTACAGAGACACCGCCTTCTGCTCAAGTTACGACCGTTGGGAAATAAAAGAACGTGCCTCTCCCTGCTCCGTGTTGCTTGTCCACCCGGAGAATAACAAATGTTTTCTTGCGAACTCTCAAGCTGTTAATTCAAAACTATTTTGTAGAAGCCTACTGACCATTATATGTGCACAAAATAGGCTACAAACTCGCACAACACGCTGGCGTATGTCTCAGTGTTGCTAATAGACATGTTTAACGGGTGGTGGCGCCACCTCACCAGCCTTCCAACTTCTCGCATTCCTCTACTGCGGCAATGCACTGCAGCGTATTGAGCGATTGAGCGTGCAGAGTTCGTGCCCCCAAGCAGTTCGTACCGGAGAAAGTCCCAGCGATTCGCGCGTTTCCGGCAAGAAACCATCCCCGTGAGTCTCGCAAGTGGCGTCACGGACTCCGATCGCATTGTAGTAGTGTGCCACGGGACTATCACTTGACAAGGGTAACGTTGAACCTGCGTCACGGCTACAATCCTCGCCCTCTCAGCAGTTTTTTCTTTTTTTTACTCTTTTCCGGGCTTTTTCTTTCGAACTTTTTTCCTTGTCTTTTTTTTGCGCACGTTCTTTGTAGAGGTCCCGTATTCCTTCCCGATATTTCGCTAACCACGCCCTACCTCCATTTCCCTCTTCGTGCTAACATACATTAAGTGTCCTAGGATTTAACGTGCTTTCTATACCTGCCGTGTTTTTTTTTTTTTTTTTTTTAATTCATTTCACCACCTTTCTACCTGTTTCTTTTCAACGCACTGACCTGTTTGCTCATCCACGACCCTCGCCTTGCTTTACATAGCGCAAATATGAAAAAGTTAACCCTCACGGTCTGCGTAGGGTTGTTCAATATGAAAAGGAGCAAAGTTATGCCATTCATTAAGTTACCCGTTCCTCTGTCGTTTATGTGTCAAGTATACTTTTTTGTGTGTTTTATTGATTATAAATGTAACGTCCAAAAGTAATTTTCGCCTTTACTTGAGAAAATAAAACGAACCGTCTTTTTGAGCAAACTGATAGTTCCCTTTCATACTCGGAGACAGTGTACAAAGACTACGTGGGGAAAGCAGCGTCAGAAATCGAGCAGGCAACGCAGCTTGTGGAGGTGGCACGCATACGTGCTTACTTGTTTTTTGTTTTTCCTTATAAACCACTTGGCTTAGACGACAATTACTATTTCGAATGAAATTAGAGCATTCTGCGTCTCTCGTACTATACTAAACAGTACCCTAATTTCGGCAATTTAACAAAAAGCACATGCAAATCTGCGTGTATTTCGCTTCGCTCCGAATATAATTCCTATCAGTTTAAACAAATCTAATAAACCACGTGGCGTAGACGGCCCCCGCCGTGAGTGAGTGATGCAGTGGTAAGACGCGCCCGACTACTGTGCCGGAGTTCCCGGGTCCGAACCCGACCACGGCGGCTGCGTTTTTCGATGGAGGCAAAACGAAGTGGCGTCCGTGTGCTGGTGCGATGTCAGCGCACGTTAAAGATCCTCAGGTGGTCGAAATTACTCCGTAGCCCTCCACAACGGCTCCCCTTTCTCTCATTCCACTTTCACTCCCACCTTCCTCCCTTCCCTTACGGCGCGGTTCAGAGTCAGAGTATTCGCGAGAGTTCAGAGAGTTCGCAGACTGGAGTGGCTTGCTACGGAAAGCGGGTGCTTGGCGCCTCAGCAGAGTGGTTTTCGCCCCTTACGAGCAACTGCTGACTGCATTGCGGATGTTGTCAGCACCCTTGAAAACGCCCGCAACACCAGCCAAGTGGGATACCTCATCCTGCTCGACATCAGAAGCGCCTTCGATTGTCTTCCTCACTGGGCAGTGATCGACGCGCTAAAAAACATTGGTGCCACCGGCCGCCTCCTGAACTTCGTCAGTGCGTTCCTCAGCGAGCGAACACTCTCCGTGAAGGTGGGCAACACCTGTAGTGCCCCCCGTCCAGTGCCATGCGGTGCCCCTCAGGGAAGTGTGCTGAGCCCTTTCCTATTCAACATCGTGCTGGCCCAACTACCCTTGTGTCTCCCCCGTGCTGAGCGCGAGTTTGCGCGTGTGTGTGTATATGCGGACGATGTTGCCCTGTTCGCCTCATCAACAACCCGCAGCAACGCCTCATCGCTTCGCGACCTTCAGCGTGCGCTCGATGCTGTCACCGCGTTTATTCGCAGTGTCGGCCTCGCAGTGTCGGCCGAAAAAACTGAAGCCCTGCTCTACCATCCCCGTGGTGCTGCAGCCCGCAACAAAACACGCCCTCTTCGCCTGGACGGAACCCCCCTGCCTTGGCGCACAACGGTTGTTTACCTCGGCCTCAAAATTGATGCCCGCATCACCTGGCGCCTTGCGGTGGATAAAGTGTGCGCAGACACCAAGCGCATAGGTAAACTAGCGCTTCGTCTCCTTGCCAAAGGTGAAGGAGCCTCTCCCCCGCTCTGTGCAAGAATCCATGAAGCGATCGCCTCAGCCAGAGCATTGTATGCCCTTCCCCTGCTCAGCCTCAGCCCACTCCAATGGAAAAGGCTGGACACATGCCATAGGAACGCCATACGACACATATATGGTCTCCCCAACGGATCTCAGGTGGCAGCGACCTATGCAGAAACCCGCAACATCCCCCTCTCACTAAGAGCACTCAAAACTGCCCTCAACCACATCGAGCGGCTTCACCGAGCACAAGATGGCTCTGAACTTCTTCGCAGAATTTCAGCCAAACCTAACTCACGCATCGGTCGTGTCATGTGCCTCTTCCGTGAGATACTGGGCCCCTCTCCACCGCCCCTTGCTGCTCCACAACCCCCACATGAAATCTGCCCGCCCCGCATCTATCAGGGTCTCCCAGGGGTGAAGAGCAAACGAAACACGCCCGTATGCGCCCTTCAGCAAGAGGCCGCATCCAAAATTCACACGGATTTTCGTCACCGAACCCTCATCTTTACTGATGGGTCAGTCCGTCAGCAAGAAAAATCCGCAGCTGCCGCATGTGTGATTCCCGACTTGGACACCTCTAAATTATGCAGGCTACACTTCCCTTCCTCGTCACAAACAGCTGAGATAGCTGCACTCAATCTGGCAGCCACCCTGCTCCTGGAAAGCCCTGAAATTAAAAATGCTGCCATTCTCACCGATTCGAGGGCAGCGCTTCAGGCCCAAGGACCTCGCCTACTGCAAGTATGCGCACGCAACTTCCAACGCCTCGCCGAATCCGGCTGCGATACAGTCCTACAATGGATCCCATCGCACTGTGGGATAGGGTGCAACGAACTTGCTGATGAGCTCGCTCGATCAGCCCACCACCCGTCCGTTCCCATGTGCGCGGACAACACTACATATGACTGTGCTCGTCTTGCAATCGCGCGACACACCATTTCCCACCACCCTGACCCTCGCATCGCCAGCGGCCACCCCTTCCGTGCAGTTAATACTCGCCTCTTCGCCCGGAGAGACTATGTTCTGCTGTTGCGCCTCCGCATCGGATGTGTTTGGACAGGTGTGCGCGCTAGCCGACTACGAGAAATGTCTCCCCTGTATGCGTCGTGCGGTGACGCAGAAACACTCGAACACGTTCTGTGTATGTGCCCTGTGTACTCGCAACCGCGACACCTCCTTCGGGAAGGTTACCGAAATCTTGGACTTCCCTGTGCTAACACATGTGAGATCCTTCACCCGTCTGGCCCTCCCCACAAAGTGCAAAGTGCCCTAAAAGTGCTCCTGTTATTCCTACGGGACAGTGGACTAAGTGCAAAACTGTGAACACTTTCCATCTTCCCCTAGTGCGCAAATTATTGCCAGCAACTCTCACCAATTCAGTGTGCCACTCCCGCGCTATTCCCCGCATAGCACCAGTTCCATTTTTTTTTATTATCATTATTCTGTTTGTGTTTTTTTTTTCTTTAAGTCCTATAAGGCCTTTTTGCACAAGGACCTTCTCTCACTCCTGCGCGCAACCAACTGCCCGCAAATCGTCTAACTTTTATCTCTACCAATTTATGTAATGCCCACAGAATCTTTTTTTTTTTTTCTGTGTGTGTGTTTATCATTATCAATTCCTCCGTTACATATTCCATAAGGTCCCATGCACCTTCTGCAAAGGCCCTATCTCCTCCATCTCAAATAATCCCCTCAGACTACTTTTTTTTTTTTTTCTCCCTCCACTTATTATTTTTTTTTTTTTTTGTGGTGTTTATTATCATCAATTCTTCCTTTATATATCCCATAAGGTCCCATCCACCCTCTGCAAAGGCCCTTCCTTCACAGCCTATCTGTTGCATTTCAACTAATGCCCTCAGACTACTTTTTTTTTCCCTCTCTTCTTTTTTTTTTTTTCTTTTGTCTGTTTAGTATCATCAATTGCTCCGTTACATATTCCATAAGGTCCCATCCACCTTCTGCAAAGGCCCTATCTCCTGCATTTCAAATAATCCCCTCAGACTTTTTTTTTTCTCCCTCTTCTTTTTTTTTTTTGTGGTGTTTATTATCATCAATTCTTCCTTTATATATCCCATAAGGTCCCATGCAACCTCTGCAAAGGCCCTTCCTTCCCAGCCTATCTGTCGCATTTCAAATATGCCCTCAGACTACTTTTTTTTTATTATTATTATTATTTTTTATTATTATTATTATCTTATCTCCTCCTATATTATCCCACAAGGCTCTTTGCCCCTTCTGCAAGGCCCCACTCCTCCCACCGCGCGCATCCAACTGCTAGCATAAGCATCCATGACATTCCAAATCTCCCTATCAGATTTTCTTTTTTTTTTTTTCCCTTTCTTTAAACCTCATAATTATCTCTACATATGTCATGAAGGCTTTCTCCTTTGCGCGGCACGTCCCCGCTTCAAAATCCACCAATCCTTGTTGTACGAGTGTTTGCCCTTCCATGTTTGGCATTTTTCTCCAGGGGTCCTCGACATTGACTACCAACGACAACGCTTTCGCTCCCCCTTCCTCTCCCCTCTTTCATTCCCCCTTACCCTCTACTCGGCCCCGTAGCGGTGTATCCCTGCAAGTACAGGAGACAGTTATAGGGCCGTGTAATCCCCCCCCTTCTCTTCCCCCCTCAACAAGAATCTCATTATTATTATCTGTCACACAGAGCAAGTGTGACAGATACTGCGCCTTTTTCTTCCAGCGACAGTAGCGATGGTGTACCTACAAACTTGCTCTAGGCGGATAAAGTGCGACTAATTAACGCCGATAAGAGGCAAATGATAGAGGAGAGGAGGGATTCCCCTGATACTTAATATCCGAAATAGACTGCTGAAGGTCATTTCTTACTAAGCAAACCTGTGCATTCCACGAGGTTTATCTATTTATGATCTGAATTATTACGTAACTAAACTCTCCTTAAGCGAACGACCTCGCATTACCGAAGTGCCTGCAACGGAGCAGCACCAAAACAGCCGCCGATGAGTTATAAAATCTGACTTTTGATGGTATAGCGAGGGGGAAAGCGCGAACGCAGTCCCCCACTACCAAAAATTGCATGCCCCATCTGCCCCAGTTTGGGGTAGTGGCAGGGGTCAGCACGAGCGTAGTGCAATGCCCGCACCTCTCCCTGGAGGCACCGCCTTGCTGATCACGGTAGCCTCGGCACCAGGTAAGTATGCTTGGACGACGTCTCTGCCGCGGAGGCAACCTACAGAGACACCGCCTTCTGCTCAAGTTACGACCGTTGGGAAATAAAAGAACGTGCCTCTCCCTGCTCCGTGTTGCTTGTCCACCCGGAGAATAACAAATGTTTTCTTGCGAACTCTCAAGCTGTTAATTCAAAACTATTTTGTAGAAGCCTACTGACCATTATATGTGCACAAAATAGGCTACAAACTCGCACAACACGCTGGCGTATGTCTCAGTGTTGCTAATAGACATGTTTAACGGGTGGTGGCGCCACCTCACCAGCCTTCCAACTTCTCGCATTCCTCTACTGCGGCAATGCACTGCAGCGTATTGAGCGATTGAGCGTGCAGAGTTCGTGCCCCCAAGCAGTTCGTACCGGAGAAAGTCCCAGCGATTCGCGCGTTTCCGGCAAGAAACCATCCCCGTGAGTCTCGCAAGTGGCGTCACGGACTCCGATCGCATTGTAGTAGTGTGCCACGGGACTATCACTTGACAAGGGTAACGTTGAACCTGCGTCACGGCTACAATCCTCGCCCTCTCAGCAGTTTTTTCTTTTTTTTACTCTTTTCCGGGCTTTTTCTTTCGAACTTTTTTCCTTGTCTTTTTTTTGCGCACGTTCTTTGTAGAGGTCCCGTATTCCTTCCCGATATTCCGCTAACCACGCCCTACCTCCATTTCCCTCTTCGTGCTAACATACATTAAGTGTCCTAGGATTTAACGTGCTTTCTATACCTGCCGTGTTTTTTTTTTTTTTTTTTTTTTTCAATTCATTTCACCACCTTTCTACCTGTTTCTTTTCAACGCACTGACCTGTTTGCTCATCCACGACCCTCGCCTTGCTTTACATAGCGCAAATATGAAAAAGTTAACCCTCACGGTCTGCGTAGGGTTGTTCAATATGAAAAGGAGCAAAGTTATGCCATTCATTAAGTTACCCGTTCCTCTGTCGTTTATGTGTCAAGTATACTTTTTTGTGTGTTTTATTGATTATAAATGTAACGTCCAAAAGTAATTTTCGCCTTTACTTGAGAAAATAAAACGAACCGTCTTTTTGAGCAAACTGATAGTTCCCTTTCATACTCGGAGACAGTGTACAAAGACTACGTGGGGAAAGCAGCGTCAGAAATCGAGCAGGCAACGCAGCTTGTGGAGGTGGCACGCATACGTGCTTACTTGTTTTTTGTTTTTCCTTATAAACCACTTGGCTTAGACGACAATTACTATTTCGAATGAAATTAGAGCATTCTGCGTCTCTCGTACTATACTAAACAGTACCCTAATTTCGGCAATTTAACAAAAAGCACATGCAAATCTGCGTGTATTTCGCTTCGCTCCGAATATAATTCCTATCAGTTTAAACAAATCTAATAAACCACGTGGCGTAGACGGCCCCCGCCGTGAGTGAGTGATGCAGTGGTAAGACGCGCCCGACTACTGTGCCGGAGTTCCCGGGTCCGAGCCCGACCACGGCGGCTGCGTTTTTCGATGGAGGCAAAACGAAGTGGCGTCCGTGTGCTGGTGCGATGTCAGCGCACGTTAAAGATCCTCAGGTGGTCGAAATTACTCCGTAGCCCTCCACAACGGCTCCCCTTTCGCTCATTCCACTTTCACTCCCACCTTCCTCCCTTCCCTTACGGCGCGGTTCAGAGTCAGAGTATTCGCGAGAGTTCAGAGAGTTCGCAGACTGGAGTGGCTTGCTACGGAAAGCGGGTGCTTGGCGCCTCAGCAGAGTGGTTTTCGCCCCTTACGAGCAACTGCTGACTGCATTGCGGATGTTGTCAGCACCCTTGAAAACGCCCGCAACACCAGCCAAGTGGGATACCTCATCCTGCTCGACATCAGAAGCGCCTTCGATTGTCTTCCTCACTGGGCAGTGATCGACGCGCTAAAAAACATTGGTGCCACCGGCCGCCTCCTGAACTTCGTCAGTGCGTTCCTCAGCGAGCGAACACTCTCCGTGAAGGTGGGCAACACCTGTAGTGCCCCCCGTCCAGTGCCATGCGGTGCCCCTCAGGGAAGTGTGCTGAGCCCTTTCCTATTCAACATCGTGCTGGCCCAACTACCCTTGTGTCTCCCCCGTGCTGAGCGCGAGTTTGCGCGTGTGTGTGTATATGCGGACGATGTTGCCCTGTTCGCCTCATCAACAACCCGCAGCAACGCCTCATCGCTTCGCGACCTTCAGCGTGCGCTCGATGCTGTCACCGCGTTTATTCGCAGTGTCGGCCTCGCAGTGTCGGCCGAAAAAACTGAAGCCCTGCTCTACCATCCCCGTGGTGCTGCAGCCCGCAACAAAACACGCCCTCTTCGCCTGGACGGAACCCCCCTGCCTTGGCGCACAACGGTTGTTTACCTCGGCCTCAAAATTGATGCCCGCATCACCTGGCGCCTTGCGGTGGATAAAGTGTGCGCAGACACCAAGCGCATAGGTAAACTAGCGCTTCGTCTCCTTGCCAAAGGTGAAGGAGCCTCTCCCCCGCTCTGTGCAAGAATCCATGAAGCGATCGCCTCAGCCAGAGCATTGTATGCCCTTCCCCTGCTCAGCCTCAGCCCACTCCAATGGAAAAGGCTGGACACATGCCATAGGAACGCCATACGACACATATATGGTCTCCCCAACGGATCTCAGGTGGCAGCGACCTATGCAGAAACCCGCAACATCCCCCTCTCACTAAGAGCACTCAAAACTGCCCTCAACCACATCGAGCGGCTTCACCGAGCACAAGATGGCTCTGAACTTCTTCGCAGAATTTCAGCCAAACCTAACACACGCATCGGTCGTGTCATGTGCCTCTTCCGTGAGATACTGGGCCCCTCTCCACCGCCCCTTGCTGCTCCACAACCCCCACATGAAATCTGCCCGCCCCGCATCTATCAGGGTCTCCCAGGGGTGAAGAGCAAACGAAACACGCCCGTATGCGCCCTTCAGCAAGAGGCCGCATCCAAAATTCACACGGATTTTCGTCACCGAACCCTCATCTTTACTGATGGGTCAGTCCGTCAGCAAGAAAAATCCGCAGCTGCCGCATGTGTGATTCCCGACTTGGACACCTCTAAATTATGCAGGCTACACTTCCCTTCCTCGTCACAAACAGCTGAGATAGCTGCACTCAATCTGGCAGCCACCCTGCTCCTGGAAAGCCCTGAAATTAAAAATGCTGCCATTCTCACCGATTCGAGGGCAGCGCTTCAGGCCCAAGGACCTCGCCTACTGCAAGTATGCGCACGCAACTTCCAACGCCTCGCCGAATCCGGCTGCGATACAGTCCTACAATGGATCCCATCGCACTGTGGGATAGGGGGCAACGAACTTGCTGATGAGCTCGCTCGATCAGCCCACCACCCGTCCGTTCCCATGTGCGCGGACAACACTACATATGACTGTGCTCGTCTTGCAATCGCGCGACACACCATTTCCCACCACCCTGACCCTCGCATCGCCAGCGGCCACCCCTTCCGTGCAGTTAATACTCGCCTCTTCGCCCGGAGAGACTATGTTCTGCTGTTGCGCCTCCGCATCGGATGTGTTTGGACCGGTGTGCGCGCTAGCCGACTACGAGAAATGTCTCCCCTGTATGCGTCGTGCGGTGACGCAGAAACACTCGAACACGTTCTGTGTATGTGCCCTGTGTACTCGCAACCGCGACACCTCCTTCGGGAAGGTTACCGAAATCTTGGACTTCCCTGTGCTAACACATGTGAGATCCTTCACCCGTCTGGCCCTCCCCACAAAGTGCAAAGTGCCCTAAAAGTGCTCCTGTTATTCCTACGGGACAGTGGACTAAGTGCAAAACTGTGAACACTTTCCATCTTCCCCTAGTGCGCAAATTATTGCCAGCAACTCTCACCAATTCAGTGTGCCACTCCCGCGCTATTCCCCGCATAGCACCAGTTCCATTTTTTTTTTTTTTTTATTATCATTATTCTGTTTGTGTTTTTTTTTTTTTCTTTAAGTCCTATAAGGCCTTTTTGCACAAGGACCTTCTCTCACTCCTGCGCGCAACCAACTGCCCGCAAATCGTCTAACTTTTATCTCTACCAATTTATGTAATGCCCACAGAATCTTTTTTTTTTTTTCTGTGTGTGTGTTTATCATTATCAATTCCTCCGTTACATATTCCATAAGGTCCCATGCACCTTCTGCAAAGGCCCTATCTCCTCCATCTCAAATAATCCCCTCAGACTACTTTTTTTTTTTTTTTCTCCCTCCACTTATTATTTTTTTTTTGTGGTGTTTATTATCATCAATTCTTCCTTTATATATCCCATAAGGTCCCATCCACCCTCTGCAAAGGCCCTTCCTTCACAGCCTATCTGTTGCATTTCAACTAATGCCCTCAGACTACTTTTTTTTTCCCTCTCTTCTTTTTTTTTTTTTCTTTTGTCTGTTTAGTATCATCAATTGCTCCGTTACATATTCCATAAGGTCCCATCCACCTTCTGCAAAGGCCCTATCTCCTGCATTTCAAATAATCCCCTCAGACTTTTTTTTTTCTCCCTCTTCTTTTTTTTTTTTTGTGGTGTTTATTATCATCAATTCTTCCTTTATATATCCCATAAGGTCCCATGCAACCTCTGCAAAGGCCCTTCCTTCCCAGCCTATCTGTCGCATTTCAAATATGCCCTCAGACTACTTTTTTTTTATTATTATTATTATTTTTTATTATTATTATTATCTTATCTCCTCCTATATTATCCCACAAGGCTCTTTGCCCCTTCTGCAAGGCCCCACTCCTCCCACCGCGCGCATCCAACTGCTAGCATAAGCATCCATGACATTCCAAATCTCCCTATCAGATTTTCTTTTTTTTTTTTTTTCCCTTTCTTTAAACCTCATAATTATCTCTACATATGTCATGAAGGCTTTCTCCTTTGCGCGGCACGTCCCCGCTTCAAAATCCACCAATCCTTGTTGTACGAGTGTTTGCCCTTCCATGTTTGGCATTTTTCTCCAGGGGTCCTCGACATTGACTACCAACGACAACGCTTTCGCTCCCCCTTCCTCTCCCCTCTTTCATTCCCCCTTACCCTCTACTCGGCCCCGTAGCGGTGTATCCCTGCAAGTACAGGAGACAGTTATAGGGCCGTGTAATCCCCCCCCTTCTCTTCCCCCCTCAACAAGAATCTCATTATTATTATCTGTCACACAGAGCAAGTGTGACAGATACTGCGCCTTTTTCTTCCAGCGACAGTAGCGATGGTGTACCTACAAACTTGCTCTAGGCGGATAAAGTGCGACTAATTAACGCCGATAAGAGGCAAATGATAGAGGAGAGGAGGGATTCCCCTGATACTTAATATCCGAAATAGACTGCTGAAGGTCATTTCTTACTAAGCAAACCTGTGCATTCCACGAGGTTTATCTATTTATGATCTGAATTATTACGTAACTAAACTCTCCTTAAGCGAACGACCTCGCATTACCGAAGTGCCTGCAACGGAGCAGCACCAAAACAGCCGCCGATGAGTTATAAAATCTGACTTTTGATGGTATAGCGAGGGGGAAAGCGCGAACGCAGTCCCCCACTACCAAAAATTGCATGCCCCATCTGCCCCAGTTTGGGGTAGTGGCAGGGGTCAGCACGAGCGTAGTGCAATGCCCGCACCTTTTTGAAGAGAATTTTATTTTTCATAAACATCTACAGAACACAAGTGTATCCGTCTGGGGCCTTAGCGGACAAAAATTGCAATAATCTTAGAGGTGTTCAATCACGTACATATACACAAATACACATACAAATATACATGCTGTTTCGCTGATAATATTTCTGCACAGCTTTTTTGCTTTGTGGAACTATTTCATGATAACATCATCGAAACGTTTCTCTCACTTGCCTATCTTCCTAGTATGGAAGGATAGGCGCGGTCACTTTACCATTTGCAACAACAATGAATCTCGTTGACCAATGTCGGAGGAATTCTTCCTCCCCCAGCATGACAAGTTCCTCATTCAGGTGAGTGTATAGTAATGTTCTTAATCTATGCAGCATCGGAAACATGGCTTTTTGCGGTCGCCCCCGCAAAACAGCCAGGCCTCTCCGCTTCCACAGTACATACATGCCTATACACATGACAAGCTCTATGAAAATGTCTCTGTGGCGACTCTGCCACTGCATTCTGGCATGAAACATGCGCGTCACTAGGCGCCAGAATGTGCGCGCCACACAACACTCATGCAAAACATGATCTAAGGTTTCAGTGCGACCGCATTGCGGGCATAACGCGGAGCGCGCCACGCCCCACGCTGCAAGGCGGTCGGCTGTTGGTAGTGCCTGCCATTCTCGTAACCAAATGAAATCGCGGACATCCGCTGGAAGGGAGGCTGTGATCAACGGCCTCCGCTTTCTTTTGCTAACCTTCCTGCGCTGGTCATCATCCAGGCGCTGAATAGCTATGTTTTCACATATGTCTGTGGGGGACATTTCCTTGGGGTCACAATTGGGTAATGCGTTCTGAACCATGCGTAGTGATTGTACAATATATGTGTAAAACACTGGTGGTCTCTCGGCTGCCGGACCTGTGCATGAGTCCATTCCAAACAGACGGCGAGAGGTGCCCATAAAATACACAGTAAGTTGTTTGCCACAGTATACTACATCCGCGATGATATCCCAAGTGGCTCTCAGGGCCAGCACGCGGCACATTATTTCAAAGTCCGGGATGCTGAAGCCTCCCATTTTGGTCGGTAAGCGGACCAGAGCCCTTGAAACACTCTCGTTCTTCTCATTCCAAAGGAACGAACCACAAGCAGTAGCTAACCGCTGTAGGACTCTGCGAGGAGGACGGGCCACTTTAGCTACGTAAAAAAGGGACGCCACCACACTGTTTTTGATGAGGTATGCTCGCTCAGAGAAGGGTAAGTGAAACGTTTGAGCTACGTCGATCCGTTTCTCAGCTTTTTGTCTTATTTCTTTCCAGGTGCTACGAGCTACCTCACCGGACGCTAGGAATGTAACGCCCAGGACTTTCACACCATCTACCCAGGCAACACCATCAGGAAAGTCTTCGTTAAAAGCTCCGAAACGCAGTGCTTGGCTTTTTGCCGGATTGAGGCGTGCACCTGATAGGCAGCTATATATGTGAAAAAGACGCAGAAATGCGCTGTAACTATCAATATTCCTTATGAAAAGAGAAACATCATCAGCGTATGCTGCTACTTTCACCTCACCCTGGCCTGGGAGAGGGAACCCGCGTATTGACTTGCAGTTTTGAACCTGCTGCAACAAAGGCTCTATGCACAGCACGAAAAGGAGAGATGAGAGAGGACAACCTTGCCGTATTCCCCTGCTCACAGCTATTGGATCACTGGGCTGGCCGTTGATTACCAGGTAAGCTTCTAAATCTGTATACAGCAACCGAAGGGTTCCTATTAAGCGCTCCGGAAAGTCAAAACATTCTAGAACAGCAAAAAGATACTCTCGTTCTACACGATCAAATGCCTTTTCTTGGTCAAGGGATACAAAAGCGCCTGAAACCTGAGTATGTGTGGCAAAGGTAAAAAGATCGCGGGTTAGAGCTAGCGAAGAATAGATTGTGCGGCCTGGTACACAGCATGTTTGGGCATTGCTAATTAGTTCAGGTAAGACAGCTGTTATACGATGTGCTAGTATTGCAGCAAATATTTTATAATCCGAGTTGAGTAAGGAGATGGGCCTCCATGCCTTGGGTTCAGATGGTTCACCGCTACTTTTTAGAATGAGTACGACTCTACTCTCGCGGAATGTTTCCGGTCTAATCCCTTCCGTAAGGAGCCCGTTGAGCATTGACAGTAGGTGTACTTGTATTACTTCGAAAAACGTCTTATAAAATATGATTGGAAGCCCGTCCGGGCCTGCGGCTGCAGAGGCATTCATTCCCTGCACCGCTATCCGAAGCTCATCCGAGGTTATTGGACAGCAAAGATCTTCCCGGAGTTCTTCAGGAATGCGCGCTATACCTGAACAAAATTCTCGAACATCACAGTTCAGACCTTCACTGTCTCTACCTTCAGTCGTGAACAAGTGCGTAAAATGTGCGGTGAATACTTCCCTTATGTCTTCGGCGTTGTCAGACTGTGTCCCGTTCGGCAGTACAACAAAGGGAATCGATGTAACTCTTTCTAAAGAGCCGCTGCGAACACTGCGAAGGACCGCGGGGTCAGCAACAGGCCTCCCCTTCACAAACAATTCTGCGGCTGTGCGCGAGCTAAGGCGAAGCAGGAGTTGGTAACGAGCTTTTAACTGATTTAAATAGTCCTGCATGGTGAACGTGAGAGGCTCACCACGCCGCACTATGCGTGCTTTCCGAAGGGTGTCGTTTATTTCAGCTGTCAGCCTCAACTTTCTTTCCCGACCTCCTTTCATTAGCTCTGCACGCCAGCTGGCCTTCAAGGAATCCCAACATCGCGGCTCCACTGGGCGGCTGCACGTGTACTCGAGTGCCACACGCAGGGTGGCAACGCTCACCGGATCATATACGAGTGTTGTGTCCATTTTCCAGTGATTCTGAAATGGAGCTGACTGGTGGAATGATAACTTTACTGATACGGGGAAATGATCAGAGATGCGTGGGACATCAGGCGGGAATCTGAGGACGTCACAGCTGGTAACATGAGTGGCTAGATTTTCAGGGAAGTAAAAGCGGTCTAATCGACTCATGTTAGAGCCGCGTTGCCACGTTGCTTTAAATTGGTTACCATGCAGATCTATCCACGCATCTCTAAGCCTGAAGCTACGTATGAGCCGTTTTAGTGCTCGTACGCCTGTGTAAGGCCTGCCCTGTCTGCGACCACTGACATCTCTGTGAGGGTCCTCAACACAGTTGAAATCCCCAACCAGGAAAGTGGGATAGCTATCAAGCATGTAGGCATCGAGTGAATCAAAAAATTCAGAGGTGCAGGAGCGCTGCGCTGGAGCGTAGATAACAAGTGCTCTCACACGACGACCATGCAGGTTAAAGTCAACTGCCAACGTGCGTCCATCAAACCCGAAATGACAATGGGCACCGCGTCGATAAGCAGGCGTAAGAAATACAACCCCGACGCCACTCATAAATGCATCAGTTAACGTAAAAAATGCTTCAACACAAAACCGAGAACAAAAAGACTGAACATCATACGGGGAACTAAAGTTGCATTCTTGTAAAAAGAGAATATCTACGTTACGTGCTCGTGCGAAGTTCACGATCTCCCTCTGTTTGTCTAGGCTGCGCAAGCCCTGAGCATTCAGAGATAGAAGGTGTACAATCGCCATTATTAAAAGAGCGCACGCAGATATTCTGAAACTAAAAAGAGGAAAACACTGAAATGAGGCCATTATTCTAGGGAGAAGTGTGCCCTGACTGCGCCGGGGCACTTGCAATCTTGTGGGGCTTACTGGTTTCAGAGGAGCTGTCGCTTTCCGCTGAGGCAGGGTGTCCCCGTTTCATGCCGTGGCGATCTTCTTCCATGGCGGTGTCCAAGGGGGGTGAACTGATGCGGTGGCTGGGTGGGTGGTCCAAGTCCATTTTTCTGCTTTCGACGAGTAGCTTGCCGACACGAGGAGGCTGAGGCACACACGCAGGCATGCTGTGGCGGGATGTTTGGCCCTCTCGTTCAGCTGCACGGGAGCCGCGTTCGTCAGGGTTGTGCGGTGGCTCGCTAGTACTTGAAGCACTGCTGTCGTTGGGGTTTGCAGCACTATGTGACGCTGGTACGGTCGCTGACTTGGGCGAGCTTTGGTGAGTGGCCTCGTCGCTTGTGGTTTCTTCAGAGGTCGTTGGCAGTGCTGGGAAGTATGTGTCAACTGATTCTGTACCGCTCTCGCTCGGGCATTCGTTGTCTTCCGATTTTTCATCAATTGTGAAGGTGCCAGCGTCCAATTCATCTTCTGTGTTGCCATCCGAGGTGATAGCTGGCACTTCAGGCGTTTCTTGAGTTTCCGTTGCCGCTGCCGCAGCAAAAGATCTTGGTTTGATGCAGTCAACCGTGGCGTGACTGCCAGCACACTTACGGCACGGTTCTTCGCAGCCCTCCGTTTCGTGTCCGAAAATGCCACACCTACTACAGCGGGGGGTGCGGCAGTCCTTTCCGATGTGGCCTGCCAGGCGGCAACGTGAGCACAGCTTCTCTACACCGCGGTAGTCGCACATTACAGTGTAGCCCTGGACTTTTAGAAAATTCGGGATGGGCTTTTTCATCTCTATCCGAGCGACCCGGATGCCTGTACCAACACCTGGCCGACCTTTGAAAGCCGGCTCATGGACATTTTGGACATTGCCGTAAGCTGATAACGCTGCGGCGAGCGACGCATCGGCCACCCACAGCGGCACTCGAAAGACTGATACGTGAACAATTTCTGGACCAACGCTGACTAGCGGTACTGAAACGCCATTAAGCAAAATAGCGCCTCGGGTCTTGAGCTTCATGGCAGCGCTGTTGGAGGCAGCAGCGACACCAAACTTTACACCTCCCATATGTTGGAGGGACTTAATTCCGGCTGGGCCGGTAACTATTTCAAGTGCATCGATGACATCATCTACGGTGCTGCCATCTGGTGCATTGATAATGAAGCAATGAGCTTTGGGCGGGGGGGCCGAGTAGACCATCTTACGGCACGGCGGAGCCCTGGCTCCCACGGCGAACTGCTGTGGTGCCCGGGCGGTCGACTCGGCGAAAGGACTCCTGGCCTGAACCGTTGGGCAGAATCCAGGGGCTGCCTTGAAGATCTGGACGCAATCCGGCAGAGTAACACCTCACACGGTAACCTCGGCACCAGGTAAGTATGCTTGGACGACGTCTCTGCCGCGGAGGCAACCTACAGAGACACCGCCTTCTGCTCAAGTTACGACCGTTGGGAAATAAAAGAACGTGCCTCTCCCTGCTCCGTGTTGCTTGTCCACCCGGAGAATAACAAATGTTTTCTTGCGAACTCTCAAGCTGTTAATTCAAAACTATTTTGTAGAAGCCTACTGACCATTATATGTGCACAAAATAGGCTACAAACTCGCACAACACGCTGGCGTATGTCTCAGTGTTGCTAATAGACATGTTTAACGGGTGGTGGCGCCACCTCACCAGCCTTCCAACTTCTCGCATTCCTCTACTGCGGCAATGCACTGCAGCGTATTGAGCGATTGAGCGTGCAGAGTTCGTGCCCCCAAGCAGTTCGTACCGGAGAAAGTCCCAGCGATTCGCGCGTTTCCGGCAAGAAACCATCCCCGTGAGTCTCGCAAGTGGCGTCACGGACTCCGATCGCATTGTAGTAGTGTGCCACGGGACTATCACTTGACAAGGGTAACGTTGAACCTGCGTCACGGCTACAATCCTCGCCCTCTCAGCAGTTTTTTCTTTTTTTTACTCTTTTCCGGGCTTTTTCTTTCGAACTTTTTTCCTTGTCTTTTTTTTGCGCACGTTCTTTGTAGAGGTCCCGTATTCCTTCCCGATATTCCGCTAACCACGCCCTACCTCCATTTCCCTCTTCGTGCTAACATACATTAAGTGTCCTAGGATTTAACGTGCTTTCTATACCTGCCGTGTTTTTTTTTTTTTTTTTTTTTCAATTCATTTCACCACCTTTCTACCTGTTTCTTTTCAACGCACTGACCTGTTTGCTCATCCACGACCCTCGCCTTGCTTTACATAGCGCAAATATGAAAAAGTTAACCCTCACGGTCTGCGTAGGGTTGTTCAATATGAAAAGGAGCAAAGTTATGCCATTCATTAAGTTACCCGTTCCTCTGTCGTTTATGTGTCAAGTATACTTTTTTGTGTGTTTTATTGATTATAAATGTAACGTCCAAAAGTAATTTTCGCCTTTACTTGAGAAAATAAAACGAACCGTCTTTTTGAGCAAACTGATAGTTCCCTTTCATACTCGGAGACAGTGTACAAAGACTACGTGGGGAAAGCAGCGTCAGAAATCGAGCAGGCAACGCAGCTTGTGGAGGTGGCACGCATACGTGCTTACTTGTTTTTTGTTTTTCCTTATAAACCACTTGGCTTAGACGACAATTACTATTTCGAATGAAATTAGAGCATTCTGCGTCTCTCGTACTATACTAAACAGTACCCTAATTTCGGCAATTTAACAAAAAGCACATGCAAATCTGCGTGTATTTCGCTTCGCTCCGAATATAATTCCTATCAGTTTAAACAAATCTAATAAACCACGTGGCGTAGACGGCCCCCGCCGTGAGTGAGTGATGCAGTGGTAAGACGCGCCCGACTACTGTGCCGGAGTTCCCGGGTCCGAACCCGACCACGGCGGCTGCGTTTTTCGATGGAGGCAAAACGAAGTGGCGTCCGTGTGCTGGTGCGATGTCAGCGCACGTTAAAGATCCTCAGGTGGTCGAAATTACTCCGTAGCCCTCCACAACGGCTCCCCTTTCTCTCATTCCACTTTCACTCCCACCTTCCTCCCTTCCCTTACGGCGCGGTTCAGAGTCAGAGTATTCGCGAGAGTTCAGAGAGTTCGCAGACTGGAGTGGCTTGCTACGGAAAGCGGGTGCTTGGCGCCTCAGCAGAGTGGTTTTCGCCCCTTACGAGCAACTGCTGACTGCATTGCGGATGTTGTCAGCACCCTTGAAAACGCCCGCAACACCAGCCAAGTGGGATACCTCATCCTGCTCGACATCAGAAGCGCCTTCGATTGTCTTCCTCACTGGGCAGTGATCGACGCGCTAAAAAACATTGGTGCCACCGGCCGCCTCCTGAACTTCGTCAGTGCGTTCCTCAGCGAGCGAACACTCTCCGTGAAGGTGGGCAACACCTGTAGTGCCCCCCGTCCAGTGCCATGCGGTGTCCCTCAGGGAAGTGTGCTGAGCCCTTTCCTATTCAACATCGTGCTGGCCCAACTACCCTTGTGTCTCCCCCGTGCTGAGCGCGAGTTTGCGCGTGTGTGTGTATATGCGGACGATGTTGCCCTGTTCGCCTCATCAACAACCCGCAGCAACGCCTCATCGCTTCGCGACCTTCAGCGTGCGCTCGATGCTGTCACCGCGTTTATTCGCAGTGTCGGCCTCGCAGTGTCGGCCGAAAAAACTGAAGCCCTGCTCTACCATCCCCGTGGTGCTGCAGCCCGCAACAAAACACGCCCTCTTCGCCTGGACGGAACCCCCCTGCCTTGGCGCACAACGGTTGTTTACCTCGGCCTCAAAATTGATGCCCGCATCACATGGCGCCTTGCGGTGGATAAAGTGTGCGCAGACACCAAGCGCATAGGTAAACTAGCGCTTCGTCTCCTTGCCAAAGGTGAAGGAGCCTCTCCCCCGCTCTGTGCAAGAATCCATGAAGCGATCGCCTCAGCCAGAGCATTGTATGCCCTTCCCCTGCTCAGCCTCAGCCCACTCCAATGGAAAAGGCTGGACACATGCCATAGGAACGCCATACGACACATATATGGTCTCCCCAACGGATCTCAGGTGGCAGCGACCTATGCAGAAACCCGCAACATCCCCCTCTCACTAAGAGCACTCAAAACTGCCCTCAACCACATCGAGCGGCTTCACCGAGCACAAGATGGCTCTGAACTTCTTCGCAGAATTTCAGCCAAACCTAACACACGCATCGGTCGTGTCATGTGCCTCTTCCGTGAGATACTGGGCCCCTCTCCACCGCCCCTTGCTGCTCCACAACCCCCACATGAAATCTGCCCGCCCCGCATCTATCAGGGTCTCCCAGGGGTGAAGAGCAAACGAAACACGCCCGTATGCGCCCTTCAGCAAGAGGCCGCATCCAAAATTCACACGGATTTTCGTCACCGAACCCTCATCTTTACTGATGGGTCAGTCCGTCAGCAAGAAAAATCCGCAGCTGCCGCATGTGTGATTCCCGACTTGGACACCTCTAAATTATGCAGGCTACACTTCCCTTCCTCGTCACAAACAGCTGAGATAGCTGCACTCAATCTGGCAGCCACCCTGCTCCTGGAAAGCCCTGAAATTAAAAATGCTGCCATTCTCACCGATTCGAGGGCAGCGCTTCAGGCCCAAGGACCTCGCCTACTGCAAGTATGCGCACGCAACTTCCAACGCCTCGCCGAATCCGGCTGCGATACAGTCCTACAATGGATCCCATCGCACTGTGGGATAGGGGGCAACGAACTTGCTGATGAGCTCGCTCGATCAGCCCACCACCCGTCCGTTCCCATGTGCGCGGACAACACTACATATGACTGTGCTCGTCTTGCAATCGCGCGACACACCATTTCCCACCACCCTGACCCTCGCATCGCCAGCGGCCACCCCTTCCGTGCAGTTAATACTCGCCTCTTCGCCCGGAGAGACTATGTTCTGCTGTTGCGCCTCCGCATCGGATGTGTTTGGACCGGTGTGCGCGCTAGCCGACTACGAGAAATGTCTCCCCTGTATGCGTCGTGCGGTGACGCAGAAACACTCGAACACGTTCTGTGTATGTGCCCTGTGTACTCGCAACCGCGACACCTCCTTCGGGAAGGTTACCGAAATCTTGGACTTCCCTGTGCTAACACATGTGAGATCCTTCACCCGTCTGGCCCTCCCCACAAAGTGCAAAGTGCCCTAAAAGTGCTCCTGTTATTCCTACGGGACAGTGGACTAAGTGCAAAACTGTGAACACTTTCCATCTTCCCCTAGTGCGCAAATTATTGCCAGCAACTCTCACCAATTCAGTGTGCCACTCCCGCGCTATTCCCCGCATAGCACCAGTTCCATTTTTTTTTTTATTATCATTATTCTGTTTGTGTTTTTTTTTTTTCTTTAAGTCCTATAAGGCCTTTTTGCACAAGGACCTTCTCTCACTCCTGCGCGCAACCAACTGCCCGCAAATCGTCTAACTTTTATCTCTACCAATTTATGTAATGCCCACAGAATCTTTTTTTTTTTTTTTTCTGTGTGTGTGTTTATCATTATCAATTCCTCCGTTACATATTCCATAAGGTCCCATGCACCTTCTGCAAAGGCCCTATCTCCTCCATCTCAAATAATCCCCTCAGACTACTTTTTTTTTTTTCTCCCTCCACTTATTATTTTTTTTTTTTGTGGTGTTTATTATCATCAATTCTTCCTTTATATATCCCATAAGGTCCCATCCACCCTCTGCAAAGGCCCTTCCTTCACAGCCTATCTGTTGCATTTCAACTAATGCCCTCAGACTACTTTTTTTTCCCTCTCTTCTTTTTTTTTTTTTTCTTTTGTCTGTTTAGTATCATCAATTGCTCCGTTACATATTCCATAAGGTCCCATCCACCTTCTGCAAAGGCCCTATCTCCTGCATTTCAAATAATCCCCTCAGACTTTTTTTCTTCTCCCTCTTCTTTTTTTTTTTTGTGGTGTTTATTATCATCAATTCTTCCTTTATATATCCCATAAGGTCCCATGCAACCTCTGCAAAGGCCCTTCCTTCCCAGCCTATCTGTCGCATTTCAAATATGCCCTCAGACTACTTTTTTTTTATTATTATTATTATTTTTTATTATTATTATTATCTTATCTCCTCCTATATTATCCCACAAGGCTCTTTGCCCCTTCTGCAAGGCCCCACTCCTCCCACCGCGCGCATCCAACTGCTAGCATAAGCATCCATGACATTCCAAATCTCCCTATCAGATTTTCTTTTTTTTTTTCCCTTTCTTTAAACCTCATAATTATCTCTACATATGTCATGAAGGCTTTCTCCTTTGCGCGGCACGTCCCCGCTTCAAAATCCACCAATCCTTGTTGTACGAGTGT
The DNA here is from genome assembly GCF_055883805.1 of Amblyomma maculatum. Lineage (NCBI taxonomy): Eukaryota > Metazoa > Arthropoda > Arachnida > Ixodida > Ixodidae > Amblyomma > Amblyomma maculatum. Next base: position 108,922,513 of record NC_139350.1, on the reverse strand, counting down.
TTGCCCTTCCATGTTTGGCATTTTTCTCCAGGGGTCCTCGACATTGACTACCAACGACAACGCTTTCGCTCCCCCTTCCTCTCCCCTCTTTCATTCCCCCTTACCCTCTACTCGGCCCCGTAGCGGTGTATCCCTGCAAGTACAGGAGACAGTTATAGGGCCGTGTAATCCCCCCCCTTCTCTTCCCCCCTCAACAAGAATCTCATTATTATTATCTGTCACACAGAGCAAGTGTGACAGATACTGCGCCTTTTTCTTCCAGCGACAGTAGCGATGGTGTACCTACAAACTTGCTCTAGGCGGATAAAGTGCGACTAATTAACGCCGATAAGAGGCAAATGATAGAGGAGAGGAGGGATTCCCCTGATACTTAATATCCGAAATAGACTGCTGAAGGTCATTTCTTACTAAGCAAACCTGTGCATTCCACGAGGTTTATCTATTTATGATCTGAATTATTACGTAACTAAACTCTCCTTAAGCGAACGACCTCGCATTACCGAAGTGCCTGCAACGGAGCAGCACCAAAACAGCCGCCGATGAGTTATAAAATCTGACTTTTGATGGTATAGCGAGGGGGAAAGCGCGAACGCAGTCCCCCACTACCAAAAATTGCATGCCCCATCTGCCCCAGTTTGGGGTAGTGGCAGGGGTCAGCACGAGCGTAGTGCAATGCCCGCACCTCTCCCTGGAGGCACCGCCTTGCTGATCACGGTAGCCTCGGCACCAGGTAAGTATGCTTGGACGACGTCTCTGCCGCGGAGGCAACCTACAGAGACACCGCCTTCTGCTCAAGTTACGACCGTTGGGAAATAAAAGAACGTGCCTCTCCCTGCTCCGTGTTGCTTGTCCACCCGGAGAATAACAAATGTTTTCTTGCGAACTCTCAAGCTGTTAATTCAAAACTATTTTGTAGAAGCCTACTGACCATTATATGTGCACAAAATAGGCTACAAACTCGCACAACACGCTGGCGTATGTCTCAGTGTTGCTAATAGACATGTTTAACGGGTGGTGGCGCCACCTCACCAGCCTTCCAACTTCTCGCATTCCTCTACTGCGGCAATGCACTGCAGCGTATTGAGCGATTGAGCGTGCAGAGTTCGTGCCCCCAAGCAGTTCGTACCGGAGAAAGTCCCAGCGATTCGCGCGTTTCCGGCAAGAAACCATCCCCGTGAGTCTCGCAAGTAGTGTGCCACGGGACTATCACTTGACAAGGGTAACGTTGAACCTGCGTCACGGCTACAATCCTCGCCCTCTCAGCAGTTTTTTCTTTTTTTTACTCTTTTCCGGGCTTTTTCTTTCGAACTTTTTTCCTTGTCTTTTTTTTGCGCACGTTCTTTGTAGAGGTCCCGTATTCCTTCCCGATATTCCGCTAACCACGCCCTACCTCCATTTCCCTCTTCGTGCTAACATACATTAAGTGTCCTAGGATTTAACGTGCTTTCTATACCTGCCGTGTTTTTTTTTTTTTTTTTTTTTTTCAATTCATTTCACCACCTTTCTACCTGTTTCTTTTCAACGCACTGACCTGTTTGCTCATCCACGACCCTCGCCTTGCTTTACATAGCGCAAATATGAAAATGTTAACCCTCACGGTCTGCGTAGGGTTGTTCAATATGAAAAGGAGCAAAGTTATGCCATTCATTAAGTTACCCGTTCCTCTGTCGTTTATGTGTCAAGTATACTTTTTTGTGTGTTTTATTGATTATAAATGTAACGTCCAAAAGTAATTTTCGCCTTTACTTGAGAAAATAAAACGAACCGTCTTTTTGAGCAAACTGATAGTTCCCTTTCATACTCGGAGACAGTGTACAAAGACTACGTGGGGAAAGCAGCGTCAGAAATCGAGCAGGCAACGCAGCTTGTGGAGGTGGCACGCATACGTGCTTACTTGTTTTTTGTTTTTCCTTATAAACCACTTGGCTTAGACGACAATTACTATTTCGAATGAAATTAGAGCATTCTGCGTCTCTCGTACTATACTAAACAGTACCCTAATTTCGGCAATTTAACAAAAAGCACATGCAAATCTGCGTGTATTTCGCTTCGCTCCGAATATAATTCCTATCAGTTTAAACAAATCTAATAAACCACGTGGCGTAGACGGCCCCCGCCGTGAGTGAGTGATGCAGTGGTAAGACGCGCCCGACTACTGTGCCGGAGTTCCCGGGTCCGAACCCGACCACGGCGGCTGCGTTTTTCGATGGAGGCAAAACGAAGTGGCGTCCGTGTGCTGGTGCGATGTCAGCGCACGTTAAAGATCCTCAGGTGGTCGAAATTACTCCGTAGCCCTCCACAACGGCTCCCCTTTCTCTCATTCCACTTTCACTCCCACCTTCCTCCCTTCCCTTACGGCGCGGTTCAGAGTCAGAGTATTCGCGAGAGTTCAGAGAGTTCGCAGACTGGAGTGGCTTGCTACGGAAAGCGGGTGCTTGGCGCCTCAGCAGAGTGGTTTTCGCCCCTTACGAGCAACTGCTGACTGCATTGCGGATGTTGTCAGCACCCTTGAAAACGCCCGCAACACCAGCCAAGTGGGATACCTCATCCTGCTCGACATCAGAAGCGCCTTCGATTGTCTTCCTCACTGGGCAGTGATCGACGCGCTAAAAAACATTGGTGCCACCGGCCGCCTCCTGAACTTCGTCAGTGCGTTCCTCAGCGAGCGAACACTCTCCGTGAAGGTGGGCAACACCTGTAGTGCCCCCCGTCCAGTGCCATGCGGTGTCCCTCAGGGAAGTGTGCTGAGCCCTTTCCTATTCAACATCGTGCTGGCCCAACTACCTTTGTGTCTCCCCCGTGCTGAGCGCGAGTTTGCGCGTGTGTGTGTATATGCGGACGATGTTGCCCTGTTCGCCTCATCAACAACCCGCAGCAACGCCTCATCGCTTCGCGACCTTCAGCGTGCGCTCGATGCTGTCACCGCGTTTATTCGCAGTGTCGGCCTCGCAGTGTCGGCCGAAAAAACTGAAGCCCTGCTCTACCATCCCCGTGGTGCTGCAGCCCGCAACAAAACACGCCCTCTTCGCCTGGACGGAACCCCCCTGCCTTGGCGCAAAACGGTTGTTTACCTCGGCCTCAAAATTGATGCCCGCATCACCTGGCGCCTTGCGGTGGATAAAGTGTGCGCAGACACCAAGCGCATAGGTAAACTAGCGCTTCGTCTCCTTGCCAAAGGTGAAGGAGCCTCTCCCCCGCTCTGTGCAAGAATCCATGAAGCGATCGCCTCAGCCAGAGCATTGTATGCCCTTCCCCTGCTCAGCCTCAGCCCACTCCAATGGAAAAGGCTGGACACATGCCATAGGAACGCCATACGACACATATATGGTCTCCCCAACGGATCTCAGGTGGCAGCGACCTATGCAGAAACCCGCAACATCCCCCTCTCACTAAGAGCACTCAAAACTGCCCTCAACCACATCGAGCGGCTTCACCGAGCACAAGATGGCTCTGAACTTCTTCGCAGAATTTCAGCCAAACCTAACACACGCATCGGTCGTGTCATGTGCCTCTTCCGTGAGATACTGGGCCCCTCTCCACCGCCCCTTGCTGCTCCACAACCCCCACATGAAATCTGCCCGCCCCGCATCTATCAGGGTCTCCCAGGGGTGAAGAGCAAACGAAACACGCCCGTATGCGCCCTTCAGCAAGAGGCCGCATCCAAAATTCACACGGATTTTCGTCACCGAACCCTCATCTTTACTGATGGGTCAGTCCGTCAGCAAGAAAAATCCGCAGCTGCCGCATGTGTGATTCCCGACTTGGACACCTCTAAATTATGCAGGCTACACTTCCCTTCCTCGTCACAAACAGCTGAGATAGCTGCACTCAATCTGGCAGCCACCCTGCTCCTGGAAAGCCCTGAAATTAAAAATGCTGCCATTCTCACCGATTCGAGGGCAGCGCTTCAGGCCCAAGGACCTCGCCTACTGCAAGTATGCGCACGCAACTTCCAACGCCTCGCCGAATCCGGCTGCGATACAGTCCTACAATGGATCCCATCGCACTGTGGGATAGGGGGCAACGAACTTGCTGATGAGCTCGCTCGATCAGCCCACCACCCGTCCGTTCCCATGTGCGCGGACAACACTACATATGACTGTGCTCGTCTTGCAATCGCGCGACACACCATTTCCCACCACCCTGACCCTCGCATCGCCAGCGGCCACCCCTTCCGTGCAGTTAATACTCGCCTCTTCGCCCGGAGAGACTATGTTCTGCTGTTGCGCCTCCGCATCGGATGTGTTTGGACCGGTGTGCGCGCTAGCCGACTACGAGAAATGTCTCCCCTGTATGCGTCGTGCGGTGACGCAGAAACACTCGAACACGTTCTGTGTATGTGCCCTGTGTACTCGCAACCGCGACACCTCCTTCGGGAAGGTTACCGAAATCTTGGACTTCCCTGTGCTAACACATGTGAGATCCTTCACCCGTCTGGCCCTCCCCACAAAGTGCAAAGTGCCCTAAAAGTGCTCCTGTAATTCCTACGGGACAGTGGACTAAGTGCAAAACTGTGAACACTTTCCATCTTCCCCTAGTGCGCAAATTATTGCCAGCAACTCTCACCAATTCAGTGTGCCACTCCCGCGCTATTCCCCGCATAGCACCAGTTCCATTTTTTTTTTTATTATCATTATTCTGTTTGTGTTTTTTTTTTTCTTTAAGTCCTATAAGGCCTTTTTGCACAAGGACCTTCTCTCACTCCTGCGCGCAACCAACTGCCCGCAAATCGTCTAACATTTATCTCTACCAATTTATGTAATGCCCACAGAATCTTTTTTTTTTTTTTTTTTCTGTGTGTGTGTTTATCATTATCAATTCCTCCGTTACATATTCCATAAGGTCCCATGCACCTTCTGCAAAGGCCCTATCTCCTCCATCTCAAATAATCCCCTCAGACTACTTTTTTTTTTTTTTCTCCCTCCACTTATTATTTTTTTTTTTGTGGTGTTTATTATCATCAATTCTTCCTTTATATATCCCATAAGGTCCCATCCACCCTCTGCAAAGGCCCTTCCTTCACAGCCTATCTGTTGCATTTCAACTAATGCCCTCAGACTACTTTTTTTTTCCCTCTCTTCTTTTTTTTTTTTTTTCTTTTGTCTGTTTAGTATCATCAATTGCTCCGTTACATATTCCATAAGGTCCCATCCACCTTCTGCAAAGGCCCTATCTCCTGCATTTCAAATAATCCCCTCAGACTTTTTTTTTTCTCCCTCTTCTTTTTTTTTTTTGTGGTGTTTATTATCATCAATTCTTCCTTTATATATCCCATAAGGTCCCATGCAACCTCTGCAAAGGCCCTTCCTTCCCAGCCTATCTGTCGCATTTCAAATATGCCCTCAGACTACTTTTTTATTATTATTATTATTATTTTTTATTATTATTATTATCTTATCTCCTCCTATATTATCCCACAAGGCTCTTTGCCCCTTCTGCAAGGCCCCACTCCTCCCACCGCGCGCATCCAACTGCTAGCATAAGCATCCATGACATTCCAAATCTCCCTATCAGATTTTCTTTTTTTTTTTTCCCTTTCTTTAAACCTCATAATTATCTCTACATATGTCATGAAGGCTTTCTCCTTTGCGCGGCACGTCCCCGCTTCAAAATCCACCAATCCTTGTTGTACGAGTGTTTGCCCTTCCATGTTTGGCATTTTTCTCCAGGGGTCCTCGACATTGACTACCAACGACAACGCTTTCGCTCCCCCTTCCTCTCCCCTCTTTCATTCCCCCTTACCCTCTACTCGGCCCCGTAGCGGTGTATCCCTGCAAGTACAGGAGACAGTTATAGGGCCGTGTAATCCCCCCCCTTCTCTTCCCCCCTCAACAAGAATCTCATTATTATTATCTGTCACACAGAGCAAGTGTGACAGATACTGCGCCTTTTTCTTCCAGCGACAGTAGCGATGGTGTACCTACAAACTTGCTCTAGGCGGATAAAGTGCGACTAATTAACGCCGATAAGAGGCAAATGATAGAGGAGAGGAGGGATTCCCCTGATACTTAATATCCGAAATAGACTGCTGAAGGTCATTTCTTACTAAGCAAACCTGTGCATTCCACGAGGTTTATCTATTTATGATCTGAATTATTACGTAACTAAACTCTCCTTAAGCGAACGACCTCGCATTACCGAAGTGCCTGCAACGGAGCAGCACCAAAACAGCCGCCGATGAGTTATAAAATCTGACTTTTGATGGTATAGCGAGGGGGAAAGCGCGAACGCAGTCCCCCACTACCAAAAATTGCATGCCCCATCTGCCCCAGTTTGGGGTAGTGGCAGGGGTCAGCACGAGCGTAGTGCAATGCCCGCACCTCTCCCTGGAGGCACCGCCTTGCTGATCACGGTAGCCTCGGCACCAGGTAAGTATGCTTGGACGACGTCTCTGCCGCGGAGGCAACCTACAGAGACACCGCCTTCTGCTCAAGTTACGACCGTTGGGAAATAAAAGAACGTGCCTCTCCCTGCTCCGTGTTGCTTGTCCACCCGGAGAATAACAAATGTTTTCTTGCGAACTCTCAAGCTGTTAATTCAAAACTATTTTGTAGAAGCCTACTGACCATTATATGTGCACAAAATAGGCTACAAACTCGCACAACACGCTGGCGTATGTCTCAGTGTTGCTAATAGACATGTTTAACGGGTGGTGGCGCCACCTCACCAGCCTTCCAACTTCTCGCATTCCTCTACTGCGGCAATGCACTGCAGCGTATTGAGCGATTGAGCGTGCAGAGTTCGTGCCCCCAAGCAGTTCGTACCGGAGAAAGTCCCAGCGATTCGCGCGTTTCCGGCAAGAAACCATCCCCGTGAGTCTCGCAAGTGGCGTCACGGACTCCGATCGCATTGTAGTAGTGTGCCACGGGACTATCACTTGACAAGGGTAACGTTGAACCTGCGTCACGGCTACAATCCTCGCCCTCTCAGCAGTTTTTTCTTTTTTTTACTCTTTTCCGGGCTTTTTCTTTCGAACTTTTTTCCTTGTCTTTTTTTTGCGCACGTTCTTTGTAGAGGTCCCGTATTCCTTCCCGATATTCCGCTAACCACGCCCTACCTCCATTTCCCTCTTCGTGCTAACATACATTAAGTGTCCTAGGATTTAACGTGCTTTCTATACCTGCCGTGTTTTTTTTTTTTTTTTTTTTTCAATTCATTTCACCACCTTTCTACCTGTTTCTTTTCAACGCACTGACCTGTTTGCTCATCCACGACCCTCGCCTTGCTTTACATAGCGCAAATATGAAAAAGTTAACCCTCACGGTCTGCGTAGGGTTGTTCAATATGAAAAGGAGCAAAGTTATGCCATTCATTAAGTTACCCGTTCCTCTGTCGTTTATGTGTCAAGTATACTTTTTTGTGTGTTTTATTGATTATAAATGTAACGTCCAAAAGTAATTTTCGCCTTTACTTGAGAAAATAAAACGAACCGTCTTTTTGAGCAAACTGATAGTTCCCTTTCATACTCGGAGACAGTGTACAAAGACTACGTGGGGAAAGCAGCGTCAGAAATCGAGCAGGCAACGCAGCTTGTGGAGGTGGCACGCATACGTGCTTACTTGTTTTTTGTTTTTCCTTATAAACCACTTGGCTTAGACGACAATTACTATTTCGAATGAAATTAGAGCATTCTGCGTCTCTCGTACTATACTAAACAGTACCCTAATTTCGGCAATTTAACAAAAAGCACATGCAAATCTGCGTGTATTTCGCTTCGCTCCGAATATAATTCCTATCAGTTTAAACAAATCTAATAAACCACGTGGCGTAGACGGCCCCCGCCGTGAGTGAGTGATGCAGTGGTAAGACGCGCCCGACTACTGTGCCGGAGTTCCCGGGTCCGAACCCGACCACGGCGGCTGCGTTTTTCGATGGAGGCAAAACGAAGTGGCGTCCGTGTGCTGGTGCGATGTCAGCGCACGTTAAAGATCCTCAGGTGGTCGAAATTACTCCGTAGCCCTCCACAACGGCTCCCCTTTCTCTCATTCCACTTTCACTCCCACCTTCCTCCCTTCCCTTACGGCGCGGTTCAGAGTCAGAGTATTCGCGAGAGTTCAGAGAGTTCGCAGACTGGAGTGGCTTGCTACGGAAAGCGGGTGCTTGGCGCCTCAGCAGAGTGGTTTTCGCCCCTTACGAGCAACTGCTGACTGCATTGCGGATGTTGTCAGCACCCTTGAAAACGCCCGCAACACCAGCCAAGTGGGATACCTCATCCTGCTCGACATCAGAAGCGCCTTCGATTGTCTTCCTCACTGGGCAGTGATCGACGCGCTAAAAAACATTGGTGCCACCGGCCGCCTCCTGAACTTCGTCAGTGCGTTCCTCAGCGAGCGAACACTCTCCGTGAAGGTGGGCAACACCTGTAGTGCCCCCCGTCCAGTGCCATGCGGTGTCCCTCAGGGAAGTGTGCTGAGCCCTTTCCTATTCAACATCGTGCTGGCCCAACTACCCTTGTGTCTCCCCCGTGCTGAGCGCGAGTTTGCGCGTGTGTGTGTATATGCGGACGATGTTGCCCTGTTCGCCTCATCAACAACCCGCAGCAACGCCTCATCGCTTCGCGACCTTCAGCGTGCGCTCGATGCTGTCACCGCGTTTATTCGCAGTGTCGGCCTCGCAGTGTCGGCCGAAAAAACTGAAGCCCTGCTCTACCATCCCCGTGGTGCTGCAGCCCGCAACAAAACACGCCCTCTTCGCCTGGACGGAACCCCCCTGCCTTGGCGCACAACGGTTGTTTACCTCGGCCTCAAAATTGATGCCCGCATCACCTGGCGCCTTGCGGTGGATAAAGTGTGCGCAGACACCAAGCGCATAGGTAAACTAGCGCTTCGTCTCCTTGCCAAAGGTGAAGGAGCCTCTCCCCCGCTCTGTGCAAGAATCCATGAAGCGATCGCCTCAGCCAGAGCATTGTATGCCCTTCCCCTGCTCAGCCTCAGCCCACTCCAATGGAAAAGGCTGGACACATGCCATAGGAACGCCATACGACACATATATGGTCTCCCCAACGGATCTCAGGTGGCAGCGACCTATGCAGAAACCCGCAACATCCCCCTCTCACTAAGAGCACTCAAAACTGCCCTCAACCACATCGAGCGGCTTCACCGAGCACAAGATGGCTCTGAACTTCTTCGCAGAATTTCAGCCAAACCTAACACACGCATCGGTCGTGTCATGTGCCTCTTCCGTGAGATACTGGGCCCCTCTCCACCGCCCCTTGCTGCTCCACAACCCCCACATGAAATCTGCCCGCCCCGCATCTATCAGGGTCTCCCAGGGGTGAAGAGCAAACGAAACACGCCCGTATGCGCCCTTCAGCAAGAGGCCGCATCCAAAATTCACACGGATTTTCGTCACCGAACCCTCATCTTTACTGATGGGTCAGTCCGTCAGCAAGAAAAATCCGCAGCTGCCGCATGTGTGATTCCCGACTTGGACACCTCTAAATTATGCAGGCTACACTTCCCTTCCTCGTCACAAACAGCTGAGATAGCTGCACTCAATCTGGCAGCCACCCTGCTCCTGGAAAGCCCTGAAATTAAAAATGCTGCCATTCTCACCGATTCGAGGGCAGCGCTTCAGGCCCAAGGACCTCGCCTACCGCAAGTATGCGCACGCAACTTCCAACGCCTCGCCGAATCCGGCTGCGATACAGTCCTACAATGGATCCCATCGCACTGTGGGATAGGGGGCAACGAACTTGCTGATGAGCTCGCTCGATCAGCCCACCACCCGTCCGTTCCCATGTGCGTGGACAACACTACATATGACTGTGCTCGTCTTGCAATCGCGCGACACACCATTTCCCACCACCCTGACCCTCGCATCGCCAGCGGCCACCCCTTCCGTGCAGTTAATACTCGCCTCTTCGCCCGGAGAGACTATGTTCTGCTGTTGCGCCTCCGCATCGGATGTGTTTGGACCGGTGTGCGCGCTAGCCGACTACGAGAAATGTCTCCCCTGTATGCGTCGTGCGGTGACGCAGAAACACTCGAACACGTTCTGTGTATGTGCCCTGTGTACTCGCAACCGCGACACCTCCTTCGGGAAGGTTACCGAAATCTTGGACTTCCCTGTGCTAACACATGTGAGATCCTTCACCCGTCTGGCCCTCCCCACAAAGTGCAAAGTGCCCTAAAAGTGCTCCTGTTATTCCTACGGGACAGTGGACTAAGTGCAAAACTGTGAACACTTTCCATCTTCCCCTAGTGCGCAAATTATTGCCAGCAACTCTCACCAATTCAGTGTGCCACTCCCGCGCTATTCCCCGCATAGCACCAGTTCCATTTTTTTTTTTATTATCATTATTCTGTTTGTGTTTTTTTTTTTCTTTAAGTCCTATAAGGCCTTTTTGCACAAGGACCTTCTCTCACTCCTGCGCGCAACCAACTGCCCGCAAATCGTCTAACTTTTATCTCTACCAATTTATGTAATGCCCACAGAATCTTTTTTTTTTTTTTCTGTGTGTGTGTTTATCATTATCAATTCCTCCGTTACATATTCCATAAGGTCCCATGCACCTTCTGCAAAGGCCCTATCTCCTCCATCTCAAATAATCCCCTCAGACTACTTTTTTTTTTTTTTTCTCCCTCCACTTATTATTTTTTTTTTTTTTTGTGGTGTTTATTATCATCAATTCTTCCTTTATATATCCCATAAGGTCCCATCCACCCTCTGCAAAGGCCCTTCCTTCACAGCCTATCTGTTGCATTTCAACTAATGCCCTCAGACTACTTTTTTTTCCCTCTCTTCTTTTTTTTTTTTTTTTTTCTTTTGTCTGTTTAGTATCATCAATTGCTCCGTTACATATTCCATAAGGTCCCATCCACCTTCTGCAAAGGCCCTATCTCCTGCATTTCAAATAATCCCCTCAGACTTTTTTTTTTCTCCCTCTTCTTTTTTTTTTTGTGGTGTTTATTATCATCAATTCTTCCTTTATATATCCCATAAGGTCCCATGCAACCTCTGCAAAGGCCCTTCCTTCCCAGCCTATCTGTCGCATTTCAAATATGCCCTCAGACTACTTTTTTTTTATTATTATTATTATTTTTTATTATTATTATTATCTTATCTCCTCCTATATTATCCCACAAGGCTCTTTGCCCCTTCTGCAAGGCCCCACTCCTCCCACCGCGCGCATCCAACTGCTAGCATAAGCATCCATGACATTCCAAATCTCCCTATCAGATTTTCTTTTTTTTTTTTTTCCCTTTCTTTAAACCTCATAATTATCTCTACATATGTCATGAAGGCTTTCTCCTTTGCGCGGCACGTCCCCGCTTCAAAATCCACCAATCCTTGTTGTACGAGTGTTTGCCCTTCCATGTTTGGCATTTTTCTCCAGGGGTCCTCGACAATGACTACCAACGACAACGCTTTCGCTCCCCCTTCCTCTCCCCTCTTTCATTCCCCCTTACCCTCTACTCGGCCCCGTAGCGGTGTATCCCTGCAAGTACAGGAGACAGTTATAGGGCCGTGTAATCCCCCCCCTTCTCTTCCCCCCTCAACAAGAATCTCATTATTATTATCTGTCACACAGAGCAAGTGTGACAGATACTGCGCCTTTTTCTTCCAGCGACAGTAGCGATGGTGTACCTACAAACTTGCTCTAGGCGGATAAAGTGCGACTAATTAACGCCGATAAGAGGCAAATGATAGAGGAGAGGAGGGATTCCCCTGATACTTAATATCCGAAATAGACTGCTGAAGGTCATTTCTTACTAAGCAAACCTGTGCATTCCACGAGGTTTATCTATTTATGATCTGAATTATTACGTAACTAAACTCTCCTTAAGCGAACGACCTCGCATTACCGAAGTGCCTGCAACGGAGCAGCACCAAAACAGCCGCCGATGAGTTATAAAATCTGACTTTTGATGGTATAGCGAGGGGGAAAGCGCGAACGCAGTCCCCCACTACCAAAAATTGCATGCCCCATCTGCCCCAGTTTGGGGTAGTGGCAGGGGTCAGCACGAGCGTAGTGCAATGCCCGCACCTCTCCCTGGAGGCACCGCCTTGCTGATCACGGTAGCCTCGGCACCAGGTAAGTATGCTTGGACGACGTCTCTGCCGCGGAGGCAACCTACAGAGACACCGCCTTCTGCTCAAGTTACGACCGTTGGGAAATAAAAGAACGTGCCTCTCCCTGCTCCGTGTTGCTTGTCCACCCGGAGAATAACAAATGTTTTCTTGCGAACTCTCAAGCTGTTAATTCAAAACTATTTTGTAGAAGCCTACTGACCATTATATGTGCACAAAATAGGCTACAAACTCGCACAACACGCTGGCGTATGTCTCAGTGTTGCTAATAGACATGTTTAACGGGTGGTGGCGCCACCTCACCAGCCTTCCAACTTCTCGCATTCCTCTACTGCGGCAATGCACTGCAGCGTATTGAGCGATTGAGCGTGCAGAGTTCGTGCCCCCAAGCAGTTCGTACCGGAGAAAGTCCCAGCGATTCGCGCGTTTCCGGCAAGAAACCATCCCCGTGAGTCTCGCAAGTGGCGTCACGGACTCCGATCGCATTGTAGTAGTGTGCCACGGGACTATCACTTGACAAGGGTAACGTTGAACCTGCGTCACGGCTACAATCCTCGCCCTCTCAGCAGTTTTTTCTTTTTTTTACTCTTTTCCGGGCTTTTTCTTTCGAACTTTTTTCCTTGTCTTTTTTTTGCGCACGTTCTTTGTAGAGGTCCCGTATTCCTTCCCGATATTCCGCTAACCACGCCCTACCTCCATTTCCCTCTTCGTGCTAACATACATTAAGTGTCCTAGGATTTAACGTGCTTTCTATACCTGCCGTGTTTTTTTTTTTTTTTTTCAATTCATTTCACCACCTTTCTACCTGTTTCTTTTCAACGCACTGACCTGTTTGCTCATCCACGACCCTCGCCTTGCTTTACATAGCGCAAATATGAAAAAGTTAACCCTCACGGTCTGCGTAGGGTTGTTCAATATGAAAAGGAGCAAAGTTATGCCATTCATTAAGTTACCCGTTCCTCTGTCGTTTATGTGTCAAGTATACTTTTTTGTGTGTTTTATTGATTATAAATGTAACGTCCAAAAGTAATTTTCGCCTTTACTTGAGAAAATAAAACGAACCGTCTTTTTGAGCAAACTGATAGTTCCCTTTCATACTCGGAGACAGTGTACAAAGACTACGTGGGGAAAGCAGCGTCAGAAATCGAGCAGGCAACGCAGCTTGTGGAGGTGGCACGCATACGTGCTTACTTGTTTTTTGTTTTTCCTTATAAACCACTTGGCTTAGACGACAATTACTATTTCGAATGAAATTAGAGCATTCTGCGTCTCTCGTACTATACTAAACAGTACCCTAATTTCGGCAATTTAACAAAAAGCACATGCAAATCTGCGTGTATTTCGCTTCGCTCCGAATATAATTCCTATCAGTTTAAACAAATCTAATAAACCACGTGGCGTAGACGGCCCCCGCCGTGAGTGAGTGATGCAGTGGTAAGACGCGCCCGACTACTGTGCCGGAGTTCCCGGGTCCGAACCCGACCACGGCGGCTGCGTTTTTCGATGGAGGCAAAACGAAGTGGCGTCCGTGTGCTGGTGCGATGTCAGCGCACGTTAAAGATCCTCAGGTGGTCGAAATTACTCCGTAGCCCTCCACAACGGCTCCCCTTTCTCTCATTCCACTTTCACTCCCACCTTCCTCCCTTCCCTTACGGCGCGGTTCAGAGTCAGAGTATTCGCGAGAGTTCAGAGAGTTCGCAGACTGGAGTGGCTTGCTACGGAAAGCGGGTGCTTGGCGCCTCAGCAGAGTGGTTTTCGCCCCTTACGAGCAACTGCTGACTGCATTGCGGATGTTGTCAGCACCCTTGAAAACGCCCGCAACACCAGCCAAGTGGGATACCTCATCCTGCTCGACATCAGAAGCGCCTTCGATTGTCTTCCTCACTGGGCAGTGATCGACGCGCTAAAAAAACATTGGTGCCACCGGCCGCCTCCTGAACTTCGTCAGTGCGTTCCTCAGCGAGCGAACACTCTCCGTGAAGGTGGGCAACACCTGTAGTGCCCCCCGTCCAGTGCCATGCGGTGTCCCTCAGGGAAGTGTGCTGAGCCCTTTCCTATTCAACATCGTGCTGGCCCAACTACCCTTGTGTCTCCCCCGTGCTGAGCGCGAGTTTGCGCGTGTGTGTGTATATGCGGACGATGTTGCCCTGTTCGCCTCATCAACAACCCGCAGCAACGCCTCATCGCTTCGCGACCTTCAGCGTGCGCTCGATGCTGTCACCGCGTTTATTCGCAGTGTCGGCCTCGCAGTGTCGGCCGAAAAAACTGAAGCCCTGCTCTACCATCCCCGTGGTGCTGCAGCCCGCAACAAAACACGCCCTCTTCGCCTGGACGGAACCCCCCTGCCTTGGCGCACAACGGTTGTTTACCTCGGCCTCAAAATTGATGCCCGCATCACCTGGCGCCTTGCGGTGGATAAAGTGTGCGCAGACACCAAGCGCATAGGTAAACTAGCGCTTCGTCTCCTTGCCAAAGGTGAAGGAGCCTCTCCCCCGCTCTGTGCAAGAATCCATGAAGCGATCGCCTCAGCCAGAGCATTGTATGCCCTTCCCCTGCTCAGCCTCAGCCCACTCCAATGGAAAAGGCTGGACACATGCCATAGGAACGCCATACGACACATATATGGTCTCCCCAACGGATCTCAGGTGGCAGCGACCTATGCAGAAACCCGCAACATCCCCCTCTCACTAAGAGCACTCAAAACTGCCCTCAACCACATCGAGCGGCTTCACCGAGCACAAGATGGCTCTGAACTTCTTCGCAGAATTTCAGCCAAACCTAACACACGCATCGGTCGTGTCATGTGCCTCTTCCGTGAGATACTGGGCCCCTCTCCACCGCCCCTTGCTGCTCCACAACCCCCACATGAAATCTGCCCGCCCCGCATCTATCAGGGTCTCCCAGGGGTGAAGAGCAAACGAAACACGCCCGTATGCGCCCTTCAGCAAGAGGCCGCATCCAAAATTCACACGGATTTTCGTCACCGAACCCTCATCTTTACTGATGGGTCAGTCCGTCAGCAAGAAAAATCCGCAGCTGCCGCATGTGTGATTCCCGACTTGGACACCTCTAAATTATGCAGGCTACACTTCCCTTCCTCGTCACAAACAGCTGAGATAGCTGCACTCAATCTGGCAGCCACCCTGCTCCTGGAAAGCCCTGAAATTAAAAATGCTGCCATTCTCACCGATTCGAGGGCAGCGCTTCAGGCCCAAGGACCTCGCCTACTGCAAGTATGCGCACGCAACTTCCAACGCCTCGCCGAATCCGGCTGCGATACAGTCCTACAATGGATCCCATCGCACTGTGGGATAGGGGGCAACGAACTTGCTGATGAGCTCGCTCGATCAGCCCACCACCCGTCCGTTCCCATGTGCGCGGACAACACTACATATGACTGTGCTCGTCTTGCAATCGCGCGACACACCATTTCCCACCACCCTGACCCTCGCATCGCCAGCGGCCACCCCTTCCGTGCAGTTAATACTCGCCTCTTCGCCCGGAGAGACTATGTTCTGCTGTTGCGCCTCCGCATCGGATGTGTTTGGACCGGTGTGCGCGCTAGCCGACTACGAGAAATGTCTCCCCTGTATGCGTCGTGCGGTGACGCAGAAACACTCGAACACGTTCTGTGTATGTGCCCTGTGTACTCGCAACCGCGACACCTCCTTCGGGAAGGTTACCGAAATCTTGGACTTCCCTGTGCTAACACATGTGAGATCCTTCACCCGTCTGGCCCTCCCCACAAAGTGCAAAGTGCCCTAAAAGTGCTCCTGTTATTCCTACGGGACAGTGGACTAAGTGCAAAACTGTGAACACTTTCCATCTTCCCCTAGTGCGCAAATTATTGCCAGCAACTCTCACCAATTCAGTGTGCCACTCCCGCGCTATTCCCCGCATAGCACCAGTTCCATTTTTTTTTTTTATTATCATTATTCTGTTTGTGTTTTTTTTTTCTTTAAGTCCTATAAGGCCTTTTTGCACAAGGACCTTCTCTCACTCCTGCGCGCAACCAACTGCCCGCAAATCGTCTAACTTTTATCTCTACCAATTTATGTAATGCCCACAGAATCTTTTTTTTTTTTCCTGTGTGTGTGTTTATCATTATCAATTCCTCCGTTACATATTCCATAAGGTCCCATGCACCTTCTGCAAAGGCCCTATCTCCTCCATCTCAAATAATCCCCTCAGACTACTTTTTTTTTTTTCTCCCTCCACTTATTATTTTTTTTTTGTGGTGTTTATTATCATCAATTCTTCCTTTATATATCCCATAAGGTCCCATCCACCCTCTGCAAAGGCCCTTCCTTCACAGCCTATCTGTTGCATTTCAACTAATGCCCTCAGACTACTTTTTTTTTCCCTCTCTTCTTTTTTTTTTTTTTCTTTTGTCTGTTTAGTATCATCAATTGCTCCGTTACATATTCCATAAGGTCCCATCCACCTTCTGCAAAGGCCCTATCTCCTGCATTTCAAATAATCCCCTCAGACTTTTTTTTTTCTCCCTCTTCTTCTTTTTTTTTTTGTGGTGTTTATTATCATCAATTCTTCCTTTATATATCCCATAAGGTCCCATGCAACCTCTGCAAAGGCCCTTCCTTCCCAGCCTATCTGTCGCATTTCAAATATGCCCTCAGACTACTTTTTTTTTATTATTATTATTATTTTTTATTATTATTATTATCTTATCTCCTCCTATATTATCCCACAAGGCTCTTTGCCCCTTCTGCAAGGCCCCACTCCTCCCACCGCGCGCATCCAACTGCTAGCATAAGCATCCATGACATTCCAAATCTCCCTATCGGATTTTCTTTTTTTTTTTTCCCTTTCTTTAAACCTCATAATTATCTCTACATATGTCATGAAGGCTTTCTCCTTTGCGCGGCACGTCCCCGCTTCAAAATCCACCAATCCTTGTTGTACGAGTGTTTGCCCTTCCATGTTTGGCATTTTTCTCCAGGGGTCCTCGACATTGACTACCAACGACAACGCTTTCGCTCCCCCTTCCTCTCCCCTCTTTCATTCCCCCTTACCCTCTACTCGGCCCCGTAGCGGTGTATCCCTGCAAGTACAGGAGACAGTTATAGGGCCGTGTAATCCCCCCCCTTCTCTTCCCCCCTCAACAAGAATCTCATTATTATTATCTGTCACACAGAGCAAGTGTGACAGATACTGCGCCTTTTTCTTCCAGCGACAGTAGCGATGGTGTACCTACAAACTTGCTCTAGGCGGATAAAGTGCGACTAATTAACGCCGATAAGAGGCAAATGATAGAGGAGAGGAGGGATTCCCCTGATACTTAATATCCGAAATAGACTGCTGAAGGTCATTTCTTACTAAGCAAACCTGTGCATTCCACGAGGTTTATCTATTTATGATCTGAATTATTACGTAACTAAACTCTCCTTAAGCGAACGACCTCGCATTACCGAAGTGCCTGCAACGGAGCAGCACCAAAACAGCCGCCGATGAGTTATAAAATCTGACTTTTGATGGTATAGCGAGGGGGAAAGCGCGAACGCAGTCCCCCACTACCAAAAATTGCATGCCCCATCTGCCCCAGTTTGGGGTAGTGGCAGGGGTCAGCACGAGCGTAGTGCAATGCCCGCACCTCTCCCTGGAGGCACCGCCTTTTTTTTGAAGAGAATTTTATTTTTCATAAACATCTACAGAACACAAGTGTATCCGTCTGGGGCCTTAGCGGACAAAAATTGCAATAATCTTAGAGGTGTTCAATCACGTACATATACACAAATACACATACAAATATACATGCTGTTTCGCTGATAATATTTCTGCACAGCTTTTTTGCTTTGTGGAACTATTTCATGATAACATCATCGAAACGTTTCTCTCACTTGCCTATCTTCCTAGTATGGAAGGATAGGCGCGGTCACTTTACCATTTGCAACAACAATGAATCTCGTTGACCAATGTCGGAGGAATTCTTCCTCCCCCAGCATGACAAGTTCCTCATTCAGGTGAGTGTATAGTAATGTTCTTAATCTATGCAGCATCGGAAACATGGCTTTTTGCGGTCGCCCCCGCAAAACAGCCAGGCCTCTCCGCTTCCACAGTACATACATGCCTATACACATGACAAGCTCTATGAAAATGTCTCTGTGGCGACTCTGCCACTGCATTCTGGCATGAAACATGCGCGTCACTAGGCGCCAGAATGTGCGCGCCACACAACACTCATGCAAAACATGATCTAAGGTTTCAGTGCGACCGCATTGCGGGCATAACGCGGAGCGCGCCACGCCCCACGCTGCAAGGCGGTCGGCTGTTGGTAGTGCCTGCCATTCTCGTAACCAAATGAAATCGCGGACATCCGCTGGAAGGGAGGCTGTGATCAACGGCCTCCGCTTTCTTTTGCTAACCTTCCTGCGCTGGTCATCATCCAGGCGCTGAATAGCTATGTTTTCACATATGTCTGTGGGGGACATTTCCTTGGGGTCACAATTGGGTAATGCGTTCTGAACCATGCGTAGTGATTGTACAATATATGTGTAAAACACTGGTGGTCTCTCGGCTGCCGGACCTGTGCATGAGTCCATTCCAAACAGACGGCGAGAGGTGCCCATAAAATACACAGTAAGTTGTTTGCCACAGTATACTACATCCGCGATGATATCCCAAGTGGCTCTCAGGGCCAGCACGCGGCACATTATTTCAAAGTCCGGGATGCTGAAGCCTCCCATTTTGGTCGGTAAGCGGACCAGAGCCCTTGAAACACTCTCGTTCTTCTCATTCCAAAGGAACGAACCACAAGCAGTAGCTAACCGCTGTAGGACTCTGCGAGGAGGACGGGCCACTTTAGCTACGTAAAAAAGGGACGCCACCACACTGTTTTTGATGAGGTATGCTCGCTCAGAGAAGGGTAAGTGAAACGTTTGAGCTACGTCGATCCGTTTCTCAGCTTTTTGTCTTATTTCTTTCCAGGTGCTACGAGCTACCTCACCGGACGCTAGGAATGTAACGCCCAGGACTTTCACACCATCTACCCAGGCAACACCATCAGGAAAGTCTTCGTTAAAAGCTCCGAAACGCAGTGCTTGGCTTTTTGCCGGATTGAGGCGTGCACCTGATAGGCAGCTATATATGTGAAAAAGACGCAGAAATGCGCTGTAACTATCAATATTCCTTATGAAAAGAGAAACATCATCAGCGTATGCTGCTACTTTCACCTCACCCTGGCCTGGGAGAGGGAACCCGCGTATTGACTTGCAATTTTGAACCTGCTGCAACAAAGGCTCTATGCACAGCACGAAAAGGAGAGATGAGAGAGGACAACCTTGCCGTATTCCCCTGCTCACAGCTATTGGATCACTGGGCTGGCCGTTGATTACCAGGTAAGCTTCTAAATCTGTATACAGCAACCGAAGGGTTCCTATTAAGCGCTCCGGAAAGTCAAAACATTCTAGAACAGCAAAAAGATACTCTCGTTCTACACGATCAAATGCCTTTTCTTGGTCAAGGGATACAAAAGCGCCTGAAACCTGAGTATGTGTGGCAAAGGTAAAAAGATCGCGGGTTAGAGCTAGCGAAGAATAGATTGTGCGGCCTGGTACACAGCATGTTTGGGCATTGCTAATTAGTTCAGGTAAGACAGCTGTTATACGATGTGCTAGTATTGCAGCAAATATTTTATAATCCGAGTTGAGTAAGGAGATGGGCTTCCATGCCTTGGGTTCAGATGGTTCACCGCTACTTTTTAGAATGAGTACGACTCTACTCTCGCGGAATGTTTCCGGTCTAATCCCTTCCGTAAGGAGCCCGTTGAGCATTGACAGTAGGTGTACTTGTATTACTTCGAAAAACGTCTTATAAAATATGATTGGAAGCCCGTCCGGGCCTGCGGCTGCAGAGGCATTCATTCCCTGCACCGCTATCCGAAGCTCATCCGAGGTTATTGGACAGCAAAGATCTTCCCGGAGTTCTTCAGGAATGCGCGCTATACCTGAACAAAATTCTCGAACATCACAGTTCGAGAATTTCGAATCATCACAGTTCGAATCATCAAGGACCGCGGGGTCAGCAACAGGCCTCCCCTTCACAAACAATTCTGCGGCTGTGCGCGAGCTAAGGCGAAGCAGGAGTTGGTAACGAGCTTTTAACTGATTTAAATAGTCCTGCATGGTGAACGTGAGAGGCTCACCACGCCGCACTATGCGTGCTTTCCGAAGGGTGTCGTTTATTTCAGCTGTCAGCCTCAACTTTCTTTCCCGACCTCCTTTCATTAGCTCTGCACGCCAGCTGGCCTTCAAGGAATCCCAACATCGCGGCTCCACTGGGCGGCTGCACGTGTACTCGAGTGCCACACGCAGGGTGGCAACGCTCACCGGATCATATACGAGTGTTGTGTCCATTTTCCAGTGATTCTGAAATGGAGCTGACTGGTGGAATGATAACTTTACTGATACGGGGAAATGATCAGAGATGCGTGGGACATCAGGCGGGAATCTGAGGACGTCACAGCTGGTAACATGAGTGGCTAGATTTTCAGGGAAGTAAAAGCGGTCTAATCGACTCATGTTAGAGCCGCGTTGCCACGTTGCTTTAAATTGGTTACCATGCAGATCTATCCACGCATCTCTAAGCCTGAAGCTACGTATGAGCCGTTTTAGTGCTCGTACGCCTGTGTAAGGCCTGCCCTGTCTGCGACCACTGACATCTCTGTGAGGGTCCTCAACACAGTTGAAATCCCCAACCAGGAAAGTGGGATAGCTATCAAGCATGTAGGCATCGAGTGAATCAAAAAATTCAGAGGTGCAGGAGCGCTGCGCTGGAGCGTAGATAACAAGTGCTCTCACACGACGACCATGCAGGTTAAAGTCAACTGCCAACGTGCGTCCATCAAACCCGAAATGACAATGGGCACCGCGTCGATAAGCAGGCGTAAGAAATACAACCCCGACGCCACTCATAAATGCATCAGTTAACGTAAAAAATGCTTCAACACAAAACCGAGAACAAAAAGACTGAACATCATACGGGGAACTAAAGTTGCATTCTTGTAAAAAGAGAATATCTACGTTACGTGCTCGTGCGAAGTTCACGATCTCCCTCTGTTTGTCTAGGCTGCGCAAGCCCTGAGCATTCAGAGATAGAAGGTGTACAATCGCCATTATTAAAAGAGCGCACGCAGATATTCTGAAACTAAAAAGAGGAAAACACTGAAATGAGGCCATTATTCTAGGGAGAAGTGTGCCCTGACTGCGCCGGGGCACTTGCAATCTTGTGGGGCTTACTGGTTTCAGAGGAGCTGTCGCTTTCCGCTGAGGCAGGGTGTCCCCGTTTCATGCCGTGGCGATCTTCTTCCATGGCGGTGTCCAAGGGGGGTGAACTGATGCGGTGGCTGGGTGGGTGGTCCAAGTCCATTTTTCTGCTTTCGACGAGTAGCTTGCCGACACGAGGAGGCTGAGGCACACACGCAGGCATGCTGTGGCGGGATGTTTGGCCCTCTCGTTCAGCTGCACGGGAGCCGCGTTCGTCAGGGTTGTGCGGTGGCTCGCTAGTACTTGAAGCACTGCTGTCGTTGGGGTTTGCAGCACTATGTGACGCTGGTACGGTCGCTGACTTGGGCGAGCTTTGGTGAGTGGCCTCGTCGCTTGTGGTTTCTTCAGAGGTCGTTGGCAGTGCTGGGAAGTATGTGTCAACTGATTCTGTACCGCTCTCGCTCGGGCATTCGTTGTCTTCCGATTTTTCATCAATTGTGAAGGTGCCAGCGTCCAATTCATCTTCTGTGTTGCCATCCGAGGTGATAGCTGGCACTTCAGGCGTTTCTTGAGTTTCCGTTGCCGCTGCCGCAGCAAAAGATCTTGGTTTGATGCAGTCAACCGTGGCGTGACTGCCAGCACACTTACGGCACGGTTCTTCGCAGCCCTCCGTTTCGTGTCCGAAAATGCCACACCTACTACAGCGGGGGGTGCGGCAGTCCTTTCCGATGTGGCCTGCCAGGCGGCAACGTGAGCACAGCTTCTCTACACCGCGGTAGTCGCACATTACAGTGTAGCCCTGGACTTTTAGAAAATTCGGGATGGGCTTTTTCATCTCTATCCGAGCGACCCGGATGCCTGTACCAACACCTGGCCGACCTTTGAAAGCCGGCTCATGGACATTTTGGACATTGCCGTAAGCTGATAACGCTGCGGCGAGCGACGCATCGGCCACCCACAGCGGCACTCGAAAGACTGATACGTGAACAATTTCTGGACCAACGCTGACTAGCGGTACTGAAACGCCATTAAGCAAAATAGCGCCTCGGGTCTTGAGCTTCATGGCAGCGCTGTTGGAGGCAGCAGCGACACCAAACTTTACACCTCCCATATGTTGGAGGGACTTAATTCCGGCTGGGCCGGTAACTATTTCAAGTGCATCGATGACATCATCTACGGTGCTGCCATCTGGTGCATTGATAATGAAGCAATGAGCTTTGGGCGGGGGGGCCGAGTAGACCATCTTACGGCACGGCGGAGCCCTGGCTCCCACGGCGAACTGCTGTGGTGCCCGGGCGGTCGACTCGGCGAAAGGACTCCTGGCCTGAACCGTTGGGCAGAATCCAGGGGCTGCCTTGAAGATCTGGACGCAATCCGGCAGACTAACACCTCACACGGTAACCTCGGCACCAGGTAAGTATGCTTGGACGACGTCTCTGCCGCGGAGGCAACCTACAGAGACACCGCCTTCTGCTCAAGTTACGACCGTTGGGAAATAAAAGAACGTGCCTCTCCCTGCTCCGTGTTGCTTGTCCACCCGGAGAATAACAAATGTTTTCTTGCGAACTCTCAAGCTGTTAATTCAAAACTATTTTGTAGAAGCCTACTGACCATTATATGTGCACAAAATAGGCTACAAACTCGCACAACACGCTGGCGTATGTCTCAGTGTTGCTAATAGACATGTTTAACGGGTGGTGGCGCCACCTCACCAGCCTTCCAACTTCTCGCATTCCTCTACTGCGGCAATGCACTGCAGCGTATTGAGCGATTGAGCGTGCAGAGTTCGTGCCCCCAAGCAGTTCGTACCGGAGAAAGTCCCAGCGATTCGCGCGTTTCCGGCAAGAAACCATCCCCGTGAGTCTCGCAAGTGGCGTCACGGACTCCGATCGCATTGTAGTAGTGTGCCACGGGACTATCACTTGACAAGGGTAACGTTGAACCTGCGTCACGGCTACAATCCTCGCCCTCTCAGCAGTTTTTTCTTTTTTTTACTCTTTTCCGGGCTTTTTCTTTCGAACTTTTTTCCTTGTCTTTTTTTTGCGCACGTTCTTTGTAGAGGTCCCGTATTCCTTCCCGATATTCCGCTAACCACGCCCTACCTCCATTTCCCTCTTCGTGCTAACATACATTAAGTGTCCTAGGATTTAACGTGCTTTCTATACCTGCCGTGTTTTTTTTTTTTTTTTTTCAATTCATTTCACCACCTTTCTACCTGTTTCTTTTCAACGCACTGACCTGTTTGCTCATCCACGACCCTCGCCTTGCTTTACATAGCGCAAATATGAAAAAGTTAACCCTCACGGTCTGCGTAGGGTTGTTCAATATGAAAAGGAGCAAAGTTATGCCATTCATTAAGTTACCCGTTCCTCTGTCGTTTATGTGTCAAGTATACTTTTTTGTGTGTTTTATTGATTATAAATGTAACGTCCAAAAGTAATTTTCGCCTTTACTTGAGAAAATAAAACGAACCGTCTTTTTGAGCAAACTGATAGTTCCCTTTCATACTCGGAGACAGTGTACAAAGACTACGTGGGGAAAGCAGCGTCAGAAATCGAGCAGGCAACGCAGCTTGTGGAGGTGGCACGCATACGTGCTTACTTGTTTTTTGTTTTTCCTTATAAACCACTTGGCTTAGACGACAATTACTATTTCGAATGAAATTAGAGCATTCTGCGTCTCTCGTACTATACTAAACAGTACCCTAATTTCGGCAATTTAACAAAAAGCACATGCAAATCTGCGTGTATTTCGCTTCGCTCCGAATATAATTCCTATCAGTTTAAACAAATCTAATAAACCACGTGGCGTAGACGGCCCCCGCCGTGAGTGAGTGATGCAGTGGTAAGACGCGCCCGACTACTGTGCCGGAGTTCCCGGGTCCGAATCCGACCACGGCGGCTGCGTTTTTCGATGGAGGCAAAACGAAGTGGCGTCCGTGTGCTGGTGCGATGTCAGCGCACGTTAAAGATCCTCAGGTGGTCGAAATTACTCCGTAGCCCTCCACAACGGCTCCCCTTTCTCTCATTCCACTTTCACTCCCACCTTCCTCCCTTCCCTTACGGCGCGGTTCAGAGTCAGAGTATTCGCGAGAGTTCAGAGAGTTCGCAGACTGGAGTGGCTTGCTACGGAAAGCGGGTGCTTGGCGCCTCAGCAGAGTGGTTTTCGCCCCTTACGAGCAACTGCTGACTGCATTGCGGATGTTGTCAGCACCCTTGAAAACGCCCGCAACACCAGCCAAGTGGGATACCTCATCCTGCTCGACATCAGAAGCGCCTTCGATTGTCTTCCTCACTGGGCAGTGATCGACGCGCTAAAAAACATTGGTGCCACCGGCCGCCTCCTGAACTTCGTCAGTGCGTTCCTCAGCGAGCGAACACTCTCCGTGAAGGTGGGCAACACCTGTAGTGCCCCCCGTCCAGTGCCATGCGGTGTCCCTCAGGGAAGTGTGCTGAGCCCTTTCCTATTCAACATCGTGCTGGCCCAACTACCCTTGTGTCTCCCCCGTGCTGAGCGCGAGTTTGCGCGTGTGTGTGTATATGCGGACGATGTTGCCCTGTTCGCCTCATCAACAACCCGCAGCAACGCCTCATCGCTTCGCGACCTTCAGCGTGCGCTCGATGCTGTCACCGCGTTTATTCGCAGTGTCGGCCTCGCAGTGTCGGCCGAAAAAACTGAAGCCCTGCTCTACCATCCCCGTGGTGCTGCAGCCCGCAACAAAACACGCCCTCTTCGCCTGGACGGAACCCCCCTGCCTTGGCGCACAACGGTTGTTTACCTCGGCCTCAAAATTGATGCCCGCATCACCTGGCGCCTTGCGGTGGATAAAGTGTGCGCAGACACCAAGCGCATAGGTAAACTAGCGCTTCGTCTCCTTGCCAAAGGTGAAGGAGCCTCTCCCCCGCTCTGTGCAAGAATCCATGAAGCGATCGCCTCAGCCAGAGCATTGTATGCCCTTCCCCTGCTCAGCCTCAGCCCACTCCAATGGAAAAGGCTGGACACATGCCATAGGAACGCCATACGACACATATATGGTCTCCCCAACGGATCTCAGGTGGCAGCGACCTATGCAGAAACCCGCAACATCCCCCTCTCACTAAGAGCACTCAAAACTGCCCTCAACCACATCGAGCGGCTTCACCGAGCACAAGATGGCTCTGAACTTCTTCGCAGAATTTCAGCCAAACCTAACACACGCATCGGTCGTGTCATGTGCCTCTTCCGTGAGATACTGGGCCCCTCTCCACCGCCCCTTGCTGCTCCACAACCCCCACATGAAATCTGCCCGCCCCGCATCTATCAGGGTCTCCCAGGGGTGAAGAGCAAACGAAACACGCCCGTATGCGCCCTTCAGCAAGAGGCCGCATCCAAAATTCACACGGATTTTCGTCACCGAACCCTCATCTTTACTGATGGGTCAGTCCGTCAGCAAGAAAAATCCGCAGCTGCCGCATGTGTGATTCCCGACTTGGACACCTCTAAATTATGCAGGCTACACTTCCCTTCCTCGTCACAAACAGCTGAGATAGCTGCACTCAATCTGGCAGCCACCCTGCTCCTGGAAAGCCCTGAAATTAAAAATGCTGCCATTCTCACCGATTCGAGGGCAGCGCTTCAGGCCCAAGGACCTCGCCTACTGCAAGTATGCGCACGCAACTTCCAACGCCTCGCCGAATCCGGCTGCGATACAGTCCTACAATGGATCCCATCGCACTGTGGGATAGGGGCAACGAACTTGCTGATGAGCTCGCTCGATCAGCCCACCACCCGTCTGTTCCCATGTGCGCGGACAACACTACATATGACTGTGCTCGTCTTGCAATCGCGCGACACACCATTTCCCACCACCCTGACCCTCGCATCGCCAGCGGCCACCCCTTCCGTGCAGTTAATACTCGCCTCTTCGCCCGGAGAGACTATGTTCTGCTGTTGCGCCTCCGCATCGGATGTGTTTGGACCGGTGTGCGCGCTAGCCGACTACGAGAAATGTCTCCCCTGTATGCGTCGTGCGGTGACGCAGAAACACTCGAACACGTTCTGTGTATGTGCCCTGTGTACTCGCAACCGCGACACCTCCTTCGGGAAGGTTACCGAAATCTTGGACTTCCCTGTGCTAACACATGTGAGATCCTTCACCCGTCTGGCCCTCCCCACAAAGTGCAAAGTGCCCTAAAAGTGCTCCTGTTATTCCTACGGGACAGTGGACTAAGTGCAAAACTGTGAACACTTTCCATCTTCCCCTAGTGCGCAAATTATTGCCAGCAACTCTCACCAATTCAGTGTGCCACTCCCGCGCTATTCCCCGCATAGCACCAGTTCCATTTTTTTTTTTTATTATCATTATTCTGTTTGTGTTTTTTTTTTTTCTTTAAGTCCTATAAGGCCTTTTTGCACAAGGACCTTCTCTCACTCCTGCGCGCAACCAACTGCCCGCAAATCGTCTAACTTTTATCTCTACCAATTTATGTAATGCCCACAGAATCTTTTTTTTTTTTTTTTTCTGTGTGTGTGTTTATCATTATCAATTCCTCCGTTACATATTCCATAAGGTCCCATGCACCTTCTGCAAAGGCCCTATCTCCTCCATCTCAAATAATCCCCTCAGACTACTTTTTTTTTTTTTTTCTCCCTCCACTTATTATTTTTTTTTTTTTGTGGTGTTTATTATCATCAATTCTTCCTTTATATATCCCATAAGGTCCCATCCACCCTCTGCAAAGGCCCTTCCTTCACAGCCTATCTGTTGCATTTCAACTAATGCCCTCAGACTACTTTTTTTTTCCCTCTCTTCTTTTTTTTTTTCTTTTGTCTGTTTAGTATCATCAATTGCTCCGTTACATATTCCATAAGGTCCCATCCACCTTCTGCAAAGGCCCTATCTCCTGCATTTCAAATAATCCCCTCAGACTTTTTTTTTTCTCCCTCTTCTTTTTTTTTTTTTGTGGTGTTTATTATCATCAATTCTTCCTTTATATATCCCATAAGGTCCCATGCAACCTCTGCAAAGGCCCTTCCTTCCCAGCCTATCTGTCGCATTTCAAATATGCCCTCAGACTACTTTTTTTTTATTATTATTATTATTTTTTATTATTATTATTATCTTATCTCCTCCTATATTATCCCACAAGGCTCTTTGCCCCTTCTGCAAGGCCCCACTCCTCCCACCGCGCGCATCCAACTGCTAGCATAAGCATCCATGACATTCCAAATCTCCCTATCAGATTTTCTTTTTTTTTTTTCCCTTTCTTTAAACCTCATAATTATCTCTACATATGTCATGAAGGCTTTCTCCTTTGCGCGGCACGTCCCCGCTTCAAAATCCACCAATCCTTGTTGTACGAGTGTTTGCCCTTCCATGTTTGGCATTTTTCTCCAGGGGTCCTCGACATTGACTACCAACGACAACGCTTTCGCTCCCCCTTCCTCTCCCCTCTTTCATTCCCCCTTACCCTCTACTCGGCCCCGTAGCGGTGTATCCCTGCAAGTACAGGAGACAGTTATAGGGCCGTGTAATCCCCCCCTTCTCTTCCCCCCTCAACAAGAATCTCATTATTATTATCTGTCACACAGAGCAAGTGTGACAGATACTGCGCCTTTTTCTTCCAGCGACAGTAGCGATGGTGTACCTACAAACTTGCTCTAGGCGGATAAAGTGCGACTAATTAACGCCGATAAGAGGCAAATGATAGAGGAGAGGAGGGATTCCCCTGATACTTAATATCCGAAATAGACTGCTGAAGGTCATTTCTTACTAAGCAAACCTGTGCATTCCACGAGGTTTATCTATTTATGATCTGAATTATTACGTAACTAAACTCTCCTTAAGCGAACGACCTCGCATTACCGAAGTGCCTGCAACGGAGCAGCACCAAAACAGCCGCCGATGAGTTATAAAATCTGACTTTTGATGGTATAGCGAGGGGGAAAGCGCGAACGCAGTCCCCCACTACCAAAAATTGCATGCCCCATCTGCCCCAGTTTGGGGTAGTGGCAGGGGTCAGCACGAGCGTAGTGCAATGCCCGCACCTCTCCCTGGAGGCACCGCCTTGCTGATCACGGTAGCCTCGGCACCAGGTAAGTATGCTAGGACGACGTCTCTGCCGCGGAGGCAACCTACAGAGACACCGCCTTCTGCTCAAGTTACGACCGTTGGGAAATAAAAGAACGTGCCTCTCCCTGCTCCGTGTTGCTTGTCCACCCGGAGAATAACAAATGTTTTCTTGCGAACTCTCAAGCTGTTAATTCAAAACTATTTTGTAGAAGCCTACTGACCATTATATGTGCACAAAATAGGCTACAAACTCGCACAACACGCTGGCGTATGTCTCAGTGTTGCTAATAGACATGTTTAACGGGTGGTGGCGCCACCTCACCAGCCTTCCAACTTCTCGCATTCCTCTACTGCGGCAATGCACTGCAGCGTATTGAGCGATTGAGCGTGCAGAGTTCGTGCCCCCAAGCAGTTCGTACCGGAGAAAGTCCCAGCGATTCGCGCGTTTCCGGCAAGAAACCATCCCCGTGAGTCTCGCAAGTGGCGTCACGGACTCCGATCGCATTGTAGTAGTGTGCCACGGGACTATCACTTGACAAGGGTAACGTTGAACCTGCGTCACGGCTACAATCCTCGCCCTCTCAGCAGTTTTTTCTTTTTTTTACTCTTTTCCGGGCTTTTTCTTTCGAACTTTTTTCCTTGTCTTTTTTTTGCGCACGTTCTTTGTAGAGGTCCCGTATTCCTTCCCGATATTCCGCTAACCACGCCCTACCTCCATTTCCCTCTTCGTGCTAACATACATTAAGTGTCCTAGGATTTAACGTGCTTTCTATACCTGCCGTGTTTTTTTTTTTTTTTTTTTTTTTCAATTCATTTCACCACCTTTCTACCTGTTTCTTTTCAACGCACTGACCTGTTTGCTCATCCACGACCCTCGCCTTGCTTTACATAGCGCAAATATGAAAAAGTTAACCCTCACGGTCTGCGTAGGGTTGTTCAATATGAAAAGGAGCAAAGTTATGCCATTCATTAAGTTACCCGTTCCTCTGTCGTTTATGTGTCAAGTATACTTTTTTGTGTGTTTTATTGATTATAAATGTAACGTCCAAAAGTAATTTTCGCCTTTACTTGAGAAAATAAAACGAACCGTCTTTTTGAGCAAACTGATAGTTCCCTTTCATACTCGGAGACAGTGTACAAAGACTACGTGGGGAAAGCAGCGTCAGAAATCGAGCAGGCAACGCAGCTTGTGGAGGTGGCACGCATACGTGCTTACTTGTTTTTTGTTTTTCCTTATAAACCACTTGGCTTAGACGACAATTACTATTTCGAATGAAATTAGAGCATTCTGCGTCTCTCGTACTATACTAAACAGTACCCTAATTTCGGCAATTTAACAAAAAGCACATGCAAATCTGCGTGTATTTCGCTTCGCTCCGAATATAATTCCTATCAGTTTAAACAAATCTAATAAACCACGTGGCGTAGACGGCCCCCGCCGTGAGTGAGTGATGCAGTGGTAAGACGCGCCCGACTACTGTGCCGGAGTTCCCGGGTCCGAACCCGACCACGGCGGCTGCGTTTTTCGATGGAGGCAAAACGAAGTGGCGTCCGTGTGCTGGTGCGATGTCAGCGCACGTTAAAGATCCTCAGGTGGTCGAAATTACTCCGTAGCCCTCCACAACGGCTCCCCTTTCTCTCATTCCACTTTCACTCCCACCTTCCTCCCTTCCCTTACGGCGCGGTTCAGAGTCAGAGTATTCGCGAGAGTTCAGAGAGTTCGCAGACTGGAGTGGCTTGCTACGGAAAGCGGGTGCTTGGCGCCTCAGCAGAGTGGTTTTCGCCCCTTACGAGCAACTGCTGACTGCATTGCGGATGTTGTCAGCACCCTTGAAAACGCCCGCAACACCAGCCAAGTGGGATACCTCATCCTGCTCGACATCAGAAGCGCCTTCGATTGTCTTCCTCACTGGGCAGTGATCGACGCGCTAAAAAACATTGGTGCCACCGGCCGCCTCCTGAACTTCGTCAGTGCGTTCCTCAGCGAGCGAACACTCTCCGTGAAGGTGGGCAACACCTGTAGTGCCCCCCGTCCAGTGCCATGCGGTGTCCCTCAGGGAAGTGTGCTGAGCCCTTTCCTATTCAACATCGTGCTGGCCCAACTACCCTTGTGTCTCCCCCGTGCTGAGCGCGAGTTTGCGCGTGTGTGTGTATATGCGGACGATGTTGCCCTGTTCGCCTCATCAACAACCCGCAGCAACGCCTCATCGCTTCGCGACCTTCAGCGTGCGCTCGATGCTGTCACCGCGTTTATTCGCAGTGTCGGCCTCGCAGTGTCGGCCGAAAAAACTGAAGCCCTGCTCTACCATCCCCGTGGTGCTGCAGCCCGCAACAAAACACGCCCTCTTCGCCTGGACGGAACCCCCCTGCCTTGGCGCACAACGGTTGTTTACCTCGGCCTCAAAATTGATGCCCGCATCACCTGGCGCCTTGCGGTGGATAAAGTGTGCGCAGACACCAAGCGCATAGGTAAACTAGCGCTTCGTCTCCTTGCCAAAGGTGAAGGAGCCTCTCCCCCGCTCTGTGCAAGAATCCATGAAGCGATCGCCTCAGCCAGAGCATTGTATGCCCTTCCCCTGCTCAGCCTCAGCCCACTCCAATGGAAAAGGCTGGACACATGCCATAGGAACGCCATACGACACATATATGGTCTCCCCAACGGATCTCAGGTGGCAGCGACCTATGCAGAAACCCGCAACATCCCCCTCTCACTAAGAGCACTCAAAACTGCCCTCAACCACATCGAGCGGCTTCACCGAGCACAAGATGGCTCTGAACTTCTTCGCAGAATTTCAGCCAAACCTAACACACGCATCGGTCGTGTCATGTGCCTCTTCCGTGAGATACTGGGCCCCTCTCCACCGCCCCTTGCTGCTCCACAACCCCCACATGAAATCTGCCCGCCCCGCATCTATCAGGGTCTCCCAGGGGTGAAGAGCAAACGAAACACGCCCGTATGCGCCCTTCAGGAAGAGGCCGCATCCAAAATTCACACGGATTTTCGTCACCGAACCCTCATCTTTACTGATGGGTCAGTCCGTCAGCAAGAAAAATCCGCAGCTGCCGCATGTGTGATTCCCGACTTGGACACCTCTAAATTATGCAGGCTACACTTCCCTTCCTCGTCACAAACAGCTGAGATAGCTGCACTCAATCTGGCAGCCACCCTGCTCCTGGAAAGCCCTGAAATTAAAAATGCTGCCATTCTCACCGATTCGAGGGCAGCGCTTCAGGCCCAAGGACCTCGCCTACTGCAAGTATGCGCACGCAACTTCCAACGCCTCGCCGAATCCGGCTGCGATACAGTCCTACAATGGATCCCATCGCACTGTGGGATAGGGGGCAACGAACTTGCTGATGAGCTCGCTCGATCAGCCCACCACCCGTCCGTTCCCATGTGCGCGGACAACACTACATATGACTGTGCTCGTCTTGCAATCGCGCGACACACCATTTCCCACCACCCTGACCCTCGCATCGCCAGCGGCCACCCCTTCCGTGCAGTTAATACTCGCCTCTTCGCCCGGAGAGACTATGTTCTGCTGTTGCGCCTCCGCATCGGATGTGTTTGGACCGGTGTGCGCGCTAGCCGACTACGAGAAATGTCTCCCCTGTATGCGTCGTGCGGTGACGCAGAAACACTCGAACACGTTCTGTGTATGTGCCCTGTGTACTCGCAACCGCGACACCTCCTTCGGGAAGGTTACCGAAATCTTGGACTTCCCTGTGCTAACACATGTGAGATCCTTCACCCGTCTGGCCCTCCCCACAAAGTGCAAAGTGCCCTAAAAGTGCTCCTGTTATTCCTACGGGACAGTGGACTAAGTGCAAAACTGTGAACACTTTCCATCTTCCCCTAGTGCGCAAATTATTGCCAGCAACTCTCACCAATTCAGTGTGCCACTCCCGCGCTATTCCCCGCATAGCACCAGTTCCATTTTTTTTTTTTTATTATCATTATTCTGTTTGTGTTTTTTTTTTTCTTTAAGTCCTATAAGGCCTTTTTGCACAAGGACCTTCTCTCACTCCTGCGCGCAACCAACTGCCCGCAAATCGTCTAACTTTTATCTCTACCAATTTATGTAATGCCCACAGAATCTTTTTTTTTTTTTTCTGTGTGTGTGTTTATCATTATCAATTCCTCCGTTACATATTCCATAAGGTCCCATGCACCTTCTGCAAAGGCCCTATCTCCTCCATCTCAAATAATCCCCTCAGACTACTTTTTTTTTTTTTCTCCCTCCACTTATTATTTTTTTTTTGTGGTGTTTATTATCATCAATTCTTCCTTTATATATCCCATAAGGTCCCATCCACCCTCTGCAAAGGCCCTTCCTTCACAGCCTATCTGTTGCATTTCAACTAATGCCCTCAGACTACTTTTTTTTTCCCTCTCTTCTTTTTTTTTTTTTCTTTTGTCTGTTTAGTATCATCAATTGCTCCGTTACATATTCCATAAGGTCCCATCCACCTTCTGCAAAGGCCCTATCTCCTGCATTTCAAATAATCCCCTCAGACTTTTTTTTTTCTCCCTCTTCTTTTTTTTTTTTTGTGGTGTTTATTATCATCAATTCTTCCTTTATATATCCCATAAGGTCCCATGCAACCTCTGCAAAGGCCCTTCCTTCCCAGCCTATCTGTCGCATTTCAAATATGCCCTCAGACTACTTTTTTTTTATTATTATTATTATTTTTTATTATTATTATTATCTTATCTCCTCCTATATTATCCCACAAGGCTCTTTGCCCCTTCTGCAAGGCCCCACTCCTCCCACCGCGCGCATCCAACTGCTAGCATAAGCATCCATGACATTCCAAATCTCCCTATCAGATTTTCTTTTTTTTTTTCCCTTTCTTTAAACCTCATAATTATCTCTACATATGTCATGAAGGCTTTCTCCTTTGCGCGGCACGTCCCCGCTTCAAAATCCACCAATCCTTGTTGTACGAGTGTTTGCCCTTCCATGTTTGGCATTTTTCTCCAGGGGTCCTCGACATTGACTACCAACGACAACGCTTTCGCTCCCCCTTCCTCTCCCCTCTTTCATTCCCCCTTACCCTCTACTCGGCCCCGTAGCGGTGTATCCCTGCAAGTACAGGAGACAGTTATAGGGCCGTGTAATCCCCCCCCTTCTCTTCCCCCCTCAACAAGAATCTCATTATTATTATCTGTCACACAGAGCAAGTGTGACAGATACTGCGCCTTTTTCTTCCAGCGACAGTAGCGATGGTGTACCTACAAACTTGCTCTAGGCGGATAAAGTGCGACTAATTAACGCCGATAAGAGGCAAATGATAGAGGAGAGGAGGGATTCCCCTGATACTTAATATCCGAAATAGACTGCTGAAGGTCATTTCTTACTAAGCAAACCTGTGCATTCCACGAGGTTTATCTATTTATGATCTGAATTATTACGTAACTAAACTCTCCTTAAGCGAACGACCTCGCATTACCGAAGTGCCTGCAACGGAGCAGCACCAAAACAGCCGCCGATGAGTTATAAAATCTGACTTTTGATGGTATAGCGAGGGGGAAAGCGCGAACGCAGTCCCCCACTACCAAAAATTGCATGCCCCATCTGCCCCAGTTTGGGGTAGTGGCAGGGGTCAGCACGAGCGTAGTGCAATGCCCGCACCTCTCCCTGGAGGCACCGCCTTGCTGATCACGGTAGCCTCGGCACCAGGTAAGTATGCTTGGACGACGTCTCTGCCGCGGAGGCAACCTACAGAGACACCGCCTTCTGCTCAAGTTACGACCGTTGGGAAATAAAAGAATGTGCCTCTCCCTGCTCCGTGTTGCTTGTCCACCCGGAGAATAACAAATGTTTTCTTGCGAACTCTCAAGCTGTTAATTCAAAACTATTTTGTAGAAGCCTACTGACCATTATATGTGCACAAAATAGGCTACAAACTCGCACAACACGCTGGCGTATGTCTCAGTGTTGCTAATAGACATGTTTAACGGGTGGTGGCGCCACCTCACCAGCCTTCCAACTTCTCGCATTCCTCTACTGCGGCAATGCACTGCAGCGTATTGAGCGATTGAGCGTGCAGAGTTCGTGCCCCCAAGCAGTTCGTACCGGAGAAAGTCCCAGCGATTCGCGCGTTTCCGGCAAGAAACCATCCCCGTGAGTCTCGCAAGTGGCGTCACGGACTCCGATCGCATTGTAGTAGTGTGCCACGGGACTATCACTTGACAAGGGTAACGTTGAACCTGCGTCACGGCTACAATCCTCGCCCTCTCAGCAGTTTTTTCTTTTTTTTACTCTTTTCCGGGCTTTTTCTTTCGAACTTTTTTCCTTGTCTTTTTTTTGCGCACGTTCTTTGTAGAGGTCCCGTATTCCTTCCCGATATTCCGCTAACCACGCCCTACCTCCATTTCCCTCTTCGTGCTAACATACATTAAGTGTCCTAGGATTTAAAGGGACACTAAAGACACCCAAAGATGCTATGAAATTCTAATAAACTGCATTTGGTGACACTGTCGCCGCATATCCGGCAGCAAAAAATCGAATAATAGCTGAGATATTGCGATAAGAAGTTGGGGTTTTTTCTTGTTCCCGCCGGTCGAATTCAAACTGCTGCTTCCAACTACGTAGTCGGGGTTCCACCTATGACGTAGGTGGAGACTCCGTGATTGCTGGCGCGCAGGCAGCGGTGCAGAAATGTATTTCTGGTGCTTCGTTATTTTTAGTTTTTACTTTTTACCCTAGGCCCTTTTTTCGCCGGGCGACGAGCGCAATATATCGACGCTCTCCTTGGCATGGGCGGCATGTATGCCCCTTTTGTTTACGACGCCTGCAAATAGCACGTTGAAGGTCTTGTTGACGCAGTATATGTTGGTCAGATGTGCCATGATTTAGTGAAGAATTGAATGGTAATGCGTTTTTCTTTCGGTACTTAGCATATGTATGCTTTTCGTGGCGTACGTAGCTGCAGTCAAGCGGTCAGGTCGCAGTCGAAGCGGCAACGGCGGCGATAATGTTGGCGCAGAAGTGTGAACGAAGGAGTGTGTCGGCGGTAGCGGATTTCGCTCGCTCGTGCCTCCGGGAACCATCAAGGCGCATCTGCTGCTCCAAGCTCGTAATTCAGGCGCTGCAGGTTCAAACAAACTATCCGAGTGCGCACGGAATGCCTGAGCCAAAACATAACCAAAACCGAAGTGGGCGCCTGTGGCGCCTCCAAGTATATTTTTGTATTGGCCTTGCAACGTTTACGTTGTCTTTTCGCCGTCGTTTACGTATGATAAAAGCGTGTTATCATGTTTGAAAAAAAAACGTACTACCGCATTCAAACATTCAACGTAATTCGAATTTGTCAGCCTCCGGGATCCCTAGCGCGTCACGTGATTTGTAGTTGTGAGCCTCGGCCGTTTGGCTGTGGTGGCGATACCTGTATTTCTGTTATTCTTCTTTGCTACCTTATAACAGCTCTGTTTTCAGTAAGAGTGGTCTTTTTGTAATCAGGAACTGGCATTCTATCCATGCAAACCCACTTCCTTTCTCTCTTTAGTGTCCCTTTAACGTGCTTTCTATACCTGCCGTGTTTTTTTTTTTTTTTTTTTTTTCAATTCATTTCACCACCTTTCTACCTGTTTCTTTTCAACGCACTGACCTGTTTGCTCATCCACGACCCTCGCCTTGCTTTACATAGCGCAAATATGAAAAAGTTAACCCTCACGGTCTGCGTAGGGTTGTTCAATATGAAAAGGAGCAAAGTTATGCCATTCATTAAGTTACCCGTTCCTCTGTCGTTTATGTGTCAAGTATACTTTTTTGTGTGTTTTATTGATTATAAATGTAACGTCCAAAAGTAATTTTCGCCTTTACTTGAGAAAATAAAACGAACCGTCTTTTTGAGCAAACTGATAGTTCCCTTTCATACTCGGAGACAGTGTACAAAGACTACGTGGGGAAAGCAGCGTCAGAAATCGAGCAGACAACGCAGCTTGTGGAGGTGGCACGCATACGTGCTTACTTGTTTTTTTTTTTCCTTATAAACCACTTGGCTTAGACGACAATTACTATTTCGAATGAAATTAGAGCATTCTGCGTCTCTCGTACTATACTAAACAGTACCCTAATTTCGGCAATTTAACAAAAAGCACATGCAAATCTGCGTGTATTTCGCTTCGCTCCGAATATAATTCCTATCAGTTTAAACAAATCTAATAAACCACGTGGCGTAGACGGCCCCCGCCGTGAGTGAGTGATGCAGTGGTAAGACGCGCCCGACTACTGTGCCGGAGTTCCCGGGTCCGAACCCGACCACGGCGGCTGCGTTTTTCGATGGAGGCAAAACGAAGTGGCGTCCGTGTGCTGGTGCGATGTCAGCGCACGTTAAAGATCCTCAGGTGGTCGAAATTACTCCGTAGCCCTCCACAACGGCTCCCCTTTCTCTCATTCCACTTTCACTCCCACCTTCCTCCCTTCCCTTACGGCGCGGTTCAGAGTCAGAGTATTCGCGAGAGTTCAGAGAGTTCGCAGACTGGAGTGGCTTGCTACGGAAAGCGGGTGCTTGGCGCCTCAGCAGAGTGGTTTTCGCCCCTTACGAGCAACTGCTGACTGCATTGCGGATGTTGTCAGCACCCTTGAAAACGCCCGCAACACCAGCCAAGTGGGATACCTCATCCTGCTCGACATCAGAAGCGCCTTCGATTGTCTTCCTCACTGGGCAGTGATCGACGCGCTAAAAAACATTGGTGCCACCGGCCGCCTCCTGAACTTCGTCAGTGCGTTCCTCAGCGAGCGAACACTCTCCGTGAAGGTGGGCAACACCTGTAGTGCCCCCCGTCCAGTGCCATGCGGTGTCCCTCAGGGAAGTGTGCTGAGCCCTTTCCTATTCAACATCGTGCTGGCCCAACTACCCTTGTGTCTCCCCCGTGCTGAGCGCGAGTTTGCGCGTGTGTGTGTATATGCGGACGATGTTGCCCTGTTCGCCTCATCAACAACCCGCAGCAACGCCTCATCGCTTCGCGACCTTCAGCGTGCGCTCGATGCTGTCACCGCGTTTATTCGCAGTGTCGGCCTCGCAGTGTCGGCCGAAAAAACTGAAGCCCTGCTCTACCATCCCCGTGGTGCTGCAGCCCGCAACAAAACACGCCCTCTTCGCCTGGACGGAACCCCCCTGCCTTGGCGCACAACGGTTGTTTACCTCGGCCTCAAAATTGATGCCCGCATCACCTGGCGCCTTGCGGTGGATAAAGTGTGCGCAGACACCAAGCGCATAGGTAAACTAGCGCTTCGTCTCCTTGCCAAAGGTGAAGGAGCCTCTCCCCCGCTCTGTGCAAGAATCCATGAAGCGATCGCCTCAGCCAGAGCATTGTATGCCCTTCCCCTGCTCAGCCTCAGCCCACTCCAATGGAAAAGGCTGGACACATGCCATAGGAACGCCATACGACACATATATGGTCTCCCCAACGGATCTCAGGTGGCAGCGACCTATGCAGAAACCCGCAACATCCCCCTCTCACTAAGAGCACTCAAAACTGCCCTCAACCACATCGAGCGGCTTCACCGAGCACAAGATGGCTCTGAACTTCTTCGCAGAATTTCAGCCAAACCTAACACACGCATCGGTCGTGTCATGTGCCTCTTCCGTGAGATACTGGGCCCCTCTCCACCGCCCCTTGCTGCTCCACAACCCCCACATGAAATCTGCCCGCCCCGCATCTATCAGGGTCTCCCAGGGGTGAAGAGCAAACGAAACACGCCCGTATGCGCC
Source organism: Amblyomma maculatum (assembly GCF_055883805.1). Lineage (NCBI taxonomy): Eukaryota > Metazoa > Arthropoda > Arachnida > Ixodida > Ixodidae > Amblyomma > Amblyomma maculatum. The sequence goes on along the minus strand of NC_139350.1, from coordinate 108,884,485 downwards.
CTTCAGCAAGAGGCCGCATCCAAAATTCACACGGATTTTCGTCACCGAACCCTCATCTTTACTGATGGGTCAGTCCGTCAGCAAGAAAAATCCGCAGCTGCCGCATGTGTGATTCCCGACTTGGACACCTCTAAATTATGCAGGCTACACTTCCCTTCCTCGTCACAAACAGCTGAGATAGCTGCACTCAATCTGGCAGCCACCCTGCTCCTGGAAAGCCCTGAAATTAAAAATGCTGCCATTCTCACCGATTCGAGGGCAGCGCTTCAGGCCCAAGGACCTCGCCTACTGCAAGTATGCGCACGCAACTTCCAACGCCTCGCCGAATCCGGCTGCGATACAGTCCTACAATGGATCCCATCGCACTGTGGGATAGGGGGCAACGAACTTGCTGATGAGCTCGCTCGATCAGCCCACCACCCGTCCGTTCCCATGTGCGCGGACAACACTACATATGACTGTGCTCGTCTTGCAATCGCGCGACACACCATTTCCCACCACCCTGACCCTCGCATCGCCAGCGGCCACCCCTTCCGTGCAGTTAATACTCGCCTCTTCGCCCGGAGAGACTATGTTCTGCTGTTGCGCCTCCGCATCGGATGTGTTTGGACCGGTGTGCGCGCTAGCCGACTACGAGAAATGTCTCCCCTGTATGCGTCGTGCGGTGACGCAGAAACACTCGAACACGTTCTGTGTATGTGCCCTGTGTACTCGCAACCGCGACACCTCCTTCGGGAAGGTTACCGAAATCTTGGACTTCCCTGTGCTAACACATGTGAGATCCTTCACCCGTCTGGCCCTCCCCACAAAGTGCAAAGTGCCCTAAAAGTGCTCCTGTTATTCCTACGGGACAGTGGACTAAGTGCAAAACTGTGAACACTTTCCATCTTCCCCTAGTGCGCAAATTATTGCCAGCAACTCTCACCAATTCAGTGTGCCACTCCCGCGCTATTCCCCGCATAGCACCAGTTCCATTTTTTTTTTATTATCATTATTCTGTTTGTGTTTTTTTTTTTTCTTTAAGTCCTATAAGGCCTTTTTGCACAAGGACCTTCTCTCACTCCTGCGCGCAACCAACTGCCCGCAAATCGTCTAACTTTTATCTCTACCAATTTATGTAATGCCCACAGAATCTTTTTTTTTTTTCTGTGTGTGTGTTTATCATTATCAATTCCTCCGTTACATATTCCATAAGGTCCCATGCACCTTCTGCAAAGGCCCTATCTCCTCCATCTCAAATAATCCCCTCAGACTACTTTTTTTTTTTTCTCCCTCCACTTATTATTTTTTTTTTTTGTGGTGTTTATTATCATCAATTCTTCCTTTATATATCCCATAAGGTCCCATCCACCCTCTGCAAAGGCCCTTCCTTCACAGCCTATCTGTTGCATTTCAACTAATGCCCTCAGACTACTTTTTTTTTCCCTCTCTTCTTTTTTTTTTTTTTCTTTTGTCTGTTTAGTATCATCAATTGCTCCGTTACATATTCCATAAGGTCCCATCCACCTTCTGCAAAGGCCCTATCTCCTGCATTTCAAATAATCCCCTCAGACTTTTTTTTTCTCCCTCTTCTTTTTTTTTTTTTTGTGGTGTTTATTATCATCAATTCTTCCTTTATATATCCCATAAGGTCCCATGCAACCTCTGCAAAGGCCCTTCCTTCCCAGCCTATCTGTCGCATTTCAAATATGCCCTCAGACTACTTTTTTTTTATTATTATTATTATTTTTTATTATTATTATTATCTTATCTCCTCCTATATTATCCCACAAGGCTCTTTGCCCCTTCTGCAAGGCCCCACTCCTCCCACCGCGCGCATCCAACTGCTAGCATAAGCATCCATGACATTCCAAGTCTCCCTATCAGATTTTCTTTTTTTTTTTTCCCTTTCTTTAAACCTCATAATTATCTCTACATATGTCATGAAGGCTTTCTCCTTTGCGCGGCACGTCCCCGCTTCAAAATCCACCAATCCTTGTTGTACGAGTGTTTGCCCTTCCATGTTTGGCATTTTTCTCCAGGGGTCCTCGACATTGACTACCAACGACAACGCTTTCGCTCCCCCTTCCTCTCCCCTCTTTCATTCCCCCTTACCCTCTACTCGGCCCCGTAGCGGTGTATCCCTGCAAGTACAGGAGACAGTTATAGGGCCGTGTAATCCCCCCCCTTCTCTTCCCCCCTCAACAAGAATCTCATTATTATTATCTGTCACACAGAGCAAGTGTGACAGATACTGCGCCTTTTTCTTCCAGCGACAGTAGCGATGGTGTACCTACAAACTTGCTCTAGGCGGATAAAGTGCGACTAATTAACGCCGATAAGAGGCAAATGATAGAGGAGAGGAGGGATTCCCCTGATACTTAATATCCGAAATAGACTGCTGAAGGTCATTTCTTACTAAGCAAACCTGTGCATTCCACGAGGTTTATCTATTTATGATCTGAATTATTACGTAACTAAACTCTCCTTAAGCGAACGACCTCGCATTACCGAAGTGCCTGCAACGGAGCAGCACCAAAACAGCCGCCGATGAGTTATAAAATCTGACTTTTGATGGTATAGCGAGGGGGAAAGCGCGAACGCAGTCCCCCACTACCAAAAATTGCATGCCCCATCTGCCCCAGTTTGGGGTAGTGGCAGGGGTCAGCACGAGCGTAGTGCAATGCCCGCACCTCTCCCTGGAGGCACCGCCTTCGTTTAAGAGAATTTTATTTATACTGAAGGTTCTGGTACAGGTCAAGGCTTCATGATTATCTCTGACACAGCAATAAAGGGCACTTACAAAAATGTTACAACAATACAATGACTCGCAAGGAGAAGATAAGCACGTAGACGAAAATACAGGCAAACACTCGTCCACCTTCCTAGTAAGGAAGGATGGACGCGGTCACTTTTCCATTAACAATGGAAATGAAGCGCGTTGACCAATGCAGGAGGAAGGCCTCCTCCCCGAGCATTACAAGTTCTTCATTTAGATGCTTCAATAAAAGAGTTCTGAAGCGATGGAGCAGAGGGAACATGGCTCTCTGCGGGCGTCCCCGCAGACTCGCATATCCTCTCCGCTTCCAAAGTACGAAAGCGCCAATGCACATGATGAGTTCGGCAAAGGCATCTCGGTGACGGCTTTGCCACTGAATGTGTGTCTGAAACATGCTGGTTACGAGGCGCCAAAAAATGCGCGCAACCTGACATTCGTAGACGGCGTGATTTAAAGTTTCGGTGCGACCGCATTGCGGGCATGAGGCGGAGGGCGCCACGCCCCACGCCGCAAGACGATCGGCCGTGGGTAGCGCTTCCCATTGCCGAAGCCAAGTAAAGCTTCTTACATCTGCTGGGAGGGAAACAATGGTGCGATTCATCCGCCTCCTTTTGCGCATTTTCCTGCATTGGTCATCGTCAAGAGCTTGGAGCGCTACACCTTCACTAAGCTCGCTCGCAGTCATTTCTCTAGGGTCACATTCAGGCATCGTGTTATTAAAGAAATGCAATGAGTTAATTACATACATGTAAAATGGTGGCGGTCGCTCGGCCGCCGGGCCCTTCCGAACAGGAAGATCAAAGAAACGACGCGACATACCCATTAGGTATGAGGACAGCTCGCTGCCTCGATACATTGTGTCAGAAATCAGGTCCCACATGGTATTCAAGGCCAATGCACGACACATGACATCAAGATCTGGGATGCTGAACCCTCCCATGTTGGTAGGGAGTCGAACAAAAACTCTTGCCACGCTTTCCGCATGGCCATCCCAGAAAAAAGAGCCACACAGGGTGGCTAAACTTTGAAGGACTCGGCGAGGAGGACGTGCGACCTTGGCTACATAGAAAAGAGATGCTATGATGGAAGTTTTGATTAGATATGCGCGTTCTGAGAACGGTAGGTGAAAGGTTTTGGCTATTTCTGTTCGCTTTTCAGCTTTGCGTTTTATTTCCTTCCAGGTGGTGCGGGCTACTTCTCCGGACGCTAAAAACGTGACGCCCAGGACTTTGACACCATCTACAAACTGCACTCCGTCTGGGAAGTCACCCCTAAAGGACCCAAAGCTGAGAGCTTGGCTTTTAGCTGGGTTGAGACGCGCTCCCGACAGGTGGCTATATGTGTGGAAGAGCTGCAGGAAGGCTCTGTAACTGTCAATATCTCTGATGAACAGGGATACATCATCTGCATATGCTGCAACCTTGATTTCGCCTTGGCCTGGAAGGGGAAAGCCCCGTATTGACTGGCAACATTGTATCCGGTGGAGCAAGGGTTCTATGCAAAGGACAAACAGGATCGAGGACAATGGGCATCCTTGTCGAATGCCGCGACTCACGGGGAGGGGTTCAGTGATTCGATTGTTAATCACGAGTCTGGCTTCCAAGTTTGTGTACAGGAGTCTTAGGACATTGATCAGATCCGCAGGGAAACCAAAACATTCTAGTACTTCAAACAGATAGTTTCGCTCTACCCGATCGAACGCTTTTTCTTGGTCTAGGGAAACAAAGACGCCCGAGACCTGCGTGCGTGTGGCATACGTGAAGAGGTCACGGGTTAGAGCTAAAGAAGAAAAAATTGTGCGCTCCGGCACGCAACATGTCTGGACATTGCTTATCAGTTCAGGGAGACAGGATGATATGCGATGCGCCAGTATGGCGGTAAGTATTTTATAGTCTGAATTGAGTAATGAAATGGGTCTCCATGCTTTCGGGTCGGATGGTACGCCTCCACTTTTCAGGAGGAGTACAACTTTGCTTTCACGAAATGAAGCTGGCCGAAGCCCATCAGTAAGGAGTCCATTAAGCATAGAAAGCAGGTGGGCTTGTATTTCGGTGAAGAAAGTTTTGTAGAAAATAAGTGGTAGCCCATCAGGGCCTGCGGCAGCAGAGGCATTCATCCCTTGGAGTGTAAAGTTTAGCTCCTCTAGGGTTATTGGGCTACACAGACTATCACGACTCTCCTCAGGAATGCGGGCTATGCCTGTGCAAAAATCGCTTATGGTAGTATTTTGGCTCGCTGAATCCCTGCACTCCGCTGTAAACAAGCGCGCAAAGTGCGCGCTAAAAACGGCCTCAATGTCATCAGCCTGACCAGACTGTGTTCCGTCCGGCAACTGAACGAAAGGGATCTCCTCTCGCCATTCCGACGAGCCACAGCGAACACTGCGCAGTACAGAAGGGTCTGCAATCGGCCTTCCATTAATGTATGTCTGCGCCGCAGTTCGGGAGTTGAGTCGAAGTAAGAACTCATAGCGGGCTTGCAATTGGTTCAGATAGTCCTGCATTGTGAGCGTGAGGGGCGCGCCCCGTCGCACAATGCGTGCCCTACGAAGTGTATCATTTATTTCGGCAGTTAAACGTGCCCTTCTATTTCGACCTGCTTTAATGAGCTCCGTTCGCCATATGGTTTTTAGAGCGTCCCAGCTACTTGGCTGAGGAGCGTGGCTGCACGTTCCTGCTAACGCTTCTTTCAAGGAGGCTACACTTGGAGGGTCGTGGGCCAATGTCAAGTCCATTTTCCACTGGTCCCTAGGTGGGACAGGGTGATTGAAGTGGAGTGTCACTAAAACTGGGTAATGGTCGGAGATGCGCGGGACATCGGGTGGGAACGTAAGAACTTCACAATCAGTGACATAATTAATGAGATTCTCTGGGAAGTAAAAGCGGTCTAGCCGACTCTTATTCCTGCCCCGTTGCCATGTGGCAACGAACGTTTCACCGTGCAACTCTATCCAGGCATCTCTCAGTTTGAAATTATGTACAAGCTGTTTTAAGGCTCGGGCCCCGCTGTAGGGCCTACCTTGTCGCCTACCGCTAACATCCCTGTAAGGGTCTTCAACACAGTTGAAATCACCAACTATGAAGGTGGGATAATTGTCCAACAAAAAGGTATCCAAAGAATCGAAAAACTCAGAGGTGGAAGATCGCTGGGAGGGAGCATAAACCACAAGTGCGCGCACACGTCTGCCTTGCACATTGAAATCAACAGCCAAGGTGCGACCATCGAAACCATATACACAGTGGGCACCACGACGAAAATGTGGTTTAAGAAAAACAACTGCAACGCCAGACATATGTGAATCAGTAAGTGTAAAAAAGGCATGAACAAAAAAGCGATCACAGAAAGATTGAACATCATATGGACAACTAAAATTGCACTCTTGTAAGAAAAGAATATCCACATTGCGAGCACGGGCAAAGTTTACAATCTCTCTCTGTTTGGTCAGGTTCCTGAAGCCCTGAGTATTCAGAGTTAAAAGATGAATTGCTGCCATTGTTATTATGAAAGTGCGCACACGGATATTCTGAACTAAGGAGGGGAAAAAAAAGGACATAAAAGACTGTTATCTATGGAAAGTCGTGCCCAGACTGCGCCTGGGCACTGGGAATTTTGTTGGGCTTACTCAAGTTGGACGAGTCGTCGCTGTCTGCCGACTCGGGATGTCCCCTTTTCGCAGTCTGGCGGTCGTAATCCATAAGGTTGTCGCCCGTGAGTGATCCGACGAGGAGGTTGAGGGGGTTTTTCAACTCTATTTTCCGAGAGTCAGTCGCAAGTCTGTTCACTCGAATGTTCTGTGGAACACTTTGTGGCATGCTGTGTCGACCCGTCGAGCCGTCGCCTCCTGTCGCTCGGGAGCCACGTGCAACCGGGTTACGTTGAAACTCGGTGAGGTCCGAAGTGTTGCTTGCACTGGAGTGGAATGTTGAGTCGCTGGATGCTGAAGCGGCGTCATCCGGCTGCTCTGTGTTCCGGCTGGCGTCTCCGCTCAACTCGTCAGATGATGTGGAAGGAAGTTCTGGGAAATCTTGTGGTGAATCTATGGTGCCCTTATTGGTGTTAGAAACTTCATCGTCGGTTTTCTCGGCTATGGTGAGTTCTTCTGTGTCGGAAGCTGCTACTGAATCAGCCCCCGGTGTGACTTCTCGTCGCTCTACTGCTGGAGAGCGCGCTCTTTGTTCCTCGGAGGCCGCTGCTGCCGCAAAAGACCTTGGCCGCACGCAGTCAACAGTTGCGTGATGTCCACCGCACCTGTGGCACGGTTCTTCGCACCCCTCCGTGGCATGTCCGAAGATACCGCATCTGGAACAGCGGGGAGTGTGGCAGTCTCTTCCGATATGGCCTGACAGGCGGCATTTGAAGCACACCTTCTGAACGCCCCGATAATCACACATCACGGTGTGACCTTGAACTGAAAGGAAATTGGGGATGGGCTTCTTCATTTCTATTTTAACAACTCGGATTCCTGTGCCAACGCCGGGGCGTCCTTTAAAGACTGGTTCGTGTACATTCTGGACGTTGCCGTACGCTGACATCACTGCAGCAATCGTTGCGTCGGCCACCCACAGAGGCACTCGGAAAATGGACACGTGGACGATTTCGGGGCCAACACTCGCTATCGGGACTTAAACACCATTGATAAGAATGCTGCCTTTGGTCTTGATTTTCGATGCTGCGCTATCAGAAGACGCCGCTAAACCGAACTTGGCTCCTCCGATATGTTGGAGGGACTTGACGCCGGCAACGCCGGTAACAGATTCAAGGGCATCGATGATTTCATCAACCGTGCTGCCCTCTGGTGCATCAAAAATGAAGCAATGCGCTTTGGGAGGCGGGGTGGCGTATGCCATCAGGATGGTGGAGCGGAGCCCTGGCTCCCACGGCGAAACGCAGTGGTGCCCGGGCGGGTTGTTGACTGGCGGATCCCCTGGACGATCCGGTGGGCGGAATCCAGGGCCCGCCTTGATGCTCGAAGATCTGGTCCTGGTCGGGCAGAGTAACGGCGACGCTGATCACGGTAGCCTCGGCACAAGGTAAGTATGCTTGGACGACGTCTCTGCCGCGGAGGCAACCTACAGAGACACCGCCTTCTGCTCAAGTTACGACCGTTGGGAAATAAAAGAACGTGCCTCTCCCTGCTCCGTGTTGCTTGTCCACCCGGAGAATAACAAATGTTTTCTTGCGAACTCTCAAGCTGTTAATTCAAAACTATTTTGTAGAAGCCTACTGACCATTATATGTGCACAAAATAGGCTACAAACTCGCACAACACGCTGGCGTATGTCTCAGTGTTGCTAATAGACATGTTTAACGGGTGGTGGCGCCACCTCACACGCCTTCCAACTTCTCGCATTCCTCTACTGCGGCAATGCACTGCAGCGTATTGAGCGATTGAGCGTGCAGAGTTCGTGCCCCCAAGCAGTTCGTACCGGAGAAAGTCCCAGCGATTCGCGCGTTTCCGGCAAGAAACCATCCCCGTGAGTCTCGCAAGTGGCGTCACGGACTCCGATCGCATTGTAGTAGCGACCGTAGCAGAGTGTGCCACGGGACTCGGGTATTGCACAACAGGGGAAGATCACTTGACAAGGGTAACGTAGAACCTGCGTCACGGCTACAATCCTCGCCCTCTCAGCAGTTTTTTTTTTTTGTTACTCTTTTCCGGGCTTTTTCTTTCGAACTTTTTTCCTTGTCTTTTTTTGCGCACGTTCTTTGTAGAGGTCCCGTATTCCTTCCCGATATTCCGCTAACCACGCCCCACCTCCATTTCCCTCTTCGTGCTAACATACATTAAGTGTCCTAGGATTTAACGTGCTTTCTCTACCTGCCGTGTTTTTTTTTTTTTTTTCAATTCATTTCACCACCTTTCTACCTGTTTCTTTTCCTCGCCTTGCTTTACATAGCGCAAATATGAAAAAGTTAACCCTCACGGTTTGCGTAGGGTTGTTCAATATGAAAAGGAGCAAAGTTATGCCATTCATTAAGTTACCCGTTCCTCTGTCGTTTATGTGTCAAGTATACTTTTTTGTGTGTTTTATTGATTATAAATGTAACGTCCAAAAGTAATTTTCGCCTTTACTTGAGAAAATAAAACCAACCGTCTTTTTGAGCAAACTGATAGTTCCCTTTCATACTCAGGGACAGTGTACAAAGACTACGTGGGGAAAGCAGCGTCAGAAATCGAGCAGGCAACGCAGCTTGTGGAGGTGGCACGCATACATGCTTACTTGTTTTTTGTTTTTCCTTATAAACCACTTGGCTTAGACGACAATTACTATTTCGAATGAAATTAGAGCATTCTGCGTCTCTCGTACTATACTAAACAGTACCCTAATTTCGGCAATTTAACAAAAAGCACATGCAAATCTGCGTGTATTTCGCCGCTTCGCTCCAAATATAATCTCAAAGCAATTCCTATCAGTTTAAACAAATCTAATAAACCACGTGGCGTAGACGGCCCCCGCCGTGAGTGAGTGATGCAGTGGTAAGACGCGCCCGACTACTGTGCCGGAGTTCCCGGGTCCGACCACGGCGGCTGCGTTTTTCGATGGAGGCGAAACGAAGTGGCGTCCGTGTGCTGTGCGATGTCAGCGCACGTTAAAGGTCCTCAGGTGGTCGAAATTACTCCGTAGCCCTCCACAACGGCTCCCCTTTCTCTCATTCCACTTTCACTCCCACCTTCCTCCCTTCCCTTACGGCGCGGTTCAGAGTATTCGCGAGAGTTCAGAGAGTTCGCAGACTGGAGTGGCTTGCTACGGAAAGCGGGTGCTTGGCGCCTCAGCAGAGTGGTTTTCGCCCCTTACGAGCAACTGCTGACTGCATTGCGGATGTTGTCAGCACCATTGAAAACGCCCGCAACACCAGCCAAGTGGGATACCTCATCCTGCTCGACATCAGAAGCGCCTTCGATTGTCTTCCTCACTGGGCAGTGATCGACGCGCTAAAAAACATTGGTGCCACCGGCCGCCTCCTGAACTTCGTCAGTGCGTTCCTCAGCGAGCGAACACTCTCCGTGAAGGTGGGCAACACCTGTAGTGCCCCCCGTCCAGTGCCATGCGGTGTCCCTCAGGGAAGTGTGCTGAGCCCTTTCCTATTCAACATCGTGCTGGCCCAACTACCCTTGTGTCTCCCCCGTGCTGTGCGCGAGTTTGTGCGTGTGTGTGTATATGCGGACGATGTTGCCCTGTTAACCTCATCAACAACCCGCAGCAACGCCTCATCGCTTCGCGACCTTCAGCGTGCGCTCGATGCTGTCACCGCGTTTATTCGCAGTGTCGGCCTCGCAGTGTCGGCCGAAAAAACTGAAGCCCTGCTCTACCATCCCCGTGGTGCTGCAGCCCGCAACAAAACACGCCCTCTTCGCCTGGACGGAACCCCCCTGCCTTGGCGCACAACGGTTGTTTACCTCGGCCTCAAAATTGATGCCCGCATCACCTGGCGCCCTGCGGTGGATAAAGTGTGCGCAGACACCAAGCGCATAGGTAAACTAGCGCTTCGTCTCCTTGCCAAAGGTGAAGGAGACTCTCCCCCGCTCTCTGCAAGAATCCATGAAGCGATCGCCTCAGCCAGAGCATTGTATGCCCTTCCCCTGCTCAGCCTCAGCCCACTCCAATGGAAAAGGCTGGACACATGCCATAGGAACGCCATACGACACATATATGGTCTCCCCAACAGATCTCAGGTGGCAGCGACCTATGCAGAAACCCGCACCATCCCCCTCTCACTAAGAGCTCTCAAAACTGCCCTCAACCACATCGAGCGGCTTCACCGAGCACAAGATGGCTCTGAACTTCTTCGCAGAATTTCAGCCAAACCTAACACACGCATCGGTCGTGTCATGTGCCTCTTCCGTGAGATACTGGGCCCCCCTCCACCGCCCCTTGCTGCTTCACAACCCCCACATGAAATCTGCCCGCCCCGCATCTATCAGGGTCTCCCAGGGGTGAAGAGCAAACGAAACACGCCCGTATGCGAACTTCAGCAAGAGGCCGCATCGAAAATTCACACGGATTTTCGTCACCGAACCCTCATCTTTACTGATGGGTCAGTCCGTCAGCAAGAAAAATCCGCAGCTGCTGCATGTGTGATTCCCGACTTGGACACCTCTAAATTATGCAGGCTACACTTCCCTTCCTCGTCACAAACAGCTGAGATAGCTGCACTCAATCTGGCAGCCACCCTGCTCCCGGAAAGCCCTGAAATTAAAAATGCTGCCATTCTCACCGATTCGAGGGCAGCGCTTCAGGCCCTTGCGCAGCCCAGCAAAGGACCTCGCCTACTGCAAGTATGCGGACGCAACTTCCAACGCCTCGCCGAATCCGGCTGCGATACAGTCCTACAATGGATCCTATCGCACTGTGGGATAGGGGGCAACGAACTTGCTGATGAGCTCGCACGATCAGCCCCCCACCCGTCCGTTCCCATGTGCGCGGACAACACTACATATGACTGTGCTCGTCTTGCAATCGCGCGACACACCATTTCCCACCACCCTGACCCTCGCATCGCCAGCGGCCACCCCTTCCGTGCAGTTAATACTCGCCTCTTCGCCCGGAGAGACTATGTTCTGCTGTTGCGCCTCCGCATCGGATGTGTTTGGACCGGTGTGCGCGCTAGCCGACTACGAGGAATGTCTCCCCTGTGTGCGTCGTGCGGTGACGCAGAAACACTCGAACACGTTCTGTGTATGTGCCCTGCGTACTCGCAACCGCGACACCTCCTTCGGGAAGGTTACCGAAATCTTGGACTTCCCTGTGCTAACACATGTGAGATCCTTCACCCGTCTGGCCCTCCCCACAAAGTGCAAAGTGCTCTAAAAGTGCTCCTGTTATTCCTACGGGACAGTGGACTAAGTGCAAAACTGTGAACACTTTCCATCTTCCCCTAGTGCGCAAATTATTGCCAGCAACTCTCACCAATTCAGTGTGCCACTCCCGCGCTATTCCCCGCATAGCACCAGTTCCATTTTTTTCTTTTATTATCATTACTCTGTTTGTGTTTTTTTTTTCTTTAAGTCCTATAAGGCCCTTTTGCACAAGGACATTCTCTCACTCCTGCGCGCAACCAACTGCCCGCAAATCGTCTAACTTTTATCTGTACCAATTTATGTAATGCCCACAGAATCTTTTTTTTTTTTTTCTGTGTGTGTGTTTATCATAATCAATTCCTCCGTTACATATTCCATAAGGTCCCATGCACCTTCTGCAAAGGCCCTATCTCCTCCATCTCAAATAATCCCCTCAGACTACTTTTTTTTTTTTTCCTCCCTCCACTTATTATTTTTTTTTTTTGTGGTGTTTATTATCATCAATTCTTCCTTTATATATCCCATAAGGTCCCATGCAACCTCTGCAAAGGCCCTTCCTTCCCAGCCTATCTGTTGCATTTCAACTAATGCCCTCAGACTACTTTTTTTTTTCCTCTCTTCTTTTTTTTTTTTTCTTTTGTCTGTTTAGTATCATCAATTCCTCCATTACATATTCCATAAGGTCCCATCCACCTTCTGCAAAGGCCCTATCTCCTGCATTTCAAATAATCCCCTCAGACTTTTTTTTTTTTCTCCCTCCACTTTTTTTTTTTTTGTGGTGTTTATTATCATCAATTCTTCCTTTATATATCCCATAAGGTCCCATGCAACCTCTGCAAAGGCCCTTCCTTCCCAGCCTATCTGTCGCATTTCAAATATGCCCTCAGACTACTTTTTTTTATTATTATTATTATTATTTTTTTTTTATTATTATTATCTTATCTCCTCCTATATTATCCCACAAGGCTCTTTGCCCTTTCTGCAAGGCCCCACTCCTCCCACCGCGCGCATCCAACTGCTCGCATAAGCATCCATGACATTCCAAATCTCCCTATCAGATTTTCTTTTTTTTTTTCCCTTTCTTTAAACCTCATAATTATCTCTACATATGTCATGAAGGCTTTCTCCTTTGCGCGGCACGTCCCCGCTTCAAAATCCACCAATCCTTGTTGTACGAGTGTTTGCCCTTCCATGTTTGGCATTTTTCTCCAGGGGTCCTCGACATTGACTACCAACGACAACGCTTTCGCTCCCCCTTCCCCTCTACTCGGCCCCGTTGCGGTGTATCCCTGCAAGTACAGGAGACAGTTATAGGGCCGTGTAATCCCCCCCTTCTCTTCCCCCCTCAACAAGAATCTCATTATTATTATCTGTGATACAGAGCAAGTGTGACAGATACTGCGCCTTTTTCTTCCAGCGACAGTAGCGATGGTGTACCTACAAACTTGCTCTAGGCGGATAAAGTGCGACTAATTAACGCCGATAAGAGGCAAATGATAGAGGAGAGGAGGGATTCCCCTGATACTTAATATCCGAAATAGACTGCTGAAGGTCATTTCTTACTAAGCAAACCTGTGCATCCCACGAGGTTTATCTATTTATGATCTGAATTATTACGTAACTAAACTCCCCTTAAGCGAACGACCTCGCATTACCGAAGTGACTGCAACGGAGCAGCACCAAAACAGCCGCCGATGAGTTATATAATCTGACTTTTGATGGTATAGCGAGGGGGAAAGCGCGAACGCAGTCCCCCACTACCAAAAATTGCATGCCCCATCTGCCCCAGTTTGGGGTAGTGGCAGGGGTCAGCACGAGCGTAGTGCAATGCCCGCACCTCTCCCTGGAGGCACCGCCTTGCTGATCACGGTATCCTCGGCACCAGGTAAGTATGCTTGGACGACGTCTCTGCCGCGGAGGCAACCTACAGAGACGCCGCCTTCTGCTCAAGTTACGACCGTTGGGAAATAAAAGAACGTGCCTCTCCCTGCTCCGTGTTGCTTGTCTACCCGGAGAATAACAAATGTTTTCTTGCGAACTCTCAAGCTGTTAATTCAAAACTATTTTGTAGAAGCTGTTACGACCGTGCATCCGCATTTGCGCGCTCTATTGTTCGCCTGTGGGCATGGAAAAGTATTGTGAATATGTGGTGATGGTCCAATGGCTCTAAGTGAGCCTGTTTCCAGGAATCCTGTTTTGTAAGCCTGTTTTGCTTTGTGGACAACCTGCAGATGCCAAATTGACCCTGTCAAGAGAACGTCTGGAAAAACACAAAGAAACGTCCCCCTGCGGGAAATGCAGGAAGTGCTTTCTTTCTTTTGTTCACCCTTCCAGTCGAGAAGCCCTATCGTCCAGTGAGGAATGCCTACTTTCCAAAGGAGACGACAGAGTGACATGTCCGCTGACGTGCAGGACAAGAAAGGAGCATGACGCATACAGCCATTAAATGATTTCCTGGGAATGCAGGAAAGATTTGCAATTGTCGAAAACGGACAATGCTGGGAGCGTATGCGGCGCCCACGTGCACTTGGGTTTCTGAGAAGTAAAACCACTTGCCGGAACCAGCTGCCTATCGATTCTTGACTGAAGAATAGAAATGTACCTCCTCGCCGTTCCCAAGCTTTTCCCGCCAACAAGTGACCAGGCTCAACGAAACAATGCCGGGCCAGTCAGTGCTTCAGACCATCAGTGCAGTGATGTGTTCGATTGGATGCCGATATCTGAGGGGCGTGCCCTGGATTTGGTTGGTCAGCATCTTCAGAGAGGGGCTGGACATAGGGGGTCTTAAGGACGCTGCAGAGCACGAAATGTCGCTCTGGGCCCTGGGTAAACGGCTCATCCAGTCGCTTCTCGCTATGAACTCTTAACGCTTGTCATTTTGCTGATGTACCCTTCTTTTTCATGTAAATATTCTTGTAAATACGTTCTCTCAAAGTGCCAGTAAACCTGCTTGTACATATTTTACCAACTTCGAAGATTCAGTCCTTCTTCAACCCCGAGTCTCTGCACGCTACCAAGTGAAGGCCGGGTCGACGTAGCCCCAGCATCACGACTACTGGTGACCAGCGTTGGGATCTGAATCTACAAGCCACAACATCTGATGACTGGAGGTGGGATCTGGATCTACAAGCTACAACATCTGGTGATTCGAGGTGGATCAGAATCTACAAGCCACATCTTGTGATCGGAGGTGGCATCTCAAGCAACAAGCAGGCGCAACAATCGGCCAACAAGAGAGCAGCTCGGAACATCGATCGCATGTGTGGGTGAGTGCTTGGCTTTTCTTCTGATGTGGACCAGGTTCTAGAACAGGGTTAGATTTTAGAACTGGTAAAGAGAGTGTGGAAACGCCTTTAGGTTTGGTAGTTTGCACAGTTGTTTTGGAAGTAGCCGACACTCGGAGCGATCATGGACCTACAAAAGCTGCAGAAACCGGAACTGTTGCAATTGTGTGAGGAATTGGGAATTGATACAAGTGGTTTGGTACGAAAACCTTTGATTATAAAGGCAATCACAGATTTCGGAACCGATGATGAGGAGCTCAGTGAAGCATGGAACCTCATCGGTCAAAAAAAGGAGCAGCTCAGACAGCAGAAAGAGCGGGAAAAAGAGGAAAAGGAGCGGGAAAAAGAGGAAAAGGAGCGCGAACGTGAGAGGGAAAGAGAGGAAAAGAAGCTAGACATTGAGCTCCGGAAATTAGAACTAGAGTTGAGCAAGAGGTCGGGCGATTGTCCCCAGCTAGCGGTACCTCGTCTCAACAAGGAGGCAGATTTCAATATGTCAAAGTACATGCAGCCATATGTGATATCAGGGGATATCGGTCTGTATCTGGCTAACTTTGAGCGAACCTGCGAAAAACTGTCCTTCCAGCGAGACACTTGGTCTCAGAGATTATTGACGGTTCTGCCCTGCGAGGCAGCGGAGGTTGTCGCGCGGCTAAGCAAGGAGGACGCGGACAACTACGAGAAGGTCAAAGCTTGCCTTCTGAGAAAGTATAGGCTTAGCGCCGAGGCGTTCAGACAACGTTTTCGGAACGCTACTAAGTCCAGGGACGAGAGTTACCCTGAATTCCTGTACAATTTAAGAGTTAATTTGGGCGAGTGGCTAAAGAGCACTGATTCCTACAGTGATAGGGACGCTGTAGTCGAGCGAATTCTTTTGGAGCAGTTTTATAACTGCCTCCCAGAAAAAGAAAGAAATTGGTTACAGGACCGAGGCGAAATTAAGTCGGCAACTGAAGCTGCCGAACTTATTGAGGAGTATGCTTCGCGCCGACAATTCAGCAACCCAGCAGTGGATAGGCCCCGCAATCCCAAGTTCAGTGTAAATAACCGTCAGAAAAGGCACTTTGCTAGATTTGCAAACGAAGAAAGGAAGGCTTCTTCAGGCAAACGCCCTAGAAATGACGGCAGTGAGAAAAGTGGGGAAGTGACCAACGCGCAGAACACAAAGAACAAGCTTGGGGCTAGGAAGCCGCTCACATGCTTTAGGTGTAATGAGCAGGGTCACATTGCCGTCAACTGCCGGAAAGAAAAGTTTGCTTTCTCGTATGTCAGTGACTGCGATGAAAATATGCAGCTTTTGGAACCCTACCTGCATGACCTAGTAGTCAACGGGAAGCCTTGCAAGGTACTGCGCGATTCGGCCGCAACGATGGATGTTGTCCATCCGGCGTATGTGTCGCCTTCCGACTATACAGGACAGTGTGCATGGATCCGACAGGTAGTTGAGGAACAGAGTGTGTGCTTGCCAATCGCGAACGTGGTCATCGAGGGCCCTTTCGGCGAGTTAACAACCGAGGCTGCCGTTTCAGGAAAGCTTCCTAAGTGCTATCCGTATTTGTTTTCCAACAAATCGGACATGCTACTGCGAAAGAGGGGCATCCTTTTCGGAGACAGAGTTGTGCAAGCCTTAACACGTTCAAAGGCGCGAGAACTAGCTACACTGCTCATTCCAGAAAAATCCACCGCGGAGGAAACGGCAGCTAAAACAGTGGTCGATGCGGAAGATAGCGGGTCAGAAAACTTTGAGAGCGAGGCATCTCAGATAAGTCAACATGAAAGTGAGCTTGATAAGACACGGAATGAGGACGTTCTTGAGAGTAACCTCTTGCCGCCAGTGTCTAGTAATCTCACGAGACTTTTAAGTGGAACCCGAGAGGACTTAGCTATAGAGCAAGCCAATGATCCCAAGATACAGGAGATAAGGGAGCGCCACCGCGCCACTAAGACAGCAAACAATATTTCTTTCGAGATGAGAAAGGGAGTGCTGTATCGCTTATTCAAGGATAAGCGCGGAGTAGAGCGGGACCAATTAGTCGTTCCCCAAAAGTACCGCGGAGACTTACTGCGACTTTCCCATGGCAGCTCGTGGTCATGTCACCTTGGAATAAAGAAAACAAAGCAGAGGCTGTTGCAAGAATACTATTGGCCTGGATGTTTTAAGGACACGGAAAATTTTGTACGGTCATGCGACACGTGCCAGCGGGTTGGAAAGGCGCAAGATAAGTGGAAAGCTCCGATGGTGTTAGTACCAATCATTACCGAGCCGTTTCACCGGTTAGTAATAGATGTAGTTGGGCCACTTCCTGGGACAGAGTCAGGGTACCGTTATATCCTCACTATGTTATGCCCAGCCACAAAGTTTCCAGAGGCTGTTCCGCTGCGCGAGGTGACGTCCGAGAGTGTAGTGGATTCGCTGCTGTCAGTGTTTGCACGAGTTGGATTCCCTTCCGAGGTCCAAAGTGATCAGGGTAGCGTTTTCACGAGTGTCCTCACCACCTCATTTCTCGAGCGATGCGGCATTAAGGTAGTGCATAGCTCGATCCATCATCCGCAGAGCAACAGCGTAGAAAGATGGCACTCTGTTCTCAAACGAGTCCTGAGGGGACTGTGCTATGAAAACAA
This sequence comes from Amblyomma maculatum, assembly GCF_055883805.1. Classification (NCBI taxonomy): domain Eukaryota; kingdom Metazoa; phylum Arthropoda; class Arachnida; order Ixodida; family Ixodidae; genus Amblyomma; species Amblyomma maculatum. The sequence continues at coordinate 108,867,021 of NC_139350.1, read as the reverse complement.
GCGCGAATGGGATACCTGCCTGCCTGCAGCGCTTTTCGCTTTGCGGTCAGTGCCGCACGAATCCACTGGATTTAGCCCAGCCGAGTTGGTGTACGGAAGGTCACTGCGCTCACCTTTGCGAATGGTGCGCGAAGCCTGGGAGGGGCGCGGAGAAGACCCAACAGTAGTAGAATTCATTCTGAACCTCTTGAATCGCTTACATAACACTAAGGAACTCGTTGAGGCCAGCATGAAGTCAGCCCAGGCTCGTTCCAAGGTGTACTATGATAAGACAGCCCGTCAAAGGACGTTTTGTATCGGGGACCAGGTGATGTTGCTGAGAAGTTCAAGGCAGAATAAGCTCGAAGTACAGTGGGAAGGACCGGCTGAAGTCGTTGCAAAGCTTTCTAACACTAACTACGCAGTGAAAATTCCCGGTAGGCGTAAAGAAGTGCGCATTTATCATTGCAATCTTATGAAGCCTTATGTGCAGAGGGAAGCCGTGGTAAATCTAACGTTAAACCTTCCCGAGGAGATGGGGGACAACTTGATTTGCCTCAGCGGAAAAGGAAGCAACGCTCAGGAGCTTCTCAAAAAGACGGAGCAGAGAGGAGAACTAAAGAAATCCCAGCTGTCCGATCTGGGCGAGATAATAACAGAGTTTGAGGCCTGCTTCGTGGACAGGCCAGGCAGAACTGATTTGACTGAGCACGATATTGAGCTGACTTCAGACGTGCCAGTGCGATCAAGGTGCTACCGATTTTCTCCAAGGCAAAGAGAAATTCTGGATAGGGAAGTAACTCGCATGCTGGAATTGGGAGTAATAAAACCCTCGGAAAGCGATTATGCTTCGCCTATGATCTTAGTAGAAGCTCCAGGTAAAGACCCTAGGCCTGTGGTAGACTACCGAAAGCTAAATTCTCTCACCAGGGATCAAGTGTATCCTATTCCGAATATTGAGGAGAGAGTAGAACAGGTCAGTAGAGCGGCATATGTGACTACGCTGGACCTTACTCGAGGATACTGGCAAGTACCGCTCACTGAACGCGCCAGCAGATACGCGGCTTTCGTCACTCCGACGGGCAGCTACCAGCCAACAATGATGAGTTTCGGGCTCAAAAATGCTCCATTTTGTTTTTCCCGACTCATGGATAGGGTTTTAAAGGGGTGTGAAACATTCGCAGTGCCTTACTTAGATGACATTGCGGTTTTTTCCGACTCATGGGCGGACCATATGGTACATCTAAGAGCTGTACTGAGCCTTTTGCGTCAAGCTGGACTAACCGTAAAGGCCGAGAAATGTTGCCTGGCAAGGGCGACCGTGGACTACTTGGGTCACAATGTAGGTCAAGGTTTCAGGAAACCCAGCGAGATTAAGATTTCTGCGGTAGCAGACTACCCGCGGCCGAGCACGAAGACGGAAATTCGAGCATTCCTGGGTCTGAATGGGTACTACAATCACTACATTCCTAACTATTCAGCTTTGGCTAGCCCTCTGACCGACGCTCTCCGCAAGACAGAACCGACAAATGTAGTCTGGGACGAACAAAAGGAAGCCTCCTTCGTAAACCTGAAGGCTGTGCTGATTAGCCGTCCGGTATTGCGAGCTCCAGACTATGGCCGAGAATTCACGGTCCAGTGTGATGCCAGTGATCGAGGGTTAGGTGCTGTTCTCTGCCAGAGAGATGACGACGGTAATGAGCACCCCGTGCTCTACTTGAGCAGAAAACTGAGTTCTAGAGAGAGGGCTTATTGCGCGTCAGAGAAAGAATGCGCTTGCATTGTATGGGCCATTCAAAAATTGCAGTGCTATCTTGGAGGGGCCAAATTCACCGTAGAGACGGACCATTGTCCCCTGGCTTGGCTGCAAACTGCGACATCGAAGAACAGTCGCCTTCTTAGGTGGAGCTTGATTTTACAGCAGTACAATTTTGAAATAAGATACAAAAAGGGGAAGTTAAATGGGAATGCGGACGCGCTAAGCCGCTGTTTCTAAGCAGTCCGAGGTGTTCCTCACCATGTATCCAAATTGATAATCAGGTTTTTATTTTTTTTTCTCGTGCGCTTGTATATGTGTGACTATGTAAAGCAGCACGTTTGGTTTTCTAGGAATACGTGGGTCCTGAACGTCTTGAGAGTGGGCTTTTCTCGAACAACAATGGCAGTTTTCTTTTGACCTGGTCTCTTCAGACGGGAGCCGAGTGCTTGCTTCGACATGTGGTTGAGTTTCAGACAGCTCGAGCAATTTGGCCTACGACAATCAAGACAACGCGACAAGCAACAGCGAGCTTCAAGCGTTCACGTGCAGGCCATTAAGTCGTCTCTTCATGCAGCAGCTGCGGCTGCTGCCCTCCGAGTCTCTTCTGGCGGGGGAGGAGGCTGTTACGACCGTGCATCCGCATTTGCGCGCTCTATTGTTCGCCTGTGGGCATGGAAAAGTATTGTGAATATGTGGTGATGGTCCAATGGCTCTAAGTGAGCCTGTTTCCAGGAATCCTGTTTTGTAAGCCTGTTTTGCTTTGTGGACAACCTGCAAATGCCAAATTGACCCTGTCAAGAGAACGTCTGGAAAAACACAAAGAAACGTCCCCCTGCGGGAAATGCAGGAAGTGCTTTCTTTCTTTTGTTCACCCTTCCAGTCCAGAAGCCCTATCGTCCAGTGAGGAATGCCTACTTTCCAAAGGAGACGACAGAGTGACATGTCCGCTGACGTGCAGGACAAGAAAGGAGCATGACGCATACAGCCATTAAATGATTTCCTGGGAATGCAGGAAAGATTTGCAATTGTCGAAAACGGACAATGCTGGGAGCGTATGCGGCGCCCACGTGCACTTGGGTTTCTGAGAAGTAAAACCACTTGCCGGAACCAGCTGCCTATCGATTCTTGACTGAAGAATAGAAATGTACCTCCTCGCCGTTCCCAAGCTTTTCCCGCCAACAAGTGACCAGGCTCAACGAAACAATGCCGGGCCAGTCAGTGCTTCAGACCATCAGTGCAGTGATGTGTTCGATTGGATGCCGATATCTGAGGGGCGTGCCCTGGATTTGGTTGGTCAGCATCTTCAGAGAGGGGCTGGACATAGGGGGTCTTAAGGACGCTGCAGAGCACGAAATGTCGCTCTGGGCCCTGGGTAAACGGCTCATCCAGTCGCTTCTCGCTATGAACTCTTAACGCTTGTCATTTTGCTGATGTACCCTTCTTTTTCATGTAAATATTCTTGTAAATACGTTTTCTCAAAGTGCCAGTAAACCTGCTTGTACATATTTTACCAACTTCGAAGATTCAGTCCTTCTTCAACCCCGAGTCACTGCACGCTACCAAGTGAAGGCCGGGTCGACGTAGCCCCAGCATCACGACAAAGCCTACTGACCATTATATGTGCACAAAATAGGCTACAAACTCGCACAACACGCTGGCGTATGTCTCAGTGTTGCTAATAGACATGTTTAACGGGTGGTGGCGCCACCTCACACGCCTTCCAACTTCTCGCATTCCTCTACTGCGGCAATGCACTGCAGCGTATTGAGCGATTGAGCGTGCAGAGTTCGTGCCCCCAAGCAGTTCGTACCGGAGAAAGTCCCAGCGATTCGCGCGTTTCCGGCAAGAAACCATCCCCGTGAGTCTCGCAAGTGGCGTCACGGACTCCGATCGCATTGTAGTAGCGACCGTAGCAGAGTGTGCCACGGGACTCGGGTATTGCACAACAGGGGAAGATCACTTGACAAGGGTAACGTAGAACCTGCGTCACGGCTACAATCCTCGCCCTCTCAGCAGTTTTTTTTTTTTTTACTCTTTTCCGGGCTTTTTCTTTCGAACTTTTTTCCTTGTCTTTTTTTGCGCACGTTCTTTGTAGAGGTCCCGTATTCCTTCCCGATATTCCGCTAACCACGCCCTACCTCCATTTCCCTCTTCGTGCTAACATACATTAAGTGTCCTAGGATTTAACGTGCTTTCTCTACCTGCCGTGTTTTTTTTTTTTTCAATTCATTTCACCACCTTTCTACCTGTTTCTTTTCCTCGCCTTGCTTTACATAGCGCAAATATGAAAAAGTTAACCCTCACGGTCTGCGTAGGGTTGTTCAATATTCAATATGAAAAGGAGCAAAGTTATGCCATTCATTAAGTTACCCGTTCCTCTGTCGTTTATGTGTCAAGTATACTTTTTTGTGTGTTTTATTGATTATAAATGTAACGTCCAAAAGTAATTTTCGCCTTTACTTGAGAAAATAAAACGAACCGTCTTTTTGAGCAAACTGATAGTTCCCTTTCATACTCGGAGACAGTGTACAAAGACTACGTGGGGAAAGCAGCGTCAGAAATCGAGCAGGCAACGCAGCTTGTGGAGGTGGCACGCATACATGCTTACTTGTTTTTTGTTTTTCCTTATAAACCACTTGGCTTAGACGACAATTACTATTTCGAATGAAATTAGAGCATTCTGCGTCTCTCGTACTATACTAAACAGTACCCTAATTTCGGCAATTTAACAAAAAGCACATGCAAATCTGCGTGTATTTCGCCGCTTCGCTCCGAATATAATCTCAAAGCAATTCCTATCAGTTTAAACAAATCTAATAAACCACGTGGCGTAGACGGCCCCCGCCGTGAGTGAGTGATGCAGTGGTAAAACGCGCCCGACTACTGTGCCGGAGTTCCCGGGTCCGACCACGGCGGCTGCGTTTTTCGATGGAGGCGAAACGAAGTGGCGTCCGTGTGCTGTGCGATGTCAGCGCACGTTAAAGATCCTCAGGTGGTCGAAATTACTCCGTAGCCCTCCACAACGGCTCCCCTTTCTCTCATTCCACTTTCACTCCCACCTTCCTCCCTTCCCTTACGGCGCGGTTCAGAGTATTCGCGAGAGTTCAGAGAGTTCGCAGACTGGAGTGGCTTCCTACGGAAAGCGGGTGCTTGGCGCCTCAGCAGAGTGGTTTTCGCCCCTTACGAGCAACTGCTGACTGCATTGCGGATGTTGTCAGCACCATTGAAAACGCCCGCAACACCAGCCAAGTGGGATACCTCATCCTGCTCGACATCAGAAGCGCCTTCGATTGTCTTCCTCACTGGGCAGTAATCGACGCGCTAAAAAACATTGGTGCCACCGGCCGCCTCCTGAACTTCGTCAGTGCGTTCCTCAGCGAGCGAACACTCTCCGTGAAGGTGGGCAACACCTGTAGTGCCCCCCGTCCAGTGCCATGCGGTGTCCCTCAGGGAAGTGTGCTGAGCCCTTTCCTATTCAACATCGTGCTGGCCCAACTACCCTTGTGTCTCCCCCGTGCTGTGCGCGAGTTTGTGCGTGTGTGTGTATATGCGGACAATGTTGCCCTGTTCACCTCATCAACAACCCGCAGCAACGCCTCATCGCTTCGCGACCTTCAGCGTGCGCTCGATGCTGTCACCGCGTTTATTCGCAGTGTCGGACTCGCAGTGTCGGCCGAAAAAACTGAAGCCCTGCTCTACCATCCCCGTGGTGCTGCAGCCCGCAACAAAACACGCCCTCTTCGCCTGGACGGAACCCCCCTGCCTTGGCGCACAACGGTTGTTTACCTCGGCCTCAAAATTGATGCCCGCATCACCTGGCGCCCTGCGGTGGATAAAGTGTGCGCAGACACCAAGCGCATAGGTAAACTAGCGCTTCGTCTCCTTGCCAAAGGTGAAGGAGCCTCTCCCCCGCTCTGTGCAAGAATCCATGAAGCGATCGCCTCAGCCAGAGCATTGTATGCCCTTCCCCTGCTCAGCCTCAGCCCACTCCAATGGAAAAGGCTGGACACATGCCATAGGAACGCCATACGACACATATATGGTCTCCCCAACGGATCTCAGGTGGCAGCGACCTATGCAGAAACCCGCACCATCCCCCTCTCACTAAGAGCACTCAAAACTGCCCTCAACCACATCGAGCGGCTTCACCGAGCACAAGATGGCTCTGAACTTCTTCGCAGAATTTCAGCCAAACCTAACACACGCATCGGTCGTGTCATGTGCCTCTTCCGTGAGATACTGGGCCCCCCTCCACCGCCCCTTGCTGCTTCACAACCCCCACATGAAATCTGCCCGCCCCGCATCTATCAGGGTCTCCCAGGGGTGAAGAGCAAACGAAACACGCCCGTATGCGAACTTCAGCAAGAGGCCGCATCCAAAATTCACACGGATTTTCGTCACCGAACCCTCATCTTTACTGATGGGTCAGTCCGTCAGCAAGAAAAATCCGCAGCTGCTGCATGTGTGATTCCCGACTTGGACACCTCTAAATTATGCAGGCTACACTTCCCTTCCTCGTCACAAACAGCTGAGATCGCTGCACTCAATCTGGCAGCCACCCTGCTCCTGGAAAGCCCTGAAATTAAAAATGCTGCCATTCTCACCGATTCGAGGGCAGCGCTTCAGGCCCTTGCGCAGCCTAGCAAAGGACCTCGCCTACTGCAAGTATGCGCACGCAACTTCCAACGCCTCGCCGAATCCGGCTGCGATACAGTCCTACAATGGATCCCATCGCACTGTGGGATAGGGGGCAACGAACTTGCTGATGAGCTCGCACGATCAGCCCCCCACCCGTCCGTTCCCATGTGCGCGGACAACACTACATATGACTGTGCTCGTCTTGCAATCGCGCGACACACCATTTCCCACCACCCTGACCCTCGCATCGCCAGCGGCCACCCCTTCCGTGCAGTTAATACTCGCCTCTTCGCCCGGAGAGACTATGTTCTGCTGTTGCGCCTCCGCATCGGATGTGTTTGGACCGGTGTGCGCGCTAGCCGACTACGAGGAATGTCTCCCCTGTGTGCGTCGTGCGGTGACGCAGAAACACTCGAACACGTTCTGTGTATGTGCCCTGCGTACTCGCAACCGCGACACCTCCTTCGGGAAGGTTACCGAAATCTTGGACTTCCCTGTGCTAACACATGTGAGATCCTTCACCCGTCTGGCCCTCCCCACAAAGTGCAAAGTGCCCTAAAAGTGCTCCTGTTATTCCTACGGGACAGTGGACTAAGTGCAAAACTGTGAACACTTTCCATCTTCCCCTAGTGCGCAAATTATTGCCAGCAACTCTCACCAATTCAGTGTGCCACTCCCGCGCTATTCCCCGCATAGCTCCAGTTCCATTTTTTTCTTTTATTATCATTACTCTGTTTGTGTTTTTTTTTTCTTTAAGTCCTATAAGGCCCTTTTGCACAAGGACATTCTCTCACTCCTGCGCGCAACCAACTGCCCGCAAATCGTCTAACTTTTATCTGTACCAATTTATGTAATGCCCACAGAATCTTTTTTTTTTTTTTCTGTGTGTGTGTTTATCATAATCAATTCCTCCGTTACATATTCCATAAGGTCCCATGCACCTTCTGCAAAGGCCCTATCTCCTCCATCTCAAATAATCCCCTCAGACTACTTTTTTTTTTTTTTCCTCCCTCCACTTATTATTTTTTTTTTTTTGTGGTGTTTATTATCATCAATTCTTCCTTTATATATCCCATAAGGTCCCATGCAACCTCTGCAAAGGCCCTTCCTTCCCAGCCTATCTGTTGCATTTCAACTAATGCCCTCAGACTACTTTTTTTTTCCTCTCTTCTTTTTTTTTTTTTTTTTGTCTGTTTAGTATCATCAATTCCTCCGTTACATATTCCATAAGGTCCCATCCACCTTCTGCAAAGGCCCTATCTCCTGCATTTCAAATAATCCCCTCAGACTTTTTTTTTTTCTCCCTCCACTTTTTTTTTTTTGTGGTGTTTATTATCATCAATTCTTCCTTTATATATCCCATAAGGTCCCATGCAACCTCTGCAAAGGCCCTTCCTTCCCAGCCTATCTGTCGCATTTCAAATATGCCCTCAGACTACTTTTTTTTATTATTATTATTATTATTATTTTTTATTATTATTATCTTATCTCCTCCTATATTATCCCACAAGGCTCTTTGCCCCTTCTGCAAGGCCCCACTCCTCCCACCGCGCGCATCCAACTGCTCGCATAAGCATCCATGACATTCCAAATCTCCCTATCAGATTTTCTTTTTTTTTTTCCCTTTCTTTAAACCTCATAATTATCTCTACATATGTCATGAAGGCTTTCTCCTTTGCGCGGCACGTCCCCGCTTCAAAATCCACCAATCCTTGTTGTACGAGTGTTTGCCCTTCCATGTTTGGCATTTTTCTCCAGGGGTCCTCGACATTGACTACCAACGACAACGCTTTCGCTCCCCCTTCCCCTCTACTCGGCCCCGTTGCGGTGTATCCCTGCAAGTACAGGAGACAGTTATAGGGCCGTGTAATCCCCCCCTTCTCTTCCCCCCTCAACAAGAATCTCATTATTATTATCTGTCATACAGAGCAAGTGTGACAGATACTGCGCCTTTTTCTTCCAGCGACAGTAGCGATGGTGTACCTACAAACTTGCTCTAGGCGGATAAAGTGCGACTAATTAACGCCGATAAGAGGCAAATGATAGAGGAGAGGAGGGATTCCCCTGATACTTAATATCCGAAATAGACTGCTGAAGGTCATTTCTTACTAAGCAAACCTGTGCATCCCACGAGGTTTATCTATTTATGATCTGAATTATTACGTAACTAAACTCCCCTTAAGCGAACGACCTCGCATTACCGAAGTGACTGCAACGGAGCAGCACCAAAACAGCCGCCGATGAGTTATATAATCTGACTTTTGATGGTATAGCGAGGGGGAAAGCGCGAACGCAGTCCCCCACTACCAAAAATTGCATGCCCCATCTGCCCCAGTTTGGGGTAGTGGCAGGGGTCAGCACGAGCGTAGTGCAATGCCCGCACCTCTCCCTGGAGGCACCGCCTTGCTGATCACGGTAGCCTCGGCACCAGGTAAGTATGCTTGGACGACGTCTCTGCCGCGGAGGCAACCTACAGAGACGCCGCCTTCTGCTCAAGTTACGACCGTTGGGAAATAAAAGAACGTGCCTCTCCCTGCTCCGTGTTGCTTGTCTACCCGGAGAATAACAAATGTTTTCTTGCGAACTCTCAAGCTGTTAATTCAAAACTATTTTGTAGAAGCCTACTGACCATTATATGTGCACAAAATAGGCTACAAATTCGCACAACACGCTGGCGTATGTCTCAGTGTTGCTAATAGACATGTTTAACGGGTGGTGGCGCCACCTCACACGCCTTCCAACTTCTCGCATTCCTCTACTGCGGCAATGCACTGCAGCGTATTGAGCGATTGAGCGTGCAGAGTTCGTGCCCCCAAGCAGTTCGTACCGGAGAAAGTCCCAGCGATTCGCGCGTTTCCGGCAAGAAACCATCCCCGTGAGTCTCGCAAGTGGCGTCACGGACTCCGATCGCATTGTAGTAGCGACCGTAGCAGAGTGTGCCACGGGACTCGGGTATTGCACAACAGGGGAAGATCACTTGACAAGGGTAACGTAGAACCTGCGTCACGGCTACAATCCTCGCCCTCTCAGCAGTTTTTTTTTTTTTTTTACTCTTTTCCGGGCTTTTTCTTTCGAACTTTTTTCCTTGTCTTTTTTTGCGCACGTTCTTTGTAGAGGTCCCGTATTCCTTCCCGATATTCCGCTAACCACGCCCTACCTCCATTTCCCTCTTCGTGCTAACATATATTAAGTGTCCTAGGATTTAACGTGCTTTCTCTACCTGCCGTGTTTTTTTTTTTTTTTCAATTCATTTCACCACCTTTCTACCTGTTTCTTTTCCTCGCCTTGCTTTACATAGCGCAAATATGAAAAAGTTAACCCTCACGGTCTGCGTAGGGTTGTTCAATATTCAATATGAAAAGGAGCAAAGTTATGCCATTCATTAAGTTACCCGTTCCTCTGTCGTTTATGTGTCAAGTATACTTTTTTGTGTGTTTTATTGATTATAAATGTAACGTCCAAAAGTAATTTTCGCCTTTACTTGAGAAAATAAAACGAACCGTCTTTTTGAGCAAACTGATAGTTCCCTTTCATACTCGGAGACAGTGTACAAAGACTACGTGGGGAAAGCAGCGTCAGAAATCGAGCAGGCAACGCAGCTTGTGGAGGTGGCACGCATACATGCTTACTTGTTTTTTGTTTTTCCTTATAAACCACTTGGCTTAGACGACAATTACTATTTCGAATGAAATTAGAGCATTCTGCGTCTCTCGTACTATACTAAACAGTACCCTAATTTCGGCAATTTAACAAAAAGCACATGCAAATCTGCGTGTATTTCGCCGCTTCGCTCCGAATATAATCTCAAAGCAATTCCTATCAGTTTAAACAAATCTAATAAACCACGTGGCGTAGACGGCCCCCGCCGTGAGTGAGTGATGCAGTGGTAAGACGCGCCCGACTACTGTGCCGGAGTTCCCGGGTCCGACCACGGCGGCTGCGTTTTTCGATGGAGGCGAAACGAAGTGGCGTCCGTGTGCTGTGCGATGTCAGCGCACGTTAAAGATCCTCAGGTGGTCGAAATTACTCCGTAGCCCTCCACAACGGCTCCCCTTTCTCTCATTCCACTTTCACTCCCACCTTCCTCCCTTCCCTTACGGCGCGGTTCAGAGTATTCGCGAGAGTTCAGAGAGTTCGCAGACTGGAGTGGCTTGCTACGGAAAGCGGGTGCTTGGCGCCTCAGCAGAGTGGTTTTCGCCCCTTACGAGCAACTGCTGACTGCATTGCGGATGTTGTCAGCACCATTGAAAACGCCCGCAACTCCAGCCAAGTGGGATACCTCATCCTGCTCGACATCAGAAGCGCCTTCGATTGTCTTCCTCACTGGGCAGTGATCGACGCGCTAAAAAACATTGGTGCCACCGGCCGCCTCCTGAACTTCGTCAGTGCGTTCCTCAGCGAGCGAACACTCTCCGTGAAGGTGGGCAACACCTGTAGTGCCCCCCGTCCAGTGCCATGCGGTGTCCCTCAGGGAAGTGTGCTGAGCCCTTTCCTATTCAACATCGTGCTGGCCCAACTACCCTTGTGTCTCCCCCGTGCTGTGCGCGAGTTTGTGCGTGTGTGTGTATATGCGGACAATGTTGCCCTGTTCACCTCATCAACAACCCGCAGCAACGCCTCATCGCTTCGCGACCTTCAGCGTGCGCTCGATGCTGTCACCGCGTTTATTCGCAGTGTCGGCCTCGCAGTGTCGGCCGAAAAAACTGAAGCCCTGCTCTACCATCCCCGTGGTGCTGCAGCCCGCAACAAAACACGCCCTCTTCGCCTGGACGGAACCCCCCTGCCTTGGCGCACAACGGTTGTTTACCTCGGCCTCAAAATTGATGCCCGCATCACCTGGCGCCCTGCGGTGGATAAAGTGTGCGCAGACACCAAGCGCATAGGTAAACTAGCGCTTCGTCTCCTTGCCAAAGGTGAAGGAGCCTCTCCCCGCTCTGTGCAAGAATCCATGAAGCGATCGCCTCAGCCAGAGCATTGTATGCCCTTCCCCTGCTCAGCCTCAGCCCACTCCAATGGAAAAGGCTGGACACATGCCATAGGAACGCCATACGACACATATATGGTCTCCCCAACGGATCTCAGGTGGCAGCGACCTATGCAGAAACCCGCACCATCCCCCTCTCACTAAGAGCACTCAAAACTGCCCTCAACCACATCGAGCGGCTTCACCGAGCACAAGATGGCTCTGAACTTCTTCGCAGAATTTCAGCCAAACCTAACACACGCATCGGTCGTGTCATGTGCCTCTTCCGTGAGATACTGGGCCCCCCTCCACCGCCCCTTGCTGCTTCACAACCCCCACATGAAATCTGCCCGCCCCGCATCTATCAGGGTCTCCCAGGGGTGAAGAGCAAACGAAACACGCCCGTATGAGAACTTCAGCAAGAGGCCGCATCGAAAATTCACACGGATTTTCGTCACCGAACCCTCATCTTTACTGATGGGTCAGTCCGTCAGCAAGAAAAATCCGCAGCTGCTGCATGTGTGATTCCCGACTTGGACACCTCTAAATTATGCAGGCTACACTTCCCTTCCTCGTCACAAACAGCTGAGATAGCTGCACTCAATCTGGCAGCCACCCTGCTCCCGGAAAGCCCTGAAATTAAAAATGCTGCCATTCTCACCGATTCGAGGGCAGCGCTTCAGGCCCTTGCGCAGCCTAGCAAAGGACCTCGCCTACTGCAAGTATGCGCACGCAACTTCCAACGCCTCGCCGAATCCGGCTGCGATACAGTCCTACAATGGATCCTATCGCACTGTGGGATAGGGGGCAACGAACTTGCTGATGAGCTCGCACGATCAGCCCCCCACCCGTCCGTTCCCATGTGCGCGGACAACACTACATATGACTGTGCTCGTCTTGCAATCGCGCGACACACCATTTCCCACCACCCTGACCCTCGCATCGCCAGCGGCCACCCCTTCCGTGCAGTTAATACTCGCCTCTTCGCCCGGAGAGACTATGTTCTGCTGTTGCGCCTCCGCATCGGATGTGTTTGGACCGGTGTGCGCGCTAGCCGACTACGAGGAATGTCTCCCCTGTGTGCGTCGTGCGGTGACGCAGAAACACTCGAACACGTTCTGTGTATGTGCCCTGCGTACTCGCAACCGCGACACCTCCTTCGGGAAGGTTACCGAAATCTTGGACTTCCCTGTGCTAACACATGTGAGATCCTTCACCCGTCTGGCCCTCCCCACAAAGTGCAAAGTGCTCTAAAAGTGCTCCTGTTATTCCTACGGGACAGTGGACTAAGTGCAAAACTGTGAACACTTTCCATCTTCCCCTAGTGCGCAAATTATTGCCAGCAACTCTCACCAATTCAGTGTGCCACTCCCGCGCTATTCCCCGCATAGCACCAGTTCCATTTTTTTCTTTTATTATCATTACTCTGTTTGTGTTTTTTTTTCTTTAAGTCCTATAAGGCCCTTTTGCACAAGGACATTCTCTCACTCCTGCGCGCAACCAACTGCCCGCAAATCGTCTAACTTTTATCTGTACCAATTTATGTAATGCCCACAGAATCTTTTTTTTTTTTTCTGTGTGTGTGTTTATCATAATCAATTCCTCCGTTACATATTCCATAAGGTCCCATGCACCTTCTGCAAAGGCCCTATCTCCTCCATCTCAAATAATCCCCTCAGACTACTTTTTTTTTTTTTCCTCCCTCCACTTATTATTTTTTTTTTTGTGGTGTTTATTATCATCAATTCTTCCTTTATATATCCCATAAGGTCCCATGCAACCTCTGCAAAGGCCCTTCCTTCCCAGCTTATCTGTTGCATTTCAAATAATGCCCTCAGACTACTTTTTTTTTTCCTCTCTTCTTTTTTTTTTTTCTTTTGTCTGTTTAGTATCATCAATTCCTCCATTACATATTCCATAAGGTCCCATCCACCTTCTGCAAAGGCCCTATCTCCTGCATTTCAAATAATCCCCTCAGACTTTTTTTTTTTTCTCCCTCCACTTTTTTTTTTTTTTGTGGTGTTTATTATCATCAATTCTTCCTTTATATATCCCATAAGGTCCCATGCAACCTCTGCAAAGGCCCTTCCTTCCCAGCCTATCTGTCGCATTTCAAATATGCCCTCAGACTACTTTTTTTTATTATTATTATTATTATTTTTTTTTTATTATTATTATCTTATCTCCTCCTATATTATCCCACAAGGCTCTTTGCCCTTTCTGCAAGGCCCCACTCCTCCCACCGCGCGCATCCAACTGCTCGCATAAGCATCCATGACATTCCAAATCTCCCTATCAGATTTTCTTTTTTTTTTTTCCCTTTCTTTAAACCTCATAATTATCTCTACATATGTCATGAAGGCTTTCTCCTTTGCGCGGCACGTCCCCGCTTCAAAATCCACCAATCCTTGTTGTACGAGTGTTTGCCCTTCCATGTTTGGCATTTTTCTCCAGGGGTCCTCGACATTGACTACCAACGACAACGCTTTCGCTCCCCCTTCCCCTCTACTCGGCCCCGTTGCGGTGTATCCCTGCAAGTACAGGAGACAGTTATAGGGCCGTGTAATCCCCCCCTTCTCTTCCCCCCTCAACAAGAATCTCATTATTATTATCTGTGATACAGAGCAAGTGTGACAGATACTGCGCCTTTTTCTTCCAGCGACAGTAGCGATGGTGTACCTACAAACTTGCTCTAGGCGGATAAAGTGCGACTAATTAACGCCGATAAGAGGCAAATGATAGAGGAGAGGAGGGATTCCCCTGATACTTAATATCCGAAATAGACTGCTGAAGGTCATTTCTTACTAAGCAAACCTGTGCATCCCACGAGGTTTATCTATTTATGATCTGAATTATTACGTAACTAAACTCCCCTTAAGCGAACGACCTCGCATTACCGAAGTGACTGCAACGGAGCAGCACCAAAACAGCCGCCGATGAGTTATATAATCTGACTTTTGATGGTATAGCGAGGGGGAAAGCGCGAACGCAGTCCCCCACTACCAAAAATTGCATGCCCCATCTGCCCCAGTTTGGGGTAGTGGCAGGGGTCAGCACGAGCGTAGTGCAATGCCCGCACCTCTCCCTGGAGGCACCGCCTTGCTGATCACGGTATCCTCGGCACCAGGTAAGTATGCTTGGACGACGTCTCTGCCGCGGAGGCAACCTACAGAGACGCCGCCTTCTGCTCAAGTTACGACCGTTGGGAAATAAAAGAACGTGCCTCTCCCTGCTCCGTGTTGCTTGTCTACCCGGAGAATAACAAATGTTTTCTTGCGAACTCTCAAGCTGTTAATTCAAAACTATTTTGTAGAAGCTGTTACGACCGTGCATCCGCATTTGCGCGCTCTATTGTTCGCCTGTGGGCATGGAAAAGTATTGTGAATATGTGGTGATGGTCCAATGGCTCTAAGTGAGCCTGTTTCCAGGAATCCTGTTTTGTAAGCCTGTTTTGCTTTGTGGACAACCTGCAAATGCCAAATTGACCCTGTCAAGAGAACGTCTGGAAAAACACAAAGAAACGTCCCCCTGCGGGAAATGCAGGAAGTGCTTTCTTTCTTTTGTTCACCCTTCCAGTCGAGAAGCCCTATCGTCCAGTGAGGAATGCCTACTTTCCAAAGGAGACGACAGAGTGACATGTCCGCTGACGTGCAGGACAAGAAAGGAGCATGACGCATACAGCCATTAAATGATTTCCTGGGAATGCAGGAAAGATTTGCAATTGTCGAAAACGGACAATGCTGGGAGCGTATGCGGCGCCCACGTGCACTTGGGTTTCTGAGAAGTAAAACCACTTGCCGGAACCAGCTGCCTATCGATTCTTGACTGAAGAATAGAAATGTACCTCCTCGCCGTTCCCAAGCTTTTCCCGCCAACAAGTGACCAGGCTCAACGAAACAATGCCGGGCCAGTCAGTGCTTCAGACCATCAGTGCAGTGATGTGTTCGATTGGATGCCGATATCTGAGGGGCGTGCCCTGGATTTGGTTGGTCAGCATCTTCAGAGAGGGGCTGGACATAGGGGGTCTTAAGGACGCTGCAGAGCACGAAATGTCGCTCTGGGCCCTGGGTAAACGGCTCATCCAGTCGCTTCTCGCTATGAACTCTTAACGCTTGTCATTTTGCTGATGTACCCTTCTTTTTCATGTAAATATTCTTGTAAATACGTTTTCTCAAAGTGCCAGTAAACCTGCTTGTACATATTTTACCAACTTCGAAGATTCAGTCCTTCTTCAACCCCGAGTCTCTGCACGCTACCAAGTGAAGGCCGGGTCGACGTAGCCCCAGCATCACGACAAAGCCTACTGACCATTATATGTGCACAAAATAGGCTACAAACTCGCACAACACGCTGGCGTATGTCTCAGTGTTGCTAATAGACATGTTTAACGGGTGGTGGCGCCACCTCACACGCCTTCCAACTTCTCGCATTCCTCTACTGCGGCAATGCACTGCAGCGTATTGAGCGATTGAGCGTGCAGAGTTCGTGCCCCCAAGCAGTTCGTACCGGAGAAAGTCCCAGCGATTCGCGCGTTTCCGGCAAGAAACCATCCCCGTGAGTCTCGCAAGTGGCGTCACGGACTCCGATCGCATTGTAGTAGCGACCGTAGCAGAGTGTGCCACGGGACTCGGGTATTGCACAACAGGGGAAGATCACTTGACAAGGGTAACGTAGAACCTGCGTCACGGCTACAATCCTGGCCCTCTCAGCAGTTTTTTTTTTTTGTTACTCTTTTCCGGGCTTTTTCTTTCGAACTTTTTTCCTTGTCTTTTTTTGCGCACGTTCTTTGTAGAGGTCCCGTATTCCTTCCCGATATTCCGCTAACCACGCCCCACCTCCATTTCCCTCTTCGTGCTAACATACATTAAGTGTCCTAGGATTTAACGTGCTTTCTCTACCTGCCGTGTTTTTTTTTTTTTTTCAATTCATTTCACCACCTTTCTACCTGTTTCTTTTCCTCGCCTTGCTTTACATAGCGCAAATATGAAAAAGTTAACCCTCACGGTTTGCGTAGGGTTGTTCAATATGAAAAGGAGCAAAGTTATGCCATTCATTAAGTTACCCGTTCCTCTGTCGTTTATGTGTCAAGTATACTTTTTTGTGTGTTTTATTGATTATAAATGTAACGTCCAAAAGTAATTTTCGCCTTTACTTGAGAAAATAAAACCAACCGTCTTTTTGAGCAAACTGATAGTTCCCTTTCATACTCAGGGACAGTGTACAAAGACTACGTGGGGAAAGCAGCGTCAGAAATCGAGCAGGCAACGCAGCTTGTGGAGGTGGCACGCATACATGCTTACTTGTTTTTTGTTTTTCCTTATAAACCACTTGGCTTAGACGACAATTACTATTTCGAATGAAATTAGAGCATTCTGCGTCTCTCGTACTATACTAAACAGTACCCTAATTTCGGCAATTTAACAAAAAGCACATGCAAATCTGCGTGTATTTCGCCGCTTCGCTCCAAATATAATCTCAAAGCAATTCCTATCAGTTTAAACAAATCTAATAAACCACGTGGCGTAGACGGCCCCCGCCGTGAGTGAGTGATGCAGTGGTAAGACGCGCCCGACTACTGTGCCGGAGTTCCCGGGTCCGACCACGGCGGCTGCGTTTTTCGATGGAGGCGAAACGAAGTGGCGTCCGTGTGCTGTGCGATGTCAGCGCACGTTAAAGATCCTCAGGTGGTCGAAATTACTCCGTAGCCCTCCACAACGGCTCCCCTTTCTCTCATTCCACTTTCACTCCCACCTTCCTCCCTTCCCTTACGGCGCGGTTCAGAGTATTCGCGAGAGTTCAGAGAGTTCGCAGACTGGAGTGGCTTGCTACGGAAAGCGGGTGCTTGGCGCCTCAGCAGAGTGGTTTTCGCCCCTTACGAGCAACTGCTGACTGCATTGCGGATGTTGTCAGCACCATTGAAAACGCCCGCAACACCAGCCAAGTGGGATACCTCATCCTGCTCGACATCAGAAGCGCCTTCGATTGTCTTCCTCACTGGGCAGTGATCGACGCGCTAAAAAACATTGGTGCCACCGGCCGCCTCCTGAACTTCGTCAGTGCGTTCCTCAGCGAGCGAACACTCTCCGTGAAGGTGGGCAACACCTGTAGTGCCCCCCGTCCAGTGCCATGCGGTGTCCCTCAGGGAAGTGTGCTGAGCCCTTTCCTATTCAACATCGTGCTGGCCCAACTACCCTTGTGTCTCCCCCGTGCTGTGCGCGAGTTTGTGCGTGTGTGTGTATATGCGGACGATGTTGCCCTGTTAACCTCATCAACAACCCGCAGCAACGCCTCATCGCTTCGCGACCTTCAGCGTGCGCTCGATGCTGTCACCGCGTTTATTCGCAGTGTCGGCCTCGCAGTGTCGGCCGAAAAAACTGAAGCCCTGCTCTACCATCCCCGTGGTGCTGCAGCCCGCAACAAAACACGCCCTCTTCGCCTGGACGGAACCCCCCTGCCTTGGCGCACAACGGTTGTTTACCTCGGCCTCAAAATTGATGCCCGCATCACCTGGCGCCCTGCGGTGGATAAAGTGTGCGCAGACACCAAGCGCATAGGTAAACTAGCGCTTCGTCTCCTTGCCAAAGGTGAAGGAGACTCTCCCCCGCTCTCTGCAAGAATCCATGAAGCGATCGCCTCAGCCAGAGCATTGTATGCCCTTCCCCTGCTCAGCCTCAGCCCACTCCAATGGAAAAGGCTGGACACATGCCATAGGAACGCCATACGACACATATATGGTCTCCCCAACAGATCTCAGGTGGCAGCGACCTATGCAGAAACCCGCACCATCCCCCTCTCACTAAGAGCTCTCAAAACTGCCCTCAACCACATCGAGCGGCTTCACCGAGCACAAGATGGCTCTGAACTTCTTCGCAGAATTTCAGCCAAACCTAACACACGCATCGGTCGTGTCATGTGCCTCTTCCGTGAGATACTGGGCCCCCCTCCACCGCCCCTTGCTGCTTCACAACCCCCACATGAAATCTGCCCGCCCCGCATCTATCAGGGTCTCCCAGGGGTGAAGAGCAAACGAAACACGCCCGTATGCGAACTTCAGCAAGAGGCCGCATCGAAAATTCACACGGATTTTCGTCACCGAACCCTCATCTTTACTGATGGGTCAGTCCGTCAGCAAGAAAAATCCGCAGCTGCTGCATGTGTGATTCCCGACTTGGACACCTCTAAATTATGCAGGCTACACTTCCCTTCCTCGTCACAAACAGCTGAGATAGCTGCACTCAATCTGGCAGCCACCCTGCTCCCGGAAAGCCCTGAAATTAAAAATGCTGCCATTCTCACCGATTCGAGGGCAGCGCTTCAGGCCCTTGCGCAGCCTAGCAAAGGACCTCGCCTACTGCAAGTATGCGGACGCAACTTCCAACGCCTCGCCGAATCCGGCTGCGATACAGTCCTACAATGGATCCTATCGCACTGTGGGATAGGGGGCAACGAACTTGCTGATGAGCTCGCACGATCAGCCCCCCACCCGTCCGTTCCCATGTGCGCGGACAACACTACATATGACTGTGCTCGTCTTGCAATCGCGCGACACACCATTTCCCACCACCCTGACCCTCGCATCGCCAGCGGCCACCCCTTCCGTGCAGTTAATACTCGCCTCTTCGCCCGGAGAGACTATGTTCTGCTGTTGCGCCTCCGCATCGGATGTGTTTGGACCGGTGTGCGCGCTAGCCGACTACGAGGAATGTCTCCCCTGTGTGCGTCGTGCGGTGACGCAGAAACACTCGAACACGTTCTGTGTATGTGCCCTGCGTACTCGCAACCGCGACACCTCCTTCGGGAAGGTTACCGAAATCTTGGACTTCCCTGTGCTAACACATGTGAGATCCTTCACCCGTCTGGCCCTCCCCACAAAGTGCAAAGTGCTCTAAAAGTGCTCCTGTTATTCCTACGGGACAGTGGACTAAGTGCAAAACTGTGAACACTTTCCATCTTCCCCTAGTGCGCAAATTATTGCCAGCAACTCTCACCAATTCAGTGTGCCACTCCCGCGCTATTCCCCGCATAGCACCAGTTCCATTTTTTTCTTTTATTATCATTACTCTGTTTGTGTTTTTTTTTTCTTTAAGTCCTATAAGGCCCTTTTGCACAAGGACATTCTCTCACTCCTGCGCGCAACCAACTGCCCGCAAATCGTCTAACTTTTATCTGTACCAATTTATGTAATGCCCACAGAATCTTTTTTTTTTTTTTTCTGTGTGTGTGTTTATCATAATCAATTCCTCCGTTACATATTCCATAAGGTCCCATGCACCTTCTGCAAAGGCCCTATCTCCTCCATCTCAAATAATCCCCTCAGACTACTTTTTTTTTTTTTCCTCCCTCCACTTATTATTTTTTTTTTTGTGGTGTTTATTATCATCAATTCTTCCTTTATATATCCCATAAGGTCCCATGCAACCTCTGCAAAGGCCCTTCCTTCCCAGCCTATCTGTTGCATTTCAACTAATGCCCTCAGACTACTTTTTTTTTTCCTCTCTTCTTTTTTTTTTTTTCTTTTGTCTGTTTAGTATCATCAATTCCTCCATTACATATTCCATAAGGTCCCATCCACCTTCTGCAAAGGCCCTATCTCCTGCATTTCAAATAATCCCCTCAGACTTTTTTTTTTTTCTCCCTCCACTTTTTTTTTTTTTGTGGTGTTTATTATCATCAATTCTTCCTTTATATATCCCATAAGGTCCCATGCAACCTCTGCAAAGGCCCTTCCTTCCCAGCCTATCTGTCGCATTTCAAATATGCCCTCAGACTACTTTTTTTTTTATTATTATTATTATTTTTTTTTTATTATTATTATCTTATCTCCTCCTATATTATCCCACAAGGCTCTTTGCCCTTTCTGCAAGGCCCCACTCCTCCCACCGCGCGCATCCAACTGCTCGCATAAGCATCCATGACATTCCAAATCTCCCTATCAGATTTTCTTTTTTTTTTTCCCTTTCTTTAAACCTCATAATTATCTCTACATATGTCATGAAGGCTTTCTCCTTTGCGCGGCACGTCCCCGCTTCAAAATCCA
Organism: Amblyomma maculatum; assembly: GCF_055883805.1. Lineage (NCBI taxonomy): Eukaryota > Metazoa > Arthropoda > Arachnida > Ixodida > Ixodidae > Amblyomma > Amblyomma maculatum. Next base: position 108,846,645 of record NC_139350.1, on the reverse strand, counting down.
CCAATCCTTGTTGTACGAGTGTTTGCCCTTCCATGTTTGGCATTTTTCTCCAGGGGTCCTCGACATTGACTACCAACGACAACGCTTTCGCTCCCCCTTCCCCTCTACTCGGCCCCGTTGCGGTGTATCCCTGCAAGTACAGGAGACAGTTATAGGGCCGTGTAATCCCCCCCTTCTCTTCCCCCCTCAACAAGAATCTCATTATTATTATCTGTGATACAGAGCAAGTGTGACAGATACTGCGCCTTTTTCTTCCAGCGACAGTAGCGATGGTGTACCTACAAACTTGCTCTAGGCGGATAAAGTGCGACTAATTAACGCCGATAAGAGGCAAATGATAGAGGAGAGGAGGGATTCCCCTGATACTTAATATCCGAAATAGACTGCTGAAGGTCATTTCTTACTAAGCAAACCTGTGCATCCCACGAGGTTTATCTATTTATGATCTGAATTATTACGTAACTAAACTCCCCTTAAGCGAACGACCTCGCATTACCGAAGTGACTGCAACGGAGCAGCACCAAAACAGCCGCCGATGAGTTATATAATCTGACTTTTGATGGTATAGCGAGGGGGAAAGCGCGAACGCAGTCCCCCACTACCAAAAATTGCATGCCCCATCTGCCCCAGTTTGGGGTAGTGGCAGGGGTCAGCACGAGCGTAGTGCAATGCCCGCACCTCTCCCTGGAGGCACCGCCTTGCTGATCACGGTATCCTCGGCACCAGGTAAGTATGCTTGGACGACGTCTCTGCCGCGGAGGCAACCTACAGAGACGCCGCCTTCTGCTCAAGTTACGACCGTTGGGAAATAAAAGAACGTGCCTCTCCCTGCTCCGTGTTGCTTGTCTACCCGGAGAATAACAAATGTTTTCTTGCGAACTCTCAAGCTGTTAATTCAAAACTATTTTGTAGAAGCTGTTACGACCGTGCATCCGCATTTGCGCGCTCTATTGTTCGCCTGTGGGCATGGAAAAGTATTGTGAATATGTGGTGATGGTCCAATGGCTCTAAGTGAGCCTGTTTCCAGGAATCCTGTTTTGTAAGCCTGTTTTGCTTTGTGGACAACCTGCAGATGCCAAATTGACCCTGTCAAGAGAACGTCTGGAAAAACACAAAGAAACGTCCCCCTGCGGGAAATGCAGGAAGTGCTTTCTTTCTTTTGTTCACCCTTCCAGTCGAGAAGCCCTATCGTCCAGTGAGGAATGCCTACTTTCCAAAGGAGACGACAGAGTGACATGTCCGCTGACGTGCAGGACAAGAAAGGAGCATGACGCATACAGCCATTAAATGATTTCCTGGGAATGCAGGAAAGATTTGCAATTGTCGAAAACGGACAATGCTGGGAGCGTATGCGGCGCCCACGTGCACTTGGGTTTCTGAGAAGTAAAACCACTTGCCGGAACCAGCTGCCTATCGATTCTTGACTGAAGAATAGAAATGTACCTCCTCGCCGTTCCCAAGCTTTTCCCGCCAACAAGTGACCAGGCTCAACGAAACAATGCCGGGCCAGTCAGTGCTTCAGACCATCAGTGCAGTGATGTGTTCGATTGGATGCCGATATCTGAGGGGCGTGCCCTGGATTTGGTTGGTCAGCATCTTCAGAGAGGGGCTGGACATAGGGGGTCTTAAGGACGCTGCAGAGCACGAAATGTCGCTCTGGGCCCTGGGTAAACGGCTCATCCAGTCGCTTCTCGCTATGAACTCTTAACGCTTGTCATTTTGCTGATGTACCCTTCTTTTTCATGTAAATATTCTTGTAAATACGTTCTCTCAAAGTGCCAGTAAACCTGCTTGTACATATTTTACCAACTTCGAAGATTCAGTCCTTCTTCAACCCCGAGTCTCTGCACGCTACCAAGTGAAGGCCGGGTCGACGTAGCCCCAGCATCACGACTACTGGTGACCAGCGTTGGGATCTGAATCTACAAGCCACAACATCTGATGACTGGAGGTGGGATCTGGATCTACAAGCTACAACATCTGGTGATTCGAGGTGGATCAGAATCTACAAGCCACATCTTGTGATCGGAGGTGGCATCTCAAGCAACAAGCAGGCGCAACAATCGGCCAACAAGAGAGCAGCTCGGAACATCGATCGCATGTGTGGGTGAGTGCTTGGCTTTTCTTCTGATGTGGACCAGGTTCTAGAACAGGGTTAGATTTTAGAACTGGTAAAGAGAGTGTGGAAACGCCTTTAGGTTTGGTAGTTTGCACAGTTGTTTTGGAAGTAGCCGACACTCGGAGCGATCATGGACCTACAAAAGCTGCAGAAACCGGAACTGTTGCAATTGTGTGAGGAATTGGGAATTGATACAAGTGGTTTGGTACGAAAACCTTTGATTATAAAGGCAATCACAGATTTCGGAACCGATGATGAGGAGCTCAGTGAAGCATGGAACCTCATCGGTCAAAAAAAGGAGCAGCTCAGACAGCAGAAAGAGCGGGAAAAAGAGGAAAAGGAGCGGGAAAAAGAGGAAAAGGAGCGCGAACGTGAGAGGGAAAGAGAGGAAAAGAAGCTAGACATTGAGCTCCGGAAATTAGAACTAGAGTTGAGCAAGAGGTCGGGCGATTGTCCCCAGCTAGCGGTACCTCGTCTCAACAAGGAGGCAGATTTCAATATGTCAAAGTACATGCAGCCATATGTGATATCAGGGGATATCGGTCTGTATCTGGCTAACTTTGAGCGAACCTGCGAAAAACTGTCCTTCCAGCGAGACACTTGGTCTCAGAGATTATTGACGGTTCTGCCCTGCGAGGCAGCGGAGGTTGTCGCGCGGCTAAGCAAGGAGGACGCGGACAACTACGAGAAGGTCAAAGCTTGCCTTCTGAGAAAGTATAGGCTTAGCGCCGAGGCGTTCAGACAACGTTTTCGGAACGCTACTAAGTCCAGGGACGAGAGTTACCCTGAATTCCTGTACAATTTAAGAGTTAATTTGGGCGAGTGGCTAAAGAGCACTGATTCCTACAGTGATAGGGACGCTGTAGTCGAGCGAATTCTTTTGGAGCAGTTTTATAACTGCCTCCCAGAAAAAGAAAGAAATTGGTTACAGGACCGAGGCGAAATTAATTCGGCAACTGAAGCTGCCGAACTTATTGAGGAGTATGCTTCGCGCCGACAATTCAGCAACCCAGCAGTGGATAGGCCCCGCAATCCCAAGTTCAGTGTAAATAACCGTCAGAAAAGGCACTTTGCTAGATTTGCAAACGAAGAAAGGAAGGCTTCTTCAGGCAAACGCCCTAGAAATGACGGCAGTGAGAAAAGTGGGGAAGTGACCAACGCGCAGAACACAAAGAACAAGCTTGGGGCTAGGAAGCCGCTCACATGCTTTAGGTGTAATGAGCAGGGTCACATTGCCGTCAACTGCCGGAAAGAAAAGTTTGCTTTCTCGTATGTCAGTGACTGCGATGAAAATATGCAGCTTTTGGAACCCTACCTGCATGACCTAGTAGTCAACGGGAAGCCTTGCAAGGTACTGCGCGATTCGGCCGCAACGATGGATGTTGTCCATCCGGCGTATGTGTCGCCTTCCGACTATACAGGACAGTGTGCATGGATCCGACAGGTAGTTGAGGAACAGAGTGTGTGCTTGCCAATCGCGAACGTGGTCATCGAGGGCCCTTTCGGCGAGTTAACAACCGAGGCTGCCGTTTCAGGAAAGCTTCCTAAGTGCTATCCGTATTTGTTTTCCAACAAATCGGACATGCTACTGCGAAAGAGGGGCATCCTTTTCGGAGACAGAGTTGTGCAAGCCTTAACACGTTCAAAGGCGCGAGAACTAGCTACACTGCTCATTCCAGAAAAATCCACCGCGGAGGAAACGGCAGCTAAAACAGTGGTCGATGCGGAAGATAGCGGGTCAGAAAACTTTGAGAGCGAGGCATCTCAGATAAGTCAACATGAAAGTGAGCTTGATAAGACACGGAATGAGGACGTTCTTGAGAGTAACCTCTTGCCGCCAGTGTCTAGTAATCTCACGAGACTTTTAAGTGGAACCCGAGAGGACTTAGCTATAGAGCAAGCCAATGATCCCAAGATACAGGAGATAAGGGAGCGCCACCGCGCCACTAAGACAGCAAACAATATTTCTTTCGAGATGAGAAAGGGAGTGCTGTATCGCTTATTCAAGGATAAGCGCGGAGTAGAGCGGGACCAATTAGTCGTTCCCCAAAAGTACCGCGGAGACTTACTGCGACTTTCCCATGGCAGCTCGTGGTCATGTCACCTTGGAATAAAGAAAACAAAGCAGAGGCTGTTGCAAGAATACTATTGGCCTGGATGTTTTAAGGACACGGAAAATTTTGTACGGTCATGCGACACGTGCCAGCGGGTTGGAAAGGCGCAAGATAAGTGGAAAGCTCCGATGGTGTTAGTACCAATCATTACCGAGCCGTTTCACCGGTTAGTAATAGATGTAGTTGGGCCACTTCCTGGGACAGAGTCAGGGTACCGTTATATCCTCACTATGTTATGCCCAGCCACAAAGTTTCCAGAGGCTGTTCCGCTGCGCGAGGTGACGTCCGAGAGTGTAGTGGATTCGCTGCTGTCAGTGTTTGCACGAGTTGGATTCCCTTCCGAGGTCCAAAGTGATCAGGGTAGCGTTTTCACGAGTGTCCTCACCACCTCATTTCTCGAGCGATGCGGCATTAAGGTAGTGCATAGCTCGATCCATCATCCGCAGAGCAACAGCGTAGAAAGATGGCACTCTGTTCTCAAACGAGTCCTGAGGGGACTGTGCTATGAAAACAAGCGCGAATGGGATACCTGCCTGCCTGCAGCGCTTTTCGCTTTGCGGTCAGTGCCGCACGAATCCACTGGATTTAGCCCAGCCGAGTTGGTGTACGGAAGGTCACTGCGCTCACCTTTGCGAATGGTGCGCGAAGCCTGGGAGGGGCGCGGAGAAGACCCAACAGTAGTAGAATTCATTCTGAACCTCTTGAATCGCTTACATAACACTAAGGAACTCGTTGAGGCCAGCATGAAGTCAGCCCAGGCTCGTTCCAAGGTGTACTATGATAAGACAGCCCGTCAAAGGACGTTTTGTATCGGGGACCAGGTGATGTTGCTGAGAAGTTCAAGGCAGAATAAGCTCGAAGTACAGTGGGAAGGACCGGCTGAAGTCGTTGCAAAGCTTTCTAACACTAACTACGCAGTGAAAATTCCCGGTAGGCGTAAAGAAGTGCGCATTTATCATTGCAATCTTATGAAGCCTTATGTGCAGAGGGAAGCCGTGGTAAATCTAACGTTAAACCTTCCCGAGGAGATGGGGGACAACTTGATTTGCCTCAGCGGAAAAGGAAGCAACGCTCAGGAGCTTCTCAAAAAGACGGAGCAGAGAGGAGAACTAAAGAAATCCCAGCTGTCCGATCTGGGCGAGATAATAACAGAGTTTGAGGCCTGCTTCGTGGACAGGCCAGGCAGAACTGATTTGACTGAGCACGATATTGAGCTGACTTCAGACGTGCCAGTGCGATCAAGGTGCTACCGATTTTCTCCAAGGCAAAGAGAAATTCTGGATAGGGAAGTAACTCGCATGCTGGAATTGGGAGTAATAAAACCCTCGGAAAGCGATTATGCTTCGCCTATGATCTTAGTAGAAGCTCCAGGTAAAGACCCTAGGCCTGTGGTAGACTACCGAAAGCTAAATTCTCTCACCAGGGATCAAGTGTATCCTATTCCGAATATTGAGGAGAGAGTAGAACAGGTCAGTAGAGCGGCATATGTGACTACGCTGGACCTTACTCGAGGATACTGGCAAGTACCGCTCACTGAACGCGCCAGCAGATACGCGGCTTTCGTCACTCCGACGGGCAGCTACCAGCCAACAATGATGAGTTTCGGGCTCAAAAATGCTCCATTTTGTTTTTCCCGACTCATGGATAGGGTTTTAAAGGGGTGTGAAACATTCGCAGTGCCTTACTTAGATGACATTGCGGTTTTTTCCGACTCATGGGCGGACCATATGGTACATCTAAGAGCTGTACTGAGCCTTTTGCGTCAAGCTGGACTAACCGTAAAGGCCGAGAAATGTTGCCTGGCAAGGGCGACCGTGGACTACTTGGGTCACAATGTAGGTCAAGGTTTCAGGAAACCCAGCGAGATTAAGATTTCTGCGGTAGCAGACTACCCGCGGCCGAGCACGAAGACGGAAATTCGAGCATTCCTGGGTCTGAATGGGTACTACAATCACTACATTCCTAACTATTCAGCTTTGGCTAGCCCTCTGACCGACGCTCTCCGCAAGACAGAACCGACAAATGTAGTCTGGGACGAACAAAAGGAAGCCTCCTTCGTAAACCTGAAGGCTGTGCTGATTAGCCGTCCGGTATTGCGAGCTCCAGACTATGGCCGAAAATTCACGGTCCAGTGTGATGCCAGTGATCGAGGGTTAGGTGCTGTTCTCTGCCAGAGAGATGACGACGGTAATGAGCACCCCGTGCTCTACTTGAGCAGAAAACTGAGTTCTAGAGAGAGGGCTTATTGCGCGTCAGAGAAAGAATGCGCTTGCATTGTATGGGCCATTCAAAAATTGCAGTGCTATCTTGGAGGGGCCAAATTCACCGTAGAGACGGACCATTGTCCCCTGGCTTGGCTGCAAACTGCGACATCGAAGAACAGTCGCCTTCTTAGGTGGAGCTTGATTTTACAGCAGTACAATTTTGAAATAAGATACAAAAAGGGGAAGTTAAATGGGAATGCGGACGCGCTAAGCCGCTGTTTCTAAGCAGTCCGAGGTGTTCCTCACCATGTATCCAAATTGATAATCAGGTTTTTATTTTTTTTTCTCGTGCGCTTGTATATGTGTGACTATGTAAAGCAGCACGTTTGGTTTTCTAGGAATACGTGGGTCCTGAACGTCTTGAGAGTGGGCTTTTCTCGAACAACAATGGCAGTTTTCTTTTGACCTGGTCTCTTCAGACGGGAGCCGAGTGCTTGCTTCGACATGTGGTTGAGTTTCAGACAGCTCGAGCAATTTGGCCTACGACAATCAAGACAACGCGACAAGCAACAGCGAGCTTCAAGCGTTCACGTGCAGGCCATTAAGTCGTCTCTTCATGCAGCAGCTGCGGCTGCTGCCCTCCGAGTCTCTTCTGGCGGGGGAGGAGGCTGTTACGACCGTGCATCCGCATTTGCGCGCTCTATTGTTCGCCTGTGGGCATGGAAAAGTATTGTGAATATGTGGTGATGGTCCAATGGCTCTAAGTGAGCCTGTTTCCAGGAATCCTGTTTTGTAAGCCTGTTTTGCTTTGTGGACAACCTGCAAATGCCAAATTGACCCTGTCAAGAGAACGTCTGGAAAAACACAAAGAAACGTCCCCCTGCGGGAAATGCAGGAAGTGCTTTCTTTCTTTTGTTCACCCTTCCAGTCCAGAAGCCCTATCGTCCAGTGAGGAATGCCTACTTTCCAAAGGAGACGACAGAGTGACATGTCCGCTGACGTGCAGGACAAGAAAGGAGCATGACGCATACAGCCATTAAATGATTTCCTGGGAATGCAGGAAAGATTTGCAATTGTCGAAAACGGACAATGCTGGGAGCGTATGCGGCGCCCACGTGCACTTGGGTTTCTGAGAAGTAAAACCACTTGCCGGAACCAGCTGCCTATCGATTCTTGACTGAAGAATAGAAATGTACCTCCTCGCCGTTCCCAAGCTTTTCCCGCCAACAAGTGACCAGGCTCAACGAAACAATGCCGGGCCAGTCAGTGCTTCAGACCATCAGTGCAGTGATGTGTTCGATTGGATGCCGATATCTGAGGGGCGTGCCCTGGATTTGGTTGGTCAGCATCTTCAGAGAGGGGCTGGACATAGGGGGTCTTAAGGACGCTGCAGAGCACGAAATGTCGCTCTGGGCCCTGGGTAAACGGCTCATCCAGTCGCTTCTCGCTATGAACTCTTAACGCTTGTCATTTTGCTGATGTACCCTTCTTTTTCATGTAAATATTCTTGTAAATACGTTTTCTCAAAGTGCCAGTAAACCTGCTTGTACATATTTTACCAACTTCGAAGATTCAGTCCTTCTTCAACCCCGAGTCTCTGCACGCTACCAAGTGAAGGCCGGGTCGACGTAGCCCCAGCATCACGACAAAGCCTACTGACCATTATATGTGCACAAAATAGGCTACAAACTCGCACAACACGCTGGCGTATGTCTCAGTGTTGCTAATAGACATGTTTAACGGGTGGTGGCGCCACCTCACACGCCTTCCAACTTCTCGCATTCCTCTACTGCGGCAATGCACTGCAGCGTATTGAGCGATTGAGCGTGCAGAGTTCGTGCCCCCAAGCAGTTCGTACCGGAGAAAGTCCCAGCGATTCGCGCGTTTCCGGCAAGAAACCATCCCCGTGAGTCTCGCAAGTGGCGTCACGGACTCCGATCGCATTGTAGTAGCGACCGTAGCAGAGTGTGCCACGGGACTCGGGTATTGCACAACAGGGGAAGATCACTTGACAAGGGTAACGTAGAACCTGCGTCACGGCTACAATCCTCGCCCTCTCAGCAGTTTTTTTTTTTTTTTTACTCTTTTCCGGGCTTTTTCTTTCGAACTTTTTTCCTTGTCTTTTTTTGCGCACGTTCTTTGTAGAGGTCCCGTATTCCTTCCCGATATTCCGCTAACCACGCCCTACCTCCATTTCCCTCTTCGTGCTAACATACATTAAGTGTCCTAGGATTTAACGTGCTTTCTCTACCTGCCGTGTTTTTTTTTTTTCAATTCATTTCACCACCTTTCTACCTGTTTCTTTTCCTCGCCTTGCTTTACATAGCGCAAATATGAAAAAGTTAACCCTCACGGTCTGCGTAGGGTTGTTCAATATTCAATATGAAAAGGAGCAAAGTTATGCCATTCATTAAGTTACCCGTTCCTCTGTCGTTTATGTGTCAAGTATACTTTTTTGTGTGTTTTATTGATTATAAATGTAACGTCCAAAAGTAATTTTCGCCTTTACTTGAGAAAATAAAACGAACCGTCTTTTTGAGCAAACTGATAGTTCCCTTTCATACTCGGAGACAGTGTACAAAGACTACGTGGGGAAAGCAGCGTCAGAAATCGAGCAGGCAACGCAGCTTGTGGAGGTGGCACGCATACATGCTTACTTGTTTTTTGTTTTTCCTTATAAACCACTTGGCTTAGACGACAATTACTATTTCGAATGAAATTAGAGCATTCTGCGTCTCTCGTACTATACTAAACAGTACCCTAATTTCGGCAATTTAACAAAAAGCACATGCAAATCTGCGTGTATTTCGCCGCTTCGCTCCGAATATAATCTCAAAGCAATTCCTATCAGTTTAAACAAATCTAATAAACCACGTGGCGTAGACGGCCCCCGCCGTGAGTGAGTGATGCAGTGGTAAGACGCGCCCGACTACTGTGCCGGAGTTCCCGGGTCCGACCACGGCGGCTGCGTTTTTCGATGGAGGCGAAACGAAGTGGCGTCCGTGTGCTGTGCGATGTCAGCGCACGTTAAAGATCCTCAGGTGGTCGAAATTACTCCGTAGCCCTCCACAACGGCTCCCCTTTCTCTCATTCCACTTTCACTCCCACCTTCCTCCCTTCCCTTACGGCGCGGTTCAGAGTATTCGCGAGAGTTCAGAGAGTTCGCAGACTGGAGTGGCTTGCTACGGAAAGCGGGTGCTTGGCGCCTCAGCAGAGTGGTTTTCGCCCCTTACGAGCAACTGCTGACTGCATTGCGGATGTTGTCAGCACCATTGAAAACGCCCGCAACACCAGCCAAGTGGGATACCTCATCCTGCTCGACATCAGAAGCGCCTTCGATTGTCTTCCTCACTGGGCAGTGATCGACGCGCTAAAAAACATTGGTGCCACCGGCCGCCTCCTGAACTTCGTCAGTGCGTTCCTCAGCGAGCGAACACTCTCCGTGAAGGTGGGCAACACCTGTAGTGCCCCCCGTCCAGTGCCATGCGGTGTCCCTCAGGGAAGTGTGCTGAGCCCTTTCCTATTCAACATCGTGCTGGCCCAACTACCCTTGTGTCTCCCCCGTGCTGTGCGCGAGTTTGTGCGTGTGTGTGTATATGCGGACAATGTTGCCCTGTTCACCTCATCAACAACCCGCAGCAACGCCTCATCGCTTCGCGACCTTCAGCGTGCGCTCGATGCTGTCACCGCGTTTATTCGCAGTGTCGGACTCGCAGTGTCGGCCGAAAAAACTGAAGCCCTGCTCTACCATCCCCGTGGTGCTGCAGCCCGCAACAAAACACGCCCTCTTCGCCTGGACGGAACCCCCCTGCCTTGGCGCACAACGGTTGTTTACCTCGGCCTCAAAATTGATGCCCGCATCACCTGGCGCCCTGCGGTGGATAAAGTGTGCGCAGACACCAAGCGCATAGGTAAACTAGCGCTTCGTCTCCTTGCCAAAGGTGAAGGAGCCTCTCCCCCGCTCTGTGCAAGAATCCATGAAGCGATCGCCTCAGCCAGAGCATTGTATGCCCTTCCCCTGCTCAGCCTCAGCCCACTCCAATGGAAAAGGCTGGACACATGCCATAGGAACGCCATACGACACATATATGGTCTCCCCAACGGATCTCAGGTGGCAGCGACCTATGCAGAAACCCGCACCATCCCCCTCTCACTAAGAGCACTCAAAACTGCCCTCAACCACATCGAGCGGCTTCACCGAGCACAAGATGGCTCTGAACTTCTTCGCAGAATTTCAGCCAAACCTAACACACGCATCGGTCGTGTCATGTGCCTCTTCCGTGAGATACTGGGCCCCCCTCCACCGCCCCTTGCTGCTTCACAACCCCCACATGAAATCTGCCCGCCCCGCATCTATCAGGGTCTCCCAGGGGTGAAGAGCAAACGAAACACGCCCGTATGCGAACTTCAGCAAGAGGCCGAATCCAAAATTCACACGGATTTTCGTCACCGAACCCTCATCTTTACTGATGGGTCAGTCCGTCAGCAAGAAAAATCCGCAGCTGCTGCATGTGTGATTCCCGACTTGGACACCTCTAAATTATGCAGGCTACACTTCCCTTCCTCGTCACAAACAGCTGAGATAGCTGCACTCAATCTGGCAGCCACCCTGCTCCTGGAAAGCCCTGAAATTAAAAATGCTGCCATTCTCACCGATTCGAGGGCAGCGCTTCAGGCCCTTGCGCAGCCTAGCAAAGGACCTCGCCTACTGCAAGTATGCGCACGCAACTTCCAACGCCTCGCCGAATCCGGCTGCGATACAGTCCTACAATGGATCCCATCGCACTGTGGGATAGGGGGCAACGAACTTGCTGATGAGTTCGCTCGATCAGCCCACCACCCGTCCGTTCCCATGTGCGCGGACAACACTACATATGACTGTGCTCGTCTTGCAATCGCGCGACACACCATTTCCCACCACCCTGACCCTCGCATCGCCAGCGGCCACCCCTTCCGTGCAGTTAATACTCGCCTCTTCGCCCGGAGAGACTATGTTCTGCTGTTGCGCCTCCGCATCGGATGTGTTTGGACCGGTGTGCGCGCTAGCCGACTACGAGGAATGTCTCCCCTGTGTGCGTCGTGCGGTGACGCAGAAACACTCGAACACGTTCTGTGTATGTGCCCTGCGTACTCGCAACCGCGACACCTCCTTCGGGAAGGTTACCGAAATCTTGGACTTCCCTGTGCTAACACATGTGAGATCCTTCACCCGTCTGGCCCTCCCCACAAAGTGCAAAGTGCCCTAAAAGTGCTCCTGTTATTCCTACGGGACAGTGGACTAAGTGCAAAACTGTGAACACTTTCCATCTTCCCCTAGTGCGCAAATTATTGCCAGCAACTCTCACCAATTCAGTGTGCCACTCCCGCGCTATTCCCCGCATAGCACCAGTTCCATTTTTTTCTTTTATTATCATTACTCTGTTTGTGTTTTTTTTTTCTTTAAGTCCTATAAGGCCCTTTTGCACAAGGACCTTCTCTCACTCCTGCGCGCAACCAACTGCCCGGAAATCGTCTAACTTTTATCTGTACCAATTTATGTAATGCCCACAGAATCTTTTTTTTTTCTGTGTGTGTGTTTATCATAATCAATTCCTCCGTTACATATTCCATAAGGTCCCATGCACCTTCTGCAAAGGCCCTATCTCCTCCATCTCAAATAATCCCCTCAGACTACTTTTTTTTTTTTCCTCCCTCCACTTATTATTTTTTTTTGTGGTGTTTATTATCATCAATTCTTCCTTTATATATCCCATAAGGTCCCATGCAACCTCTGCAAAGGCCCTTCCTTCCCAGCCTATCTGTTGCATTTCAACTAATGCCCTCAGACTACTTTTTTTTCCTCTCTTCTTTTTTTTTTTTCTTTTGTCTGTTTAGTATCATCAATTCCTCCGTTACATATTCCATAAGGTCCCATCCACCTTCTGCAAAGGCCCTATCTCCTGCATTTCAAATAATCCCCTCAGACTTTTTTTTTTTTTCTCCCTCCACTTTTTTTTTTTTTTTTGTGGTGTTTATTATCATCAATTCTTCCTTTATATATCCCATAAGGTCCCATGCAACCTCTGCAAAGGCCCTTCCTTCCCAGCCTATCTGTCGCATTTCAAATATGCCCTCAGACTACTTTTTTTTATTATTATTATTATTATTTTTTTTTTTATTATTATTATCTTATCTCCTCCTATATTATCCCACAAGGCTCTTTGCCCCTTCTGCAAGGCCCCACTCCTCCCACCGCGCGCATCCAACTGCTCGCATAAGCATCCATGACATTCCAAATCTCCCTATCAGATTTTCTTTTTTTTTTTCCCTTTCTTTAAACCTCATAATTATCTCTACATATGTCATGAAGGCTTTCTCCTTTGCGCGGCACGTCCCCGCTTCAAAATCCACCAATCCTTGTTGTACGAGTGTTTGCCCTTCCATGTTTGGCATTTTTCTCCAGGGGTCCTCGACATTGACTATCAACGACAACGCTTTCGCTCCCCCTTCCCCTCTACTCGGCCCCGTTGCGGTGTATCCCTGCAAGTACAGGAGACAGTTATAGGGCCGTGTAATCCCCCCCTTCTCTTCCCCCCTCAACAAGAATCTCATTATTATTATCTGTCATACAGAGCAAGTGTGACAGATACTGCGCCTTTTTCTTCCAGCGACAGTAGCGATGGTGTACCTACAAACTTGCTCTAGGCGGATAAAGTGCGACTAATTAACGCCGATAAGACGCAAATGATAGAGGAGAGGAGGGATTCCCCTGATACTTAATATCCGAAATAGACTGCTGAAGGTCATTTCTTACTAAGCAAACCTGTGCATCCCACGAGGTTTATCTATTTATGATCTGAATTATTACGTAACTAAACTCCCCTTAAGCGAACGACCTCGCATTACCGAAGTGCCTGCAACGGAGCAGCACCAAAACAGCCGCCGATGAGTTATATAATCTGACTTTTGATGGTATAGCGAGGGGGAAAGCGCGAACGCAGTCCCCCACTACCAAAAATGGCATGCCCCATCTGCCCCAGTTTGGGGTAGTGGCAGGGGTCAGCACGAGCGTAGTGCAATGCCCGCACCTCTCCCTGGAGGCACCGCCTTCCTGATCACGGTAGCCTCGGCACCAGGTAAGTATGCTTGGACGACGTCTCTGCCGCGGAGGCAACCTACAGAGACGCCGCCTTCTGCTCAAATTACGACCGTTGGGAAATAAAAGAACGTGCCTCTCCCTGCTCCGTGTTGCTTGTCTACCCGGAGAATAACAAATGTTTTCTTGCGAACTCTCAAGCTGTTAATTCAAAACTATTTTGTAGAAGCCTACTGACCATTATATGTGCACAAAATAGGCTACAAACTCGCACAACACGCTGGCGTATGTCTCAGTGTTGCTAATAGACATGTTTAACGGGTGGTGGCGCCAACTCACACGCCTTCCAACTTCTCGCATTCCTCTACTGCGGCAATGCACTGCAGCGTATTGAGCGATTGAGCGTGCAGAGTTCGTGCCCCCAAGCAGTTCGTACCGGAGAAAGTCCCAGCGATTCGCGCGTTTCCGGCAAGAAACCATCCCCGTGAGTCTCGCAAGTGGCGTCACGGACTCCGATCGCATTGTAGTAGCGACCGTAGCAGAGTGTGCCACGGGACTCGGGTATTGCACAACAGGGGAAGATCACTTGACAAGGGTAACGTAGAACCTGCGTCACGGCTACAATCCTCGCCCTCTCAGCAGTTTTTTTTTTTTTTTTTTACTCTTTTCCGGGCTTTTTCTTTCGAACATTTTTCCTTGTCTTTTTTTGCGCACGTTCTTTGTAGAGGTCCCGTATTCCTTCCCGATATTCCGCTAACCACGCCCTACCTCCATTTCCCTCTTCGTGCTAACATACATTAAGTGTCCTAGGATTTAACGTGCTTTCTCTACCTGCCGTGTTTTTTTTTTTTTTTTTTCAATTCATTTCACCACCTTTCTACCTGTTTCTTTTCCTCGCCTTGCTTTACATAGCGCAAATATGAAAAAGTTAACCCTCACGGTCTGCGTAGGGTTGTTCAATATGAAAAGGAGCAAAGTTATGTCATTCATTAAGTTACCCGTTCCTCTGTCGTTTATGTGTCAAGTATACTTTTTTGTGTGTTTTATTGATTATAAATGTAACTACCAAAAGTAATTTTCGCCTTTACTTGAGAAAATAAAACGAACCGTCTTTTTGAGCAAACTGATAGTTCCCTTTCATACTCGGAGACAGTGTACAAAGACTACGTGGGGAAAGCAGCGTCAGAAATCGAGCAGGCAACGCAGCTTGTGGAGGTGGCACGCATACATGCTTACTTGTTTTTTGTTTTTCCTTATAAACCATTTGGCTTAGACGACAATTACTATTTCGAATGAAATTAGAGCATTCTGCGTCTCTCGTACTATACTAAACAGTACCCTAATTTCGGCAATTTAACAAAAAGCACATGCAAATCTGCGTGTATTTCGCCGCTTCGCTCCGAATATAATCTCAAAGCAATTCCTATCAGTTTAAACAAATCTAATAAACCACGTGGCGTAGACGGCCCCCGCCGTGAGTGAGTGATGCAGTGGTAAGACGCGCCCGACTACTGTGCCGGAGTTCCCGGGTCCGACCACGGCGGCTGCGTTTTTCGATGGAGGCGAAACGAAGTGGCGTCCGTGTGCTGTGCGATGTCAGCGCACGTTAAAGATCCTCAGGTGGTCGAAATTACTCCGTAGCCCTCCACAACGGCTCCCCTTTCTCTCATTCCACTTTCACTCCCACCTTCCTCCCTTCCCTTACGGCGCGGTTCAGAGTATTCGCGAGAGTTGAGAGAGTTCGCAGACTGGAGTGGCTTGCTACGGAAAGCGGGTGCTTGGCGCCTCAGCAGAGTGGTTTTCGCCCCTTACGAGCAACTGCTGACTGCATTGTGGATGTTGTCAGCACCATTGAAAACGCCCGCAACACCAGCCAAGTGGGATACCTCATCCTGCTCGACATCAGAAGCGCCTTCGATTGTCTTCCTCACTGGGCAGTGATCGACGCGCTAAAAAACATTGGTGCCACCGGCCGCCTCCTGAACTTCGTCAGTGCGTTCCTCAGCGAGCGAACACTCTCCGTGAAGGTGGGCAACACCTGTAGTGCCCCCCGTCCAGTGCCATGCGGTGTCCCTCAGGGAAGTGTGCTGAGCCCTTTCCTATTCAACATCGTGCTGGCCCAACTACCCTTGTGTCTCCCCCGTGCTGTGCGCGAGTTTGTGCGTGTGTGTGTATATACGGACGATGTTGCCCTGTTCGCCTCATCAACAACCCGCAGCAACGCCTCATCGCTTCGCGACCTTCAGCGTGCGCTCGATGCTGTCACCGCGTTTATTCGCAGTGTCGGCCTCGCAGTGTCGGCCGAAAAAACTGAAGCCCTGCTCTACCATCCCCGTGGTGCTGCAGCCCGCAACAAAACACGCCCTCTTCGCCTGGACGGAACCCCCCTGCCTTGGCGCACAACGGTTGTTTACCTCGGCCTCAAAATTGATGCCCGCATCACCTGGCGCCCTGCGGTGGATAAAGTGTGCGCAGACACCAAGCGCATAGGTAAACTAGCGCTTCGTCTCCTTGCCAAAGGTGAAGGAGCCTCTCCCCCGCTCTGTGCAAGAATCCATGAAGCGATCGCCTCAGCCAGAGCATTGTATGCCCTTCCCCTGCTCAGCCTCAGCCCACTCCAATGGAAAAGGCTGGACACATGCCATAGGAACGCCATACGACACATATATGGTCTCCCCAACGGATCTCAGGTGGCAGCGACCTATGCAGAAACCCGCACCATTCCCCTCTCACTAAGAGCACTCAAAACTGCCCTCAACCACATCGAGCGGCTTCACCGAGCACAAGATGGCTCTGAACTTCTTCGCAGAATTTCAGCCAAACCTAACACACGCATCGGTCGTGTCATGTGCCTCTTCCGTGAGATACTGGGCCCCCCTCCACCGCCCCTTGCTGCTTCACAACCCCCACATGAAATCTGCCCGCCCCGCATCTATCAGGGTCTCCCAGGGGTGAAGAGCAAACGAAACACGCCCGTATGCGAACTTCAGCAAGAGGCCGAATCCAAAATTCACACGGATTTTCGTCACCGAACCCTCATCTTTACTGATGGGTCAGTCCGTCAGCAAGAAAAATCCGCAGCTGCTGCATGTGTGATTCCCGACTTGGACACCTCTAAATTATGCAGGCTACACTTCCCTTCCTCGTCACAAACAGCTGAGATAGCTGCACTCAATCTGGCAGCCACCCTGCTCCTGGAAAGCCCTGAAATTAAAAATGCTGCCATTCTCACCGATTCGAGGGCAGCGCTTCAGGCCCTTGCGCAGCCTAGCAAAGGACCTCGCCTACTGCAAGTATGCGCACGCAACTTCCAACGCCTCGCCGAATCCGGCTGCGATACAGTCCTACAATGGATCCCATCGCACTGTGGGATAGGGGGCAACGAACTTGCTGATGAGCTCGCTCGATCAGCCCACCACCCGTCCGTTCCCATGTGCGCGGACAACACTACATATGACTGTGCTCGTCTTGCAATCGCGCGACACACCATTTCCCACCACCCTGACCCTCGCATCGCCAGCGGCCACCCCTTCCGTGCAGTTAATACTCGCCTCTTCGCCCGGAGAGACTATGTTCTGCTGTTGCGCCTCCGCATCGGATGTGTTTGGACCGGTGTGCGCGCTAGCCGACTACGAGGAATGTCTCCCCTGTGTGCGTCGTGCGGTGACGCAGAAACACTCGAACACGTTCTGTGTATGTGCCCTGCGTACTCGCAACCGCGACACCTCCTTCGGGAAGGTTACCGAAATCTTGGACTTCCCTGTGCTAACACATGTGAGATCCTTCACCCGTCTGGCCCTCCCCACAAAGTGCAAAGTGCCCTAAAAGTGCTCCTGTTATTCCTACGGGACAGTGGACTAAGTGCAAAACTGTGAACACTTTCCATCTTCCCCTAGTGCGCAAATTATTGCCAGCAACTCTCACCAATTCAGTGTGCCATTCCCGCGCTATTCCCCGCATAGCACCAGTTCCATTTTTTTCTTTTATTATCATTACTCTGTTTGTGTTTTTTTTTCTTTAAGTCCTATAAGGCCCTTTTGCACAAGGACCTTCTCTCACTCCTGCGCGCAACCAACTGCCCGCAAATCGTCTAACTTTTATCTGTACCAATTTATGTAATGCCCACAGAATCTTTTTTTTTTCTGTGTGTGTGTTTATCATAATCAATTCCTCCGTTACATATTCCATAAGGTCCCATGCACCTTCTGCAAAGGCCCTATCTCCTCCATCTCAAATAATCCCCTCAGACTACTTTTTTTTTTTTTCCTCCCTCCACTTATTATTTTTTTTTGTTGTGGTGTTTATTATCATCAATTCTTCCTTTATATATCCCATAAGGTCCCACGCAACCTCTGCAAAGGCCCTTCCTTCCCAGCCTATCTGTTGCATTTCAACTAATGCCCTCAGACTACTTTTTTTTTCCTCTCTTCTTTTTTTTTTTTCTTTTGTCTGTTTAGTATCATCAATTCCTCCCTTACATATTCCATAAGGTCCCATCCACCTTCTGCAAAGGCCCTATCTCCTGCATTTCAAATAATCCCCTCAGACTTTTTTTTTTTCTCCCTCCACTTTTTTTTTTTTTGTGGTGTTTATTATCATCAATTCTTCCTTTATATATCCCATAAGGTCCCATGCAACCTCTGCAAAGGCCCTTCCTTCCCAGCCTATCTGTCGCATTTCAAATATGCCCTCAGACTACTTTTTTTTTTATTATTATTATTATTATTTTATTATTATTATCTTATCTCCTCCTATATTATCCCACAAGGCTCTTTGCCCCTTCTGCAAGGCCCCACTCCTCCCACCGCGCGCATCCAACTGCTCGCATAAGCATCCATGACATTCCAAATCTCCCTATCAGATTTTCTTTTTTTTTTCCCTTTCTTTAAACCTCATAATTATCTCTACATATGTCATGAAGGCTTTCTCCTTTGCGCGGCACGTCCCCGCTTCAAAATCCACCAATCCTTGTTGTACGAGTGTTTGCCCTTCCATGTTTGGCATTTTTCTCCAGGGGTCCTCGACATTGACTACCAACGACAACGCTTTCGCTCCCCCTTCCCCTCTACTCGGCCCCGTTGCGGTGTATCCCTGCAAGTACAGGAGACAGTTATAGGGCCGTGTAATCCCCCCCTTCTCTTCCCCCCTCAACAAGAATCTCATTATTATTATCTGTCATACAGAGCAAGTGTGACAAATACTGCGCCTTTTTCTTCCAGCGACAGTAGCGATGGTGTACCTACAAACTTGCTCTAGGCGGATAAAGTGCGACTAATTAACGCCGATAAGAGGCAAATGATAGAGGAGAGGAGGGATTCCCCTGATACTTAATATCCGAAATAGACTGCTGAAGGTCATTTCTTACTAAGCAAACCTGTGCATCCCACGAGGTTTATCTATTTATGATCTGAATTATTACGTAACTAAACTCCCCTTAAGCGAACGACCTCGCATTACCGAAGTGCCTGCAACGGAGCAGCACCAAAACAGCCGCCGATGAGTTATATAATCTGACTTTTGATGGTATAGCGAGGGGGAAAGCGCGAACGCAGTCCCCCACTACCAAAAATTGCATGCCCCATCTGCCCCAGTTTGGGGTAGTGGCAGGGGTCAGCACGAGCGTAGTGCAATGCCCGCACCTCTCCCTGGAGGCACCGCCTTGCTGATCACGGTAACCTCGGCACCAGGTAAGTATGCTTGGACGACGTCTCTGCCGCGGAGGCAACCTACAGAGACGCCGCCTTCTGCTCAAGTTACGACCGTTGGGAAATAAAAGAACGTGCCTCTCCCTGCTCCGTGTTGCTTGTCTACCCGGAGAATAACAAATGTTTTCTTGCGAACTCTCAAGCTGTTAATTCAAAACTATTTTGTAGAAGCCTACTGACCATTATATGTGCACAAAATAGGCTACAAACTCGCACAACACGCTGGCGTATGTCTCAGTGTTGCTAATAGACATGTTTAACGGGTGGTGGCGCCACCTCACACGCCTTCCAACTTCTCGCATTCCTCTACTGCGGCAATGCACTGCAGCGTATTGAGCGATTGAGCGTGCAGAGTTCGTGCCCCCAAGCAGTTCGTACCGGAGAAAGTCCCAGCGATTCGCGCGTTTCCGGCAAGAAACCATCCCCGTGAGTCTCGCAAGTGGCGTCACGGACTCCGATCGCATTGTAGTAGCGACCGTAGCAGAGTGTGCCACGGGACTCGGGTATTGCACAACAGGGGAAGATCACTTGACAAGGGTAACGTAGAACCTGCGTCACGGCTACAATCCTCGCCCTCTCAGCAGTTTTTTTTTTTTTTTACTCTTTTCCGGGCTTTTTCTTTCGAACTTTTTTCCTTGTCTTTTTTTGCGCACGTTCTTTGTAGAGGTCCCGTATTCCTTCCCGATATTCCGCTAACCACGCCCTACCTCCATTTCCCTCTTCGTGCTAACATACATTAAGTGTCCTAGGATTTAACGTGCTTTCTCTACCTGCCGTGTTTTTTTTTTTTTTTTTTTCCCAATTCATTTCACCACCTTTCTACCTGTTTCTTTTCCTCGCCTTGCTTTACATAGCGCAAATATGAAAAAGTTAACCCTCACGGTCTGCGTAGGGTTGTTCAATATGAAAAGGAGCAAAGTTATGCCATTCATTAAGTTACACGTTCCTCTGTCGTTTATGTGTCAAGTATACTTTTTGTGTGTTTTATTGATTATAAATGTAACGTCCAAAAGTAATTTTCGCCTTTACTTGAGAAAATAAAACGAACCGTCTTTTTGAGCAAACTGATAGTTCCCTTTCATACTCGGAGACAGTGTACAAAGACTACGTGGGGAAAGCAGCGTCAGAAATCGAGCAGGCAACGCAGCTTGTGGAGGTGGCACGCATACATGCTTACTTGTTTTTTGTTTTTCCTTATAAACCACTTGGCTTAGACGACAATTACTATTTCGAATGAAATTAGAGCATTCTGCGTCTCTCGTACTATACTAAACAGTACCCTAATTTCGGCAATTTAACAAAAAGCACATGCAAATCTGCGTGTATTTCGCCGCTTCGCTCCGAATATAATCTCAAAGCAATTCCTATCAGTTTAAACAAATCTAATAAACCACGTGGCGTAGACGGCCCCCGCCGTGAGTGAGTGATGCAGTGGTAAGACGCGCCCGACTACTGTGCCGGAGTTCCCGGGTCCGACCACGGCGGCTGCGTTTTTCGATGGAGGCGAAACGAAGTGGCGTCCGTGTGCTGTGCGATGTCAGCGCACGTTAAAGATCCTCAGGTGGTCGAAATTACTCCGTAGCCCTCCACAACGGCTCCCCTTTCTCTCATTCCACTTTCACTCCCACCTTCCTCCCTTCCCTTACGGCGCGGTTCAGAGTATTCGCGAGAGTTGAGAGAGTTCGCAGACTGGAGTGGCTTGCTACGGAAAGCGGGTGCTTGGCGCCTCAGCAGAGTGGTTTTCGCCGCTTACGAGCAACTGCTGACTGCATTGCGGATGTTGTCAGCACCATTGAAAACGCCCGCAACACCAGCCAAGTGGGATACCTCATCCTGCTCGACATCAGAAGCGCCTTCGATTGTCTTCCTCACTGGGCAGTGATCGACGCGCTAAAAAACATTGGTGCCACCGGCCGCCTCCTGAACTTCGTCAGTGCGTTCCTCAGCGAGCGAACACTCTCCGTGAAGGTGGGCAACACCTGTAGTGCCCCCAGTCCAGTGCCATGCGGTGTCCCTCAGGGAAGTGTGCTGAGCCCTTTCCTATTCAACATCGTGCTGGCCCAACTACCCTTGTGTCTCCCCCGTGCTGTGCGCGAGTTTGTGCGTGTGTGTGTATATGCGGACGATGTTGCCCTGTTCACCTCATCAACAACCCGCAGCAACGCCTCATCGCTTCGCGACCTTCAGCGTGCGCTCGATGCTGTCACCGCGTTTATTCGCAGTGTCGGACTCGCAGTGTCGGCCGAAAAAACTGAAGCCCTGCTCTACCATCCCCGTGGTGCTGCAGCCCGCAACAAAACACGCCCTCTTCGCCTGGACGGAACCCCCCTGCCTTGGCGCACAACGGTTGTTTACCTCGGCCTCAAAATTGATGCCCGCATCACCTGGCGCCCTGCGGTGGATAAAGTGTGCGCAGACACCAAGCGCATAGGTAAACTAGCGCTTCGTCTCCTTGCCAAAGGTGAAGGAGCCTCTCCCCCGCTCTGTGCAAGAATCCATGAAGCGATCGCCTCAGCCAGAGCATTGTATGCCCTTCCCCTGCTCAGCCTCAGCCCACTCCAATGGAAAAGGCTGGACACATGCCATAGGAACGCCATACGACACATATATGGTCTCCCCAACGGATCTCAGGTGGCAGCGACCTATGCAGAAACCCGCACCATCCCCCTCTCACTAAGAGCACTCAAAACTGCCCTCAACCACATCGAGCGGCTTCACCGAGCACAAGATGGCTTTGAACTTCTTCGCAGAATTTCAGCCGAACCTAACACACGCATCGGTCGTGTCATGTGCCTCTTCCGTGAGATACTGGGCCCCCCTCCACCGCCCCTTGCTGCTTCACAACCCCCACATGAAATCTGCCCGCCCCGCATCTATCAGGGTCTCCCAGGGGTGAAGAGCAAACGAAACACGCCCGTATGCGAACTTCAGCAAGAGGCCGCATCCAAAATTCACACGGATTTTCGTCACCGAACCCTCATCTTTACTGATGGGTCAGTCCGTCAGCAAGAAAAATCCGCAGCTGCTGCATGTGTGATTCCCGACTTGGACACCTCTAAATTATGCAGGCTACACTTCCCTTCCTCGTCACAAACAGCTGAGATAGCTGCACTCAATCTGGCAGCCACCCTGCTCCTGGAAAGCCCTGAAATTAAAAATGCTGCCATTCTCACCGATTCGAGGGCAGCGCTTCAGGCCCTTGCGCAGCCTAGCAAAGGACCTCGCCTACTGCAAGTATGCGCACGCAACTTCCAACGCCTCGCCGAATCCGGCTGCGATACAGTCCTACAATGGATCCCATCGCACTGTGGGATAGGGGGCAACGAACTTGCTGATGAGCTCGCTCGATCAGCCCACCACCCGTCCGTTCCCATGTGCGCGGACAACACTACATATGACTGTGCTCGTCTTGCAATCGCGCGACACACCATTTCCCACCACCCTGACCCTCGCATCGCCAGCGGCCACCCCTTCCGTGCAGTTAATACTCGCCTCTTCGCCCGGAGAGACTATGTTCTGCTGTTGCGCCTCCGCATCGGATGTGTTTGGACCGGTGTGCGCGCTAGCCGACTACGAGGAATGTCTCCCCTGTGTGCGTCGTGCGGTGACGCAGAAACACTCGAACACGTTCTGTGTATGTGCCCTGCGTACTCGCAACCGCGACACCTCCTTCGGGAAGGTTACCGAAATCTTGGACTTCCCTGTGCTAACACATGTGAGATCCTTCACCCGTCTGGCCCTCCCCACAAAGTGCAAAGTGCCCTAAAAGTGCTCCTGTTATTCCTACGGGACAGTGGACTAAGTGCAAAACTGTGAACACTTTCCATCTTCCCCTAGTGCGCAAATTATTGCCAGCAACTCTCACCAATTCAGTGTGCCACTCCCGCGCTATTCCCCGCATAGCACCAGATCCATTTTTTTTTATTATCATTATTCTGTTTGTGTTTTTTTTCTTTTTTCTTTAAGTCCTATAAGGCCCTTTTGCACAAGGACCTTCTCTCACTCCTGCGCGCAACCAACTGCCCGCAAATCGTCTAACTTTTATCTGTACCAATTTATGTAATGCCCACAGAATCTTTTTTTTTTCTGTGTGTGTGTTTATCATAATCAATTTCTCCGTTACATATTCCATAAGGTCCCATGCACCTTCTGCAAAGGCCCTATCTCCTCCATCTCAAATAATCCCCTCAGACTACTTTTTTTTTTCTCCCTCCACTTATTATTTTTTTTTGTGGTGTTTATTATCATCAATTCTTCCTTTATATATCCCATAAGGTCCCATCCACCCTCTGCAAAGGCCCTTCCTTCCCAGCCTATCTGTGGCATTTCAAATATGCCCTCAGACTACTTTTTTTTTTTCCTCTCTTCTTTTTTTTTTCTTTTGTCTGTTTAGTATCATAAATTCCTCCGTTACATATTCCATAAGGTCCCATCCACCTTCTGCAAAGGCCCTATCTCCTGCATTTCAAATAATCCCCTCAGACTTTTTTTTTTTTCTCCCTCCACTTCTTTTTTTTTTTGTGTGGTGTTTATTATCATCAATTCTTCCTTTATATATCCCATAAGGTCCCATGCAACCTCTGCAAAGGCCCTTCCTTCCCAGCCTATCTGTCGCATTTCAAATATGCCCTCAGACTACTTTTTTTATTATTATTATTATTATTTTTTTATTATTATTATCTAATCTCCTCCTATATTATCCCACAAGGCTCTTTGCCCCTTCTGCAAGGCCCCACTCCTCCCACCGCGCGCATCCAACTGCTCGCATAAGCATCCATGACATTCCAAATCTCCCTCTCAGATTTTCTTTTTTTTTTCCCCTTTCTTTAAACCTCATAATTATCTCTACATATGTCATGAAGGCTTTCTCCTTTGCGCGGCACGTCCCCGCTTCAAAATCCACCAATCCTTGTTGTACGAGTGTTTGCCCTTCCATGTTTGGCATTTTTCTCCAGGGGTCATCGACATTGACTACCAACGACAACGCTTTCGCTCCCCCTTCCTCTCCCCTCTTTCATTCCCCCTTCCCCTCTACTCGGCCCCGTTGCGGTGTATCCCTGCAAGTACAGGAGACAGTTATAGGGCCGTGTAATCTCCCCCTTCTCCTCCCCCCTCAACAAGAATCTCATTATTATTATCTGTCACACAGAGCAAGTGTGACAGATACTGCGTCTTTTTCTTCCAGGGACAGTAGCGATGGTGTACCTACAAACTTGCTCTAGGCGGATAAAGTGCGACTAATTAACGCCGATAAGAGGCAAATGATAGAGGAGAGGAGGGATTCCCCTGATACTTAATATCTGAAATAGACTGCTGAAGGTCATTTCTTACTAAGCAAACCTGTGCATCCCACGAGGTTTATCTATTTATGATCTGAATTATTACGTAACTAAACTCTCCTAAAGCGAACGACCTCGCATTACCGAAGTGCCTGCAACGGAGCAGCACCAAAACAGCCGCCGATGAGTTATATAATCTGACTTTTGATGGTATAGCGAGGGGGAAAGCGCGAACGCAGTCCCCCACTACCAAAAATTGCATGCCCCATCTGCCCCAGTTTGGGGTAGTGGCAGGGGTCAGCACGAGCGTAGTGCAATGCCCGCTCCTCTCCATGGAGGCACCGCCTTGCTGAACACGGTAGCCTCGGCACCAGGTAAGTATGCTTGGACGACGTCTCTGCCGCGGAGGCAACCTACAGAGACACCGCCTTCTGCTCAAGTTACGACCGTTGGGAAATAAAAGAACGTGCCTCTCCCTGCTCCGTGTTGCTTGTCCACCCGGAGAATAACAAATGTTTTCTTGCGAACTCTCAAGCTGTTAATTCAAAACTATTTTGTAGAAGCCTACTGATCATTATATGTGCACAAAATAGGCTACAAAGTCGCGCAACACGCTGGCGTATGTCTCAGTGTTGCTAATAGACATGTTTAACGGGCGGTGGCGCCACCTCACACGCCTTCCAACTTCTCGCATTCCTCTACTGCGGCAATGCACTGCAGCGTATTGAGCGATTGAGCGTGCAGAGTTCGTGCCCCCAAGCAGTTCGTACCGGAGAAAGTCCCAGCGATTCGCGCGTTTCCGGCAAGAAACCATCCCCGTGAGTCTCGCAAGTGGCGTCACGGACTCCGATCGCATTGTAGTAGCGACCGTAGCAGAGTGTGCCACGGGACTCGGGTATTGCACAACAGGGGAAGATCACTTGACAAGGGTAACGTAGAACCTGCGTCACGGCTACAATCCTCGCCCTCTCAGCAGTTTTTTTTTTTTTTTTACTCTTTTCCGGGCTTTTTCTTTCGAACTTTTTTCCTTGTCTTTTTTTGCGCACGTTCTTTGTAGAGGTCCCGTATTCCTTCCCGATATTCCGCTAACCACGCCCTACCTCCATTTCCCTCTTCGTGCTAACATACATTAAGTGTCCTAGGATTTAACGTGCTTTCTATACCTGCCGCGTTTTTTTTTTTTTTTTTCAATTCATTTCACCACCTTTCTACCTGTTTCTTTTCAACGCACTGACCTGTTTGCTCATCCACGACCCTCGCCTTGCTTTACATAGCGCAAATATGAAAAAGTTAACCTTCACGGTCTGCGTAGGGTTGTTCAATATGAAAAGGAACAAAGTTATGCCATTCATTAAGTTACCCGTTCCTCTGTCGTTTATGTGTCAAGTATACTTTTTTGTGTGTTTTATTGATTATAAATGTAACGTCCAAAAGTAATTTTCGCCTTTACTTGAGAAAATAAAACGAACCGTCTTTTTGAGCAAACTGATAGTTCCCTTTCATACTCGGAGACAGTGTACAAAGACTACGTGGGGAAAGCAGCGTCAGAAATCGAGCAGGCAACGCAGCTTGTGGAGGTGGCACGCATACATGCTTACTTGTTTTTTGTTTTTCCTTATAAACCACTTGGCTTAGACGACAATTACTATTTCGAATGAAATTAGAGCATTCTGCGTCTCTCGTACTATACTAAACAGTACCCTAATTTCGGCAATTTAACAAAAAGCACATGCAAATCTGCGTGTATTTCGCCGCTTCGCTCCGAATATAATCTCAAAGCAATTCCTATCAGTTTAAACAAATCTAATAAACCACGTGGCGTAGACGGCCCCCGCCGTGAGTGAGTGATGCAGTGGTAAGACGCGCCCGACTACTGTGCCGGAGTTCCCGGGTCCGACCACGGCGGCTGCGTTTTTCGATGGAGGCGAAACGAAGTGGCGTCCGTGTGCTGTGCGATGTCAGCGCACGTTAAAGATCCTCAGGTGGTCGAAATTACTCCGTAGCCCTCCACAACGGCTCCCCTTTCTCTCATTCCACTTTCACTCCCACCTTCCTCCCTTCCCTTACGGCGCGGTTCAGAGTATTCGCGAGAGTTGAGAGAGTTCGCAGACTGGAGTGGCTTGCTACGGAAAGCGGGTGCTTGGCGCCTCAGCAGAGTGGTTTTCGCCGCTTACGAGCAACTGCTGACTGCATTGCGGATGTTGTCAGCACCATTGAAAACGCCCGCAACACCAGCCAAGTGGGATACCTCATCCTGCTCGACATCAGAAGCGCCTTCGATTGTCTTCCTCACTGGGCAGTGATCGACGCGCTAAAAAACATTGGTGCCACCGGCCGCCTCCTGAACTTCGTCAGTGCGTTCCTCAGCGAGCGAACACTCTCCGTGAAGGTGGGCAACACCTGTAGTGCCCCCAGTCCAGTGCCATGCGGTGTCCCTCAGGGAAGTGTGCTGAGCCCTTTCCTATTCAACATCGTGCTGGCCCAACTACCCTTGTGTCTCCCCCGTGCTGTGCGCGAGTTTGTGCGTGTGTGTGTATATGCGGACGATGTTGCCCTGTTCACCTCATCAACAACCCGCAGCAACGCCTCATCGCTTCGCGACCTTCAGCGTGCGCTCGATGCTGTCACCGCGTTTATTCGCAGTGTCGGACTCGCAGTGTCGGCCGAAAAAACTGAAGCCTTGCTCTACCATCCCCGTGGTGCTGCAGCCCGCAACAAAACACGCCCTCTTCGCCTGGACGGAACCCCCCTGCCTTGGCGCACAACGGTTGTTTACCTCGGCCTCAAAATTGATGCCCGCATCACCTGGCGCCCTGCGGTGGATAAAGTGTGCGCAGACACCAAGCGCATAGGTAAACTAGCGCTTCGTCTCCTTGCCAAAGGTGAAGGAGCCTCTCCCCCGCTCTGTGCAAGAATCCATGAAGCGATCGCCTCAGCCAGAGCATTGTATGCCCTTCCCCTGCTCAGCCTCAGCCCACTCCAATGGAAAAGGCTGGACACATGCCATAGGAACGCCATACGACACATATATGGTCTCCCCAACGGATCTCAGGTGGCAGCGACCTATGCAGAAACCCGCACCATCCCCCTCTCACTAAGAGCACTCAAAACTGCCCTCAACCACATCGAGCGGCTTCACCGAGCACAAGATGGCTTTGAACTTCTTCGCAGAATTTCAGCCGAACCTAACACACGCATCGGTCGTGTCATGTGCCTCTTCCGTGAGATACTGGGCCCCCCTCCACCGCCCCTTGCTGCTTCACAACCCCCACATGAAATCTGCCCGCCCCGCATCTATCAGGGTCTCCCAGGGGTGAAGAGCAAACGAAACACGCCCGTATGCGAACTTCAGCAAGAGGCCGCATCCAAAATTCACACGGATTTTCGTCACCGAACCCTCATCTTTACTGATGGGTCAGTCCGTCAGCAAGAAAAATCCGCAGCTGCTGCATGTGTGATTCCCGACTTGGACACCTCTAAATTATGCAGGCTACACTTCCCTTCCTCGTCACAAACAGCTGAGATAGCTGCACTCAATCTGGCAGCCACCCTGCTCCTGGAAAGCCCTGAAATTAAAAATGCTGCCATTCTCACCGATTCGAGGGCAGCGCTTCAGGCCCTTGCGCAGCCTAGCAAAGGACCTCGCCTACTGCAAGTATGCGCACGCAACTTCCAACGCCTCGCCGAATCCGGCTGCGATACAGTCCTACAATGGATCCCATCGCACTGTGGGATAGGGGGCAACGAACTTGCTGATGAGCTCGCTCGATCAGCCCACCACCCGTCCGTTCCCATGTGCGCGGACAACACTACATATGACTGTGCTCGTCTTGCAATCGCGCGACACACCATTTCCCACCACCCTGACCCTCGCATCGCCAGCGGCCACCCCTTCCGTGCAGTTAATACTCGCCTCTTCGCCCGGAGAGACTATGTTCTGCTGTTGCGCCTCCGCATCGGATGTGTTTGGACCGGTGTGCGCGCTAGCCGACTACGAGGAATGTCTCCCCTGTGTGCGTCGTGCGGTGACGCAGAAACACTCGAACACGTTCTGTGTATGTGCCCTGCGTACTCGCAACCGCGACACCTCCTTCGGGAAGGTTACCGAAATCTTGGACTTCCCTGTGCTAACACATGTGAGATCCTTCACCCGTCTGGCCCTCCCCACAAAGTGCAAAGTGCCCTAAAAGTGCTCCTGTTATTCCTACGGGACAGTGGACTAAGTGCAAAACTGTGAACACTTTCCATCTTCCCCTAGTGCGCAAATTATTGCCAGCAACTCTCACCAATTCAGTGTGCCACTCCCGCGCTATTCCCCGCATAGCACCAGATCCATTTTTTTTTATTATCATTATTCTGTTTGTGTTTTTTTTCTTTTTTCTTTAAGTCCTATAAGGCCCTTTTGCACAAGGACCTTCTCTCACTCCTGCGCGCAACCAACTGCCCGCAAATCGTCTAACTTTTATCTGTACCAATTTATGTAATGCCCACAGAATCTTTTTTTTTTTCTGTGTGTGTGTTTATCATAATCAATTTCTCCGTTACATATTCCATAAGGTCCCATGCACCTTCTGCAAAGGCCCTATCTCCTCCATCTCAAATAATCCCCTCAGACTACTTTTTTTTTTCTCCCTCCACTTATTATTTTTTTTTTGTGGTGTTTATTATCATCAATTCTTCCTTTATATATCCCATAAGGTCCCATCCACCCTCTGCAAAGGCCCTTCCTTCCCAGCCTATCTGTGGCATTTCAAATATGCCCTCAGACTACTTTTTTTTTTCCTCTCTTCTTTTTTTTTTCTTTTGTCTGTTTAGTATCATAAATTCCTCCGTTACATATTCCATAAGGTCCCATCCACCTTCTGCAAAGGCCCTATCTCCTGCATTTCAAATAATCCCCTCAGACTTTTTTTTTTTCTCCCTCCACTTCTTTTTTTTTTTTTTGTGGTGTTTATTATCATCAATTCTTCCTTTATATATCCCATAAGGTCCCATGCAACCTCTGCAAAGGCCCTTCCTTCCCAGCCTATCTGTCGCATTTCAAATATGCCCTCAGACTACTTTTTTTATTATTATTATTATTATTTTTTTATTATTATTATCTAATCTCCTCCTATATTATCCCACAAGGCTCTTTGCCCCTTCTGCAAGGCCCCACTCCTCCCACCGCGCGCATCCAACTGCTCGCATAAGCATCCATGACATTCCAAATCTCCCTCTCAGATTTTCTTTTTTTTTTCCCCTTTCTTTAAACCTCATAATTATCTCTACATATGTCATGAAGGCTTTCTCCTTTGCGCGGCACGTCCCCGCTTCAAAATCCACCAATCCTTGTTGTACGAGTGTTTGCCCTTCCATGTTTGGCATTTTTCTCCAGGGGTCATCGACATTGACTACCAACGACAACGCTTTCGCTCCCCCTTCCTCTCCCCTCTTTCATTCCCCCTTCCCCTCTACTCGGCCCCGTTGCGGTGTATCCCTGCAAGTACAGGAGACAGTTATAGGGCCGTGTAATCTCCCCCTTCTCCTCCCCCCTCAACAAGAATCTCATTATTATTATCTGTCACACAGAGCAAGTGTGACAGATACTGCGTCTTTTTCTTCCAGGGACAGTAGCGATGGTGTACCTACAAACTTGCTCTAGGCGGATAAAGTGCGACTAATTAACGCCGATAAGAGGCAAATGATAGAGGAGAGGAGGGATTCCCCTGATACTTAATATCTGAAATAGACTGCTGAAGGTCATTTCTTACTAAGCAAACCTGTGCATCCCACGAGGTTTATCTATTTATGATCTGAATTATTACGTAACTAAACTCTCCTAAAGCGAACGACCTCGCATTACCGAAGTGCCTGCAACGGAGCAGCACCAAAACAGCCGCCGATGAGTTATATAATCTGACTTTTGATGGTATAGCGAGGGGGAAAGCGCGAACGCAGTCCCCCACTACCAAAAATTGCATGCCCCATCTGCCCCAGTTTGGGGTAGTGGCAGGGGTCAGCACGAGCGTAGTGCAATGCCCGCTCCTCTCCATGGAGGCACCGCCTTGCTGAACACGGTAGCCTCGGCACCAGGTAAGTATGCTTGGACGACGTCTCTGCCGCGGAGGCAACCTACAGAGACACCGCCTTCTGCTCAAGTTACGACCGTTGGGAAATAAAAGAACGTGCCTCTCCCTGCTCCGTGTTGCTTGTCCACCCGGAGAATAACAAATGTTTTCTTGCGAACTCTCAAGCTGTTAATTCAAAACTATTTTGTAGAAGCCTACTGATCATTATATGTGCACAAAATAGGCTACAAAGTCGCGCAACACGCTGGCGTATGTCTCAGTGTTGCTAATAGACATGTTTAACGGGCGGTGGCGCCACCTCACACGCCTTCCAACTTCTCGCATTCCTCTACTGCGGCAATGCACTGCAGCGTATTGAGCGATTGAGCGTGCAGAGTTCGTGCCCCCAAGCAGTTCGTACCGGAGAAAGTCCCAGCGATTCGCGCGTTTCCGGCAAGAAACCATCCCCGTGAGTCTCGCAAGTGGCGTCACGGACTCCGATCGCATTGTAGTAGCGACCGTAGCAGAGTGTGCCACGGGACTCGGGTATTGCACAACAGGGGAAGATCACTTGACAAGGGTAACGTAGAACCTGCGTCACGGCTACAATCCTCGCCCTCTCAGCAGTTTTTTTTTTTTTTTTACTCTTTTCCGGGCTTTTTCTTTCGAACTTTTTTCCTTGTCTTTTTTTGCGCACGTTCTTTGTAGAGGTCCCGTATTCCTTCCCGATATTCCGCTAACCACGCCCTACCTCCATTTCCCTCTTCGTGCTAACATACATTAAGTGTCCTAGGATTTAACGTGCTTTCTATACCTGCCGCGTTTTTTTTTTTTTTTTTCAATTCATTTCACCACCTTTCTACCTGTTTCTTTTCAACGCACTGACCTGTTTGCTCATCCACGACCCTCGCCTTGCTTTACATAGCGCAAATATGAAAAAGTTAACCTTCACGGTCTGCGTAGGGTTGTTCAATATGAAAAGGAACAAAGTTATGCCATTCATTAAGTTACCCGTTCCTCTGTCGTTTATGTGTCAAGTATACTTTTTTGTGTGTTTTATTGATTATAAATGTAATGTCCAAAAGTAATTTTCGCCTTTACTTGAGAAAATAAAACGAACCGTCTTTTTGAGCAAACCGATAGTTCCCTTTCATACTCGGAGACAGTGTACAAAGACTACGTAGGGAAAGCAGCGTCAGAAATCGAGCAGGCAACGCAGCTTGTGGAGGTGGCACGCATACGTGCTTACTTGTTTTTTGTTTTTCCTTATAAACCACTTGGCTTAGACGACAATTACTATTTCGAATGAAATTAGAGCATTCTGCGTCTCTCGTACTATACTAAACAGTACCCTAATTTCGGCAATTAAACAAAAAGCACATGCAAATCTGCGTGTATTTCGCTTCGCTCCGAATATAATCTCAAAGCAATTCCTATCAGTTTAAAAAAAATCTAATAAACCACGTGGCGTAGACGGCCCCCGCCGTGAGTGAGTGATGCAGTGGTAAGACGCGCCCGACTACTGTGCCGGAGTTCCCGGGTCCGAACCCGACCACAGCGGCTGCGTTTTTCGATGGAGGCGAAACGAAGGGGCGTCCGTGTGCTGTGCGATGTCAGCGCTCGTTAAAGATCCTCAGGTGGTCGAAATTACTCCGTAGCCCTCCACAACGGCTCCCCTTTCTCTCATTCCACTTTCACTCCCACCTTCCTCCCTTCCCTTACGGCGCGGTTGAGAGCATCTGTCACACAGAGCAAGTGTGACAGGTACTGCGCCTTTTTCTTCCAGCGACAGTAGCGATGGTGTACCTACAAACTTGCTCTAGGCGGATAAAGTGCGACTAATTAACGCCGATAAGAGGCAAATGATAGAGGAGAGGAGGGATTCCCCTGATACTTAATATCCGAAATAGACTGCTGAAGGTCATTTCTTACTAAGCAAACCTGTGCATCCCACGAGGTTTATCTATTTATGATCTGAATTATTACGTAACTAAACTCTCCTTAAGCGAACGACCTCTCATTACCGAAGTGCCTGCAACGGAGCAGCACCAAAACAGCCGCCGATGTGTTATATAATCTGACTTTTGATGGTATAGCGAGGGGGAAAGCGCGAACGCAGTCCCCCACTACCAAAAATTGCATGCCCCATCTGCCCCAGTTTGGGGTAGTGGCAGGGGTCAGCACGAGCGTAGTGCAATGCCCGCACCTCTCCCTGGAGGCACCGCCTTGGTTGAAGAGAATTTTATTTTTCATGAATATCTACAGAACACAAATGTATCCGTCTGGGGCCTTGGCGGACAAAAATTGCAATAATTCTAGAGGTGTTCAATCACGTACATATACACAAATGTACATAACAATATCCATGCAAATATACATACAAATATACATGCTTTTTCGCTGATATCATTTCTGTACAGCTTTTTTTGCTTTGTGGAGCTATTTCATCATAACACCATTGAAACGATTCTCTCACTTGCCTATCTTCCTAGTATGGAACGATAGGCGTGGTCACGTTACCATTTGCAACAACAATGAATCTCGTTGGCCAATGTCGGAGGAATTCTTCCTCCCCCAGCATGACAAGTTCCTCATTCAAGTGAGTGTAGACTAATGTTCTTAATCTATGCAGCATCGGAAACATGGCTTTTTGCGGTCGCCCCCGCAAAACAGCCAGGCCTCTCCGCTTCCACATTACATACATGCCTATACACATGACAAGCTCTATGAAAATGTCTCTGTGGCGACTCTGCCACTGCATTCTGGCATGAAACATGCGCGTCACTAGGCGCCAGAATGTGCGCGCCACACAACATTCATGCAAAACATGATCTAAGGTTTCAGTGCGACCGCATTGCGGGCATAACGCGGAGCGCGCCACGCCCCACGCTGCAAGGCGGTCGGCTGTTGGTAGTGCCTGCCATTCTCGTAACCAAATGAAATCGCGGACATCCGCTTGAAGGGAGGCTGTGATCAACGGCCTCCGCTTCCTTTTGCAAACCTTCCTGCGCTGGTCATCATTCAGGCGCTGAATAGCTATGTTTTCACGTATGTCTGTGGGGGACATTTCCTTGGGGTCACAATTGGGTAATGCGTTCTACATCATGCGTAGTGATTGTACAATATATTTAAAACACTGGTGGTCTCTCAGCTGCCGGACCTGTGCATGAGTCCATTCCAAACAGACGGCGAGAGGTGCCCATAAAATACACAGTAAGTTGTTTGCCACGGTATACTACATCCGCGATGATATCCCAAGTGGCTCTCAGGGCCAGCACGCGGCACATTATTTCAAAGTCCGGGATGCTGAAGCCTCCCATTCTAGTCGGTAAGCGGACCAGAGTCCTTGAAACACTCTCGTTCTTTTCATTCCATAGGAACGAACCACAAGCACTAGCTAACCGCTGTAGGACTCTGCGAGGAGGACGGGCCACTTTGGCTACGTAAAAAAGGGACGCCACCACACTGCTTTTGATGAGGCATGCTCGCTCAGAGAAGGGTAAGTAAAACGTTTGAGCTACGTCGATCCGTTTCTCAGCTTTTTGTCTTATTTCTTTCCAGGTGCTACGAGCTACCTCACCGGACGCTAGGAATGTAACACCCAGGACTTTCACACCATCAACCCAGGCAACACCATCAGGAAAGTTTTCGTTAAAAGCTCCGAAACGCAGTGCTTGGCTTTTTGCCGGATTGAGGCGTGCACCTGACAGGCAGCTATATATGTGGAAAATACGCAGAAATGCGTTGTAACTATCAATATTCCTTATGAAAAGAGAAACATCATCAGCGTATGCTGCTACTTTCACCTCGCCCTGGCCTGGGAGAGGGAACCCGCGTATTGACCTGCAGTTTTGAATCTGCTGCAACAAAGGCTCTATGCACAGCACGAAAAGGAGAGATGAGCGAGGACAACCTTGCCGTATTCCCCTGCTCACAGCAATTGGATCACTGGGCTGGCCGTTGATTACCAGGTGAGCTTCTAAATCGGTATACAGCAACCGAAGGGTTCCTATTAAACGCTCCGGAAAGCCAAAACATTCTAGAACAGCAAAAAGATATTCTCGTTCTACACGATCAAATGGCTTTTCTTGGTCTAGGGATACAAAAGCGCCTGAAACCTGAGTATGTGTTGCAAAGGTGAAAAGATCGCGGGTTAGAGCTAGCGAAGAAAAGATTGTGCGCTCTGGTACACAGCATGTTTGGGCATTGCTGATCAGTTCAGGTAAGACAGCTGTTATACGATGTGCTAGTATTGCAGCAAATATTTTATAATCTGAGTTGAGTAAGCAGATGGGCCTCCATGCCTTCGGTTCAGACGGTTCACCGCCACTTTTTAGAATGAGTACGACTCTACTCTCGCGGAAAGTTTCCGGTCTAATCCCTTCCGTAAGGAGTCCGTTGAGCATTGACAGTAGGTGTAGTTGTATTACTTCGAAAAACGTCTTATAAAATATGATTGGAAGCCCGTCCGGGCCTGCGGCTGCAGAGGCATTCATTCCCTGTACCGCGATCCGAAGCTCATCCGAGGTAATTGGACTGCAAAGATCTTCCCGCAGTTCTTCAGGAATGCGAGCTATACCCGAACAAAATTCTCGAATATCACAGTTCAGACTTCCACTATTTCTACCTTCGGTCGTGAACACGTGCGAAAAATGTGCGCTGAATACTTCCCTTATGTCTTCGGCGTTGTCAGACTGTGTCCCGTTCGGCAGTACAACAAAGGGAATCGATGTAACTCTTTCTAAAGAGCCGCTGCGAGCACTGCGAAGGACCGCGGGGTCAACAACAGGCCTCCCCTTCACAAACAATTCTGCGGCTGTGCGCGAGCTAAGGCGAAGCAGGAGTTCGTAACGAGCTTTTAACTGATTTAAATAGTCCTGCATGGTGAACGTGAGAGGCTCACCACGCCGTACTATGCGTGCTTTCCGAAGGGTGTCGTTTATTTCAGCTGTCAGCCTCAACTTTCTTTCCCGACCTCCTTTCATTAGCTCTGCACGAAAGCTGGCCTTCAAGGAATCCCAACATCGCGGCTCCACTGGGCGGCTGCACGTGTACTCGAGTGCCACACGCAGGGTGGCAACGCTCACCGGATCATATACGAGTGTTGTGTCCATTTTCCAGTGATTCTTAAATGGAGCTGACTGGTGGAATGATAACTTTACAGATACGGGGAAGTGATCAGAGATGCGTGGGACATCAGGCGGGAATCTGAGGACGTCACAGCTGGTAACATGAGTGGCTAGATTTTCAGGGAAGTAAAAGCGGTCTAATCGGCTCATGTTAGAGCCGCGTTGCCACGTTGCTTCAAATTCGTTACCATGCAGATCGATCCACGCATCTCTAAGCCTGAAGCTACGTATGAGTCGTTTTAGTGCTCGTACACCTGTGTAAGGCCTGCCCTGTCTGCGACCACTGACATCTCTGTGAGGGTCCTCAACACAGTTGAAATCCCCAACCAGAAAAGTGGGATAGCTATCAAGCATGTAGGCATCGAGTGAATCAAAAAATTCAGAGGTGCAAGAGCGCTGCGCTGGAGCGTAGATTACAAGTGCTCTCACACGACGACCATGCAGGTTAAAGTCAACTGCCAACGTGCGTCCATCAAACCCGAAATGACAGTGAGCACCGCGTCGATAAGCAGGCGCAAGAAATACAACTCCGACTCCACTCATAAATGCATCAGTTAACGTAAAAAATGCTTCAACACAAAACCGGGAACAAAAAGACTGAACATCATACGGGGAACTAAAGTTGCATTCTTGTAAAAAGAGAATATCTACGTTACGTGGTCGTGCGAAGTTCACGATCTCCCTCTGTTTGTCTAGGCTGCGCAAGCCCTGAGCATTCAGAGATAGAAGGTGTACAATCGCCATTATTAAAAGAGCGCACGCAGATATTCTGAAATTAAGAAAAAGAGGAAAACACTGAAATGCGGCCATTATTCTAGGGAGAAGTGTGCCCTGACTGCGCCGGGGCACTTGCAATCTTGTGGGGCTTACAGGTTTCAGAGGAGCTGTCGCTTTCCGCTGAGGCAGGGTGTCCCCGTTTCATGCCGTGGCGATCTTCTTCCATGGCTATGTCCAAGGGGGGTGAACTGATGCGGTGGCTGGGTGGGTGGTTCAGGTCCATTTTTCTGCTTTCGACGAGTAGCTTGCCGACACGAGGAGGCTGAGGCACACACGCAGGCATGTTGTGGCGGGATGTTTGGCCCTCTCGTTCAGCTGCACGGGAGCCGCGTTCGTCAGGGTTGTGCGGTGGTTCGCTAGTACTTGAAGCACTTCTATCGTTGGGGTTTGCAGCACTATGTGACGCTGGTACGGTCGCTGACTTGGACGAGCTTTGGTGAGTGGCTTCGTCGCTTGTGGTTTTTTCAGAGGTCGTTGGCAGTACTGGGAAGATTGTGTCAACTGATTCAGTACCGCTCTCGCTCGGGCATTCGTTGTCTTCCGATTTTTCATCAATTGTGAAGGTGTCAGCGTCCAATTCATCTTCTGTGTTGCCATCCGAGGTGATAGCTGGAACTTCAGGCGTTTCTTGCGTCTCCTTTGCCGCTACTACAGCAAATGATCTTGATCGGATGCAGTCAACCGTAGCGTGACTGCCAGCACACTTACGGCACGGTTTTTCGCAGCCCTCTGTTTCGTGTCCGAAAATGCCACACCTACTGCAGCGGGGGGTGTGGCAGTCCTTTTCGATGTGGCCTGCCAGGCAGCAACGTGAGCACAGCTTCTCTACACCGCGGTAGTCGCACATTACTGTGTAGCCCTGGACCTTCAGAAAATTCGAGATGGGCTTTTTCATCTCAATCGGATGCCTGTACCAACACCTGGCCGACCTTTGAAAGCCGGCTCATGAACATTTTGGACGTTGCCGTAAACTGATAACGCTGCGGCGAGCGACGCGTCGGCCAACCACAGCGGCACTCGAAATACTGATACGTGAACAATTTCTGGGCCAACGCTGACTAGCGGCACTGAAACGCCATTAATCAAAATAGCGCTTCGGGTCATGAGCTTCATGGCAGCGCTGCTTGAGGCAGCAGCGACACCACACTTTACTCCTCCCTTTTGTTGGAGGAACTTAATTCCGGCTGGGCCGGAAGGTGGCCGGAACTGTTTCGAGTGCATCGATGACATCATCTACGGTGCTGCCATCTGGTGCATTGATGGGCGGGGGGGCCGAGTAGAATATCTTGCCGCAGGGCACAGCCCTGGCTCCCAGGGCGATCTGATGTGGTGCCCGGGCGGTCAACACGGGGAAGGACTCCTGGCCTGAACCGTTGGGCAGAATGCAGGGTCTGCCTTGAAGATCTGGTCGCAATCCGGCAGAGTGACACCTCACACGGCAAACTCGGCACAAGGTAAGTATGCTTGGACGACGTCTCTGCCGCGAACGCAACCTACAGAGATACCACCTTCTGCTCCGGTTACGACCGTTAGGAAGTAAACGAACGTGCCTCCCTCTGCTCCGTTTTGCTTGTCCACGCTGAAAATAACAAATGCTTCGTCACGCACTCTCAAGCTGTAATTCAAAACTATTATGTGGAAGCCTGCTGACGATTATATGCGCACAAAATAGGCTCAAAACTCGCACAACACGCTGGTATAATGCAGGCTAGTGTGTCGAGGGCGCGCTCTCGCATGGCCGCCGCGGTGATGCCTTCCCGCCGCAACCGCGGGGCGGCGTTACCAATAGCTAACGTGCGATCGCTCCGGGTTCGCGGCCTTGCCATAGAGAAAGAGATTGTGTAAAGCGCGGACACTCGGCGAAATCTGGCCCCAGGAAATGACGAATGAATGATAACGCTAGTAACAGCTTCACGCACGACGAAATGGACGGCGCCACCAGCATTTGTCGCGCCGCGCGCGCGGTTGCTGCCGGCGCAGACCGTCTACGCGGTCTGCGTGTTCGTGAGGTCTGGCTGG
This sequence comes from Amblyomma maculatum, assembly GCF_055883805.1. Classification (NCBI taxonomy): domain Eukaryota; kingdom Metazoa; phylum Arthropoda; class Arachnida; order Ixodida; family Ixodidae; genus Amblyomma; species Amblyomma maculatum. The sequence goes on along the minus strand of NC_139350.1, from coordinate 108,808,174 downwards.
TCTGACTGCGGCTTCCTTGGCCTTCGAAGCGGAACTACTGCAGTTTGTCAGGACGGCAAGGTGAGGAACGTTATTTTGATTGAAAACGTTGCGTTTCGAGCAGTTTATGCTGACCGCGCCGGCCGGTTTCTCGAATTGCGCAGCTCGTGAACAGGTGCCGGTGCGCACGTCATGGGTCGGCCAGTTTGTGACACCCCGGCAGCTTCCAGCAAAGGCAATATGAGATATTTTTCTCTTTGCAAACTCTGCTTTTCAAGCAGTTTAGCTGAGCACTCTGGCTGGTGCGGTTGTGAAGAGAAGGCCTATATGTGCTCGCTAATGGCGCAAAGGGCTCGCCGTTACTGCGCAGTTTAGATAAGATTGAACCCACGCATGACGTTCTTTGCTTGGTTGGCCTAGTGGTTACGTTTGCGTGGTTTCTCGTTGAGTTTTACCTGTTGGGGTGTTTTTATGGCCTTCACCAGTGCGCAATCTCTTTTAGGTCATGTGTTGGCTGGGTGAAATCTGAACATCGAGAGTGGGCTAATGTGTTAAAGACGAGCGTTTTTGCGTTGTATATATGTACTACATACGAGGCCGTTATTAAGACGGTAGAAAAAAGATACCGCACGAAAGCTGGAGAACCAGAAACTTGTGTATCGAGGATCGTCATCTGCACCGAAAAATCCGCGGGGAATGTGCTTAAAAAGAAAAAGACAATGGAAAAGGAAACGCCGAGGTGCTCGTAAACAGCGTGATACTAAAGAAGTGGCGCTCCGATAATTCCGTCCTCTCTGTTTCTGAAAACATGCATTCTATCCGCGCATTTATTTTCAGTGCAACTAACGCGCACTGTGGTATCCCCTGTGTTGTTGCCGCCAGGTATTAAATATTTTTATGGAAGGAAACGCGTAATCGGCTGTCAATGCAGCTTTTAAAACCAAAGACTGACATCGCGAAATGAAGCAATGCTTGGAAATTAGTGGTAGGAATCTTCGCCGTGTAGCTTGATTTGTGTATTTTGCGTGGGTATGCACGCGAGGTTCGATAACTGGATCACCAATATTCGTAACTTTATTCATTTATAGATTTCTCGCCTTTAGAGTGTTTACCCAGTGTTAGTAAATTGTGTATCACGATGACATATATTTCTACTGTAAATTTTGCAGCTGATGCCAGGGTTCGGCAGTCTCTGCTGTGTGTCCTGGAGAGACAACGTGCAAGGGGACCGGACCAGTATCCCGCATTCCACGAGTCGATATGTTCGAACTTTCACTTGCGGCTTGCCATTTCACATGGTTTAATATGCACATCAGGCATTTCTACCACGATGTAATTGTTAACATAAAAGATGTGGTAATAGGCATGAAATAAATGTCCCAATTTTTTCTTGAAATACTAATGTCAGCACATATTTTCACATTCCAGCAAATTGACCACTGCAAGCTAAGCTTGATTGGTTTCTATATAACGTCCCAAAGAGACCCAGGCTATAAAGACGCGCATAATAGAGGAAGCATTCTTATATTGTGCACTGTTGAGTATTCTGGCTGTGCATTTAACGAGTGCTAGTTACATTGTCATTGTAAAATGTATACAAGGCACTTTGTATCATGAGTCAGTGTTTTCCAGCTTATTTCGGGCTTACAGAATATTTGTGATTAAGAACCCTTCAATCTTTGTGCAAAAGGTAATCTCGAGAATAAAAGACGTGACCGTATGCTGGAATTTTGCTGACAAGGTCGTATCCAAAAACATGATTGTATGGGGAAGGGTGTGCATTTGAGCTGAAAGCAATAAGTGTTCGGCATAATACCCAAGGCTACTTGAAGTGTCTTTATTTGGAATCTGTGTTTAAAATAAAGTACAGGGTATTGTGATGGAGCCGCGAATGTATTTTGAGCATAGTGTGTCTATTTTCTTGTGTATGATTTTCCATACTTTGTATATCTGCATGCAATGCTCATTTGTCTACCTATGTATTGTTTCTTACCTTGTGTAATTTCTTTCTACTTTTTTATAATGTACACGTGGGCTGATGTATCCTACGTTTTGTCTCTCTTCCTGGTTGCTTTCGTGTACCAAACTGTGACAGAATTGTATCTGTTTTGTTATTGTATGGAGCAAAATGTTCATTTCACGGAGCTCCTGGCATCTTTCCTGCAATACTGCTGTTTGGCAAAAGGCTTTGACGCAGCTACGTTGATGGCCAATCAGCAATAATTCGGATTTAATTATATATTTCGTTGCTGAAAATAAATATAAAAATAATACCACACCGTACATAGTAGAAATAATGTGCCAACAGGGCGTGGCAGTACGGCAAGCGCTTGCTTATTCAAACTGCGTGCCGTGGCGCAGCGAGTTTCAGCATTCAAACTGCGTGCCTTTAACGAAAGCGGATGTGCGTCAAGCATCAGCCGCTTGGTGCGCTACAGTCAATTGGGCCGCTGGGCCCTATGAAAGTGTCCGCTTTTTACCTTATCGCTTTCTCTATGGCCTTGCCAGCATAGGCGGCATAGGTCCGGATAGTCAGGTGCTGCGCTTTTCACTGCGAAACCTGTCTCTTGATAGTTTGAGCGCACTTTTTGTCTAAAAACAGTCTTGGTGGAAGACAATCGTACCGTCCTATTACTGTGCGGAGAAAATCATTCGCTGAAATAGCGCTCGAGGAAGCGTTTAACAAATAATGTCGGGTCTAGTCTACTATATTTTGCTTTTTTATATATTCTGCTGAACCGAAGAAGGTTTTAAGCAGAACGCATATTGACCGCCTGATATCCAGCGAGACTAGAAATTTGAAACAATCACCTAAAGTTGCCACGTTGGCTGCAATACTTTGTTTTGAGTAAACGATCGAGTCTGAGCCGGGTTCAATAAACTGCTGCTATGAAATATTGCAATGGAGATTTTATTTGATCTGGAGCCAGTCGATTGCGCTCCATGCATCGCGATCGCGGATGTAGGGTATCGCATACATCTTCCTTTTGAGTGAGTGCTCAGTCAGCTCGAGCATATCCCAGGTGGTTGGCCCGATCGTTATGGCAATTACTATTATCAATCGCGATCTAACCCGAAACGGACCGACGACGAATTATTGCCCGTGTGACACAGCTGGTATCAAACAATACCCTTAATATTTTTACACTTTTCGTTAATCCAACTTTGTATTTTATTTACTCTTCGGTGTTTTTTTATGGCCCATGTGGTATATCGATGCCGCAGTCAAGTCAATACGGGTCTCATGATTTCGCATATGTTACGTCGCGTTTCTGCAATTCAGTCATGATTATTGCTAAGGGATACAGTCGAAAGCCTCTACAACGAACGCCTTTACAGCGAAATCACCTGTATAACGAAGGATTTCGTTTGTCCCGGCCGAATTCCTATCTTTCATGTGTATCGTGAACGGCTATACAGCGAAGACCATTACAACGAATTTGCCTGTACAACGAAAGAATCTAGCGCCCCCTGACGGCTGATTTGTTGCTTTACAACGAAAACACGCAGCGACACCGCCATTGCCCTGCGCAGCCGCGACAATGGCGCGGTGTACACGGGGAGCACCGCTCGACATGGCAAAAAATGCGCAGCGGCCGGGCGGCGAACATTTTGACGAGCAGCACTAGCGTTGCCTTCCGGCAAAAAAGCAAATCTTGGCACAGCGATCTCCACGCTGAAAGACAAGAACAGAATAAAAGCGCAAGTGGCACGACGTGAGGCAGACCCATCACGGAAGCGGATTCGAGCCGCCACTTTCCATGATGTTGACGCCGCCGTTTACACGTGGTTCGCAGACGTACGCGCGAAAAGGGTTCCAGTCAGCGGGCCTTTGCTCTGCGAGAAAGCGAAGGAGTTTGCTACAGCGTTCGGTGGTGAAGAGACGTTTAAGGCAACGAGTGGATGGCTGCGGAGTGTCGTGACGCTGGGCTACGTCGACCCGGCCTTCACTTGGTAGCGTGCAGAGACTCGGGGTTGAAGTAGGATTGAATCTTCGAAGTTGGTGAAATATGTACAAGCAGGTTTAATGGCACTTTGAGAAACTTATTTACAAGATTATTTACACGAAAAAGAAGGGTACATCAGCAAAATGGCAAGCGTTAAGAGTTCATAGCGAGAAGCGACTGGATGAGCCGTTTACCCAGGGCCCAGAGCGACATTTCGTGCTCTGCAGCGTCCTTAAAACCCCCTATGTCCAGCCCCTCTCTGAAGATGCTGACCAACCAAATCCAGGGCACGCCCCTCAGATATCGGCATCCAATCGAACACATCACTGCACTGATGGTCTGAAGCACTGACTGGCCCGGCATTGTTTCGTTGAGCCTGGTCACTTGTTGGCGGGAAAAGCTTGGGAACGGCGAGGAGGTACATTTCTATTCTTCAGCCAAGAATCGATAGGCAGCTGGTTCCGGCAAGTGGATTTACTTCTCAGAAACCCAAGTGCACGTGGGCGCCGCATACGCTCCCAGCATTGTCCCTTTCCGACAATTGCAAATCTTTCCTGCATTCCTGGGAAATCACTTAATGGCCGTATGCGTCATGCTCCTTTCTTGTCCTGCACGTCAGCGGACATGTCACTCTGTCGTCTCCTTTGGATAGGAGGCATTCATCACTGGAGGATAGCACTTCTCCACTGGAAGGGTGAACAAAAGAAAGAAATCACTTCCTGCTATTTCCCGCAGGGGGACGTTTCTTTGTGTTTTTCCAGACGTTCTCTTGACAGGGTCAATTTGGCATTTGCAGGGTGTCCACAAAGCAAAACAGGCTTACAAAAAGGATTTATGGAAACAGGCTCACTTAGAGCCATTGGACCATCACCACATATCCACAGCACTTATCCATGCCCACAGGCGAACAATAGAGCGCGCAAATGCGGATGCATGGTCGTAACAGGAGTTTCAAACAACGCCATGGCATCGTATTCGAAACTGTAACGGGAGAAGAAGCCGACGCGCCGCGCAATCTTGCCGACAGCTGGCGTGAGTCAAAGCTGTTCAATGTGCTGCAGGAGCACAGACCAGAAGATATATTTAACGCAGACAAAACTGCCCTTTTTTATGAACTGCTTCCTGAGAAAACACTCTGCGAGAAGACAGATCGTTCAAAAGTTGCAAGAAGTCGAAGCAACGCTTGACCGTGCTGTATTGTTGTAACGTCGCAGGTACGGAGAAGCTGAAGCCGCTTGTGATCGGACGGTCTGCAAAACCACGGTGCTTCAATGGTGTTCGTTGCCTTCCGGCTGAGTATGTGGTCAACAGAAAGGCCTGGATGACGGCGGAGTTGTTACAAGCCTGGATGTTGCAAGTGGAGAAAATGATGCGGCTGCAGAACCGCACGATTGCCCTTGTTGTCGACAACTGTGCCGCGCACAACAAGATCCCGGTGCTAGAGCACGTGGATGTAATTTTCTTGCCATCAAACTGCGCCTCCCTGTTGCAGCCGCTAGATCAAGGAATAATACGGTCGGCCAAGGCGCACTACCGCACAAGACTGCTGCAACGAATTCTCTTAAACCTGGAGCACAAGGTTGAGCTACCAACTAGGGTAAACGTTCGCCAAGCCATTGAAATGATTACGAGTGCTTGGTGGAGCGTCATGCCAGACGTCGTTCGTAATTGCTGGTCGAAGAGTGCATTTGCTACAGCTCAACTAGGACAGCGCTAGCGAGGCACCTGACGAGCATGCAGTTGACAGCGACTGTTCGTATCCTACTGCACAGCTCCAGGAATCGCTCAACTCGTAAGCCGCTTCCTGCAGCACAGGAGCGGGTGTGACGGCTGACGAGGCGGTTGACGATTACGTGATGACCTGCTCTGAAGTGACGACTGAAGACATCGTCGAAGCAATCAAGGGCGGGAAAGAAGCGGGGGCCGACAAAGATAGCAGAGATGAAGAGCCTAACGACGAAACAAAACTTTTGACGACAAGAGAGGCCATAGCAGCATTCGACGCTCTGCAGCTCTATCTTGCATCGCTCCCGAGTTTTCCCGCGGAGCATTCCGTGAACCTCGATGTGATAAGATCGGCTGCAGTTGCACATTCCATCGGACGAAGTGTCCAGAAGAAAATTACTGACTTTTTTCGTTAAGTATCTCTTGAATCCAAGTTAAATAAAGGTTTTCTTTTGCTGAACATGCTTAGTCTTGGTCTATTGCGTGCGATACGGTGCGCGACCTATACAACGAAGTGTCCTGTATAACGAAGATATTTGGAGGTCCCGAGCACTTCGTTATAAAGGCGTTCGACTGTATATATATATCAGGTTGCTGACGTTTCGTAGCTTCACATATATGCTGCAGAAAAGCATGGCAATATTGCTTTTTCATAACATGGCACGCGCATGCTTTCAAAGATCGCATGCGAAAATAAACACAAGCAATCTGAATCGGACTCTTCAGTTTTTGTTCTTACTCTTTATTCATGTGTTGTTTTTTTTTAAGTCACTTGTTGCTTCATACATAAATGATTATTATGCGGTGTGCTTCCTTTTGTAATAGAAGGAAAGGCAACAAACAAAAGTGGTGATTGTACCAATGATTCTTCATTTTTTTACAAAGTCTACAATACACTAAAATTTGACCAAAAAGGCGCAGCAACAGTAAGTAAAAATTAAAAATGTACCGTAAAGGTTTTGAACAAAGGCCGCACATGACAACGCAATTTTAAAATAATATACAGACCAATTTTTGGTGGTATTTCTTTTTTCTTGCTAATGATTCGAAAGGAATGTTCCTATCTCCACGTGGTTTTTCGCCTAGCACCGCTAAGTAATTCATAACTGATTTTGCTTTCTTCACCAGTTTCGGCTTCGGTTTCAGCAGCCGAGCGGTTGTTGTACGGTCACAATCAAGTCTAGGTCATGCGCGAGATTAAGAAAAAAAAAAAAAAAAAACCTTCAACCGCAGACTCATTTAGCGCCTCATTTTGCGCCTTCATTAGACCCACTTGCTTCGGCGCTCCAGCCAGTTTTCTCTTTGCTCTTCTTGGAGCGCGAGAAATGTTGCTGCATTCTGGTCGCATGATTGCTTCCTTTTCCTACGCATCTTGTTCTGTGTAAGCCTCCGGTGGTATTTGCATTAAGCTATCCCCTTCAGAGTTGACGATCAAGCGACACTTTTCTGCAAAATACATTCCCATGAATGATATGTGTTCTTCTGAATCATGTTTCACGCCACATCCGGAAGACCCTCCAGTGCACTCTGCATATTAGCTCTTAAAGGGAAGCTGCACCGGTTTTAGAATTTGATGCGCTTCAGAGGGTCGAATCTGCAGGGTTTGTATGTTAAGTATACGAAATATTTTGGCTTTAGCTTTTGAAACAGTGACGTAATCACCGATTAAAGTTGCTACCCCGTTCAGGCTTCTCCGCAGTGCACAGCGCTGGAGGGGGGGATGTCAGTAGCAGACGACAGGAGTACGACAGGCGGTAGTGACGTCAAGGACGGCGTCTACCTCTCTTCCGCTTCTATTGCCCGAGCAGGCCGTGCACCACCTGTCGCTTGCAGGCTACGCAGTGCAACCTTTTTCTTGTCTCGCGCTTGTTTTCTTCTTGCGAACGTTACCGCAAGCTTTTATAAGTGCATCTTGCACCGTTCTTCACGAAAAGAACGACCATGCCGTGGTTCTGCGCAGCCTATGGCTGCACGAATACTGGCGGCCGAGAGGATGTCGCGTTTCATAAATTCCCAAAGGAGCGCAAGCTATCGGCGCTTTGGGTTGCCGCGGTCAAGAGGAAGGATTTCAAGCCTACAAAATCGTCGGTGATCTGCTCAGATCATTTTCGCGACAGTGACTATCACCAAAGCTTGTCGTTGATGCGATCTTTTGGGATACCGATCAAATCTGCGCGATTGAAAACCGGTGCTGTGCCTTCTGTCTTCGCACACAAGAGCACCTCTCCGCCGCCAAGAGCTGCTTTCGCTAAAAGAAAAAAACTCGAAGTAAGAGGCCCAATACATCATATTGCTCTTCTGTTCTGTTAAGTTTTTGTTCTGTGGGGCAGATGGGTGGCCGGGCAGATGAAGGCACAGGTGAAAGTAAAGCTATTCAGCATTGGCGCCCGCTGACGCGGCTGGAAAACTGTGAGAAGTAATGTCAGAGAGTAGGACTTCTTTTTTTTTTAAGAGGAGGGAGTGGGTAATTAGTGGGATGTGAGGAGCGCCATATCTTCTCCACGCGCTCATGCATAGCCAGGAACCCCAACGCCGCACCCAGTGCACGAAGTGCGCGCCGTGCTTCGTAACTTGAACCGGGAGAACGCGAACGACCGCGCTATCCGCGCGCGTCGGACTGGGGCGCGTTATATATCTCTGTCAGTGGAACAAGGACACACGCTAGACTTGCAACTGAATTTTACTCCGAAGAGGATGCGTTTATGCATTTTTTTATCTTCCTTGGTTGCACCTGGATAAAGATAAAAAAATGCGTATAAACTCGTTCTTTCCGGAGTAAAATTCAATCGCAAGTCTAGTGTGTGTCTTGTCCCCCTGCCTTCTGTGTTCATCTTTCTTTTGAGCTACACACTGTCAGACTCATTTCAACAACTATCCCAATTAAGAAAAGAAATCGGGGCAGCTTGATGTCTGTGGTCGAAGTCGCGATGTTAAGCGCAGCTAAATGAAGTGTGCTAAACTCGCGACATGGCAGCGCGTGACTGCCGATAGCTGTCCTAGCGTTTCGATATTTTTACCGGTGTTCTAAATGGGATTACGCGCGCGCAGCAAGGCAGCGGCCTGGCTTCTCGTCGATACCGCGCTCCCGCGTTAATTTGCTAAATCCCGCCAGAATAAAACGTATACGTACTCGAGGTTGCGGGAGCTGAGAGCATGACTTTTGCTGCTCTTGCTGACATATAAATGACTAAATTCACGCAACAAAACTGGGGCGACGGCTCGTCTGGATGAATTCATTTGATTACAATCGGCACATCAAGCGCATTGACGTGACACTGCTTCGTTCGAGTCAGGCAGGAGATTTAGGGCACGAGTAACGCAGATATATTCAATTGAGAGCGGATCGCAGGCGCATACAGCAGTGCAGCTCAGCGGTACGTACCAGTGTGAATTTCCCATGCGGGAAAAGGTTAGCGCTGTCTCCTTGCTCGTCATGTCGCCGCTGCTTGCTATCTCCTCGCTCGTCATGTCGCCGCTGCCGCCAGTGTCACCTTGTTCCGAAGCCACCGCTGGTTCGAACAAGTACGGCTCAATATCATATTCCCCTGAGCAGCGTGCATGTTCAGCGGCATACATCCACAGAAAAGCACGTACGTGCATGTACAATCGCTTGGACCGCCGCTACCACTCAATGGCACGCTGTCATTGACGTCACGGCGCGCTTGACCAATCAGAGGCAAGAGCGCCACTTTCAAAACGCTCCACGGCGTTGGTGCACGTTTTTCTGATTAAAAAGTAGTTTGCGGTCACTTATGACTAAATTTAACGTCGTATTCGTGTTCAGGGGATCGTAAACTATATATCTGTATTCCGAACTCTTTTTTTTTTTTTTTTTTGAAGTGATGCAGCTGCCCTTTAAGCTTTAGCTGTTGTAATCTACGCGCTTGGTATTTTATGTTGTTGTTGTTTTCGAGAATATACACCTTAGCGTCCGCAGAACTGCATTAAGGCATCAAGCTTCCAAAAGTTACCATTTTTTTCTATGTACAAATAGTGGCAAAGTACTTTTTTTTTCGGCTCGGTAACGCGCGTATGATACAGAGCCAGCAGGTGCGAATTCGGTTAATTTGGTCCAAGTTGCAGTGATGGAAATTGAGTCCAACAGATGCTCTGCACGTCTGCTGCTGCGGGTATGAGTTCTCGCTTGGCTCTTCAGCTGATGCCGGCTCCTCGGAAGCATTGTCAAACATCCTTGACGGTCCATGGATGTCGTCTGCACCAGCCAGCATTACTGGCACTGCGCTTTTGTCGTATAGCGGCCGGTTGGTCACCAGAGGTGGTCAACCTCATGAGATTTCGACTTTATGAGGTCAACCTCAACCTCAAATTACCTCACCCTCACGCAGTGAGGTGAGGTTGAGCTGAGGTCGGCCACACCTGAAATATTTTTGACTGAGATCAGCAAATGAGACCGCAACCTCATGCGTGAGTTTGAGCTTGAGTGAGGTCGTAACTTAGTGAGGTCGGCTAGTGAGGTCGCAATTATTGTTTCCTACAGAGATAAAATAGCCGGCAAAACGCCTTTCATAATACCTGTCGTGTACACTCTTTTGGCTATACCAACGCGCACGTAACGAACGGTTTGCGTCTGTGCGTTTGTGTTCCACACGAAAAAAAAAAGGGGGGGGGGGGGGGGGCGCGCAAAGCGCAGCGCGGCAAACAAGTGGGGTCAAACGACGGCTGCAAACTCGAAAGAAAGTGAAACAAGATCCCGCCACCATTCCGGGCGAGTTCGGCAAGTAAAGAAAGTCTGCGCAAACTCGAAGGGTTTCCAGACCTACGCGGGTGAGTCGACTTCTCGGAAAAAAAAAAAAAAAAAGAAAACCTAGAATAGTAGAAAAGAGGGAAGCGCAAGATCTAGCAGCCAAGGAATTGCTTGGGGAGGACGGCTCGAGAGAGGAGGTATCACAGAGCATATGGAAAGAACAAGGACGCAGAAGAAACTAGAGATGAATGCCTTTTCGAGAAATCGCCCCACTATTTAGTAAATAAAATCTGCTTTCGCTATTGTATATTGTACGAGTTACCGCGAAGGACAGCAATAGGACTGGTTGTATCTGTGCAATCCACTCTTTAATTATTATTATTATTATTATTATTATTATTATTATTATTATTATTATTATTATTATTATTATTATTATTATTATTATTATTATTATTATTATTATTATTATTATTTCTGTCACTAGACATTAAACTAACCCTCACATAAAAAGATGAATTTTATGTGCCCTTCTCGAAAAATCATTGAAAAACCGTTACAGTTCATAATTGAATGTGCTATTTTGTCTGTTCTATGCACTGAAGTTGATGATCTCTATATTTATCTTCTTTATTTTCATTGGTGTATATTCTAAACGTTGTTTTGTAGGTTGTACTTTTATACTAATTACTTCTTACACTGCTTTCCATTTTTGCTTTACATTTCTACTTCACTTGCTTTGTTCTGGGAGGTCCCCCCGACAGTCCTGTACTACGGGACCTCCTTCTGTACAACTCTTACTGTATTTTTTTTGTATGTATGTATGATATAAATTTGAAACTTAAAACAAACAGGTGACTGACGACTGCCTGCAGTCACCCCTTTCTCATACCCCATCAGGGGGTTTACATGAGACCGACAAAGTCGGGTCGGGAGGCCTGTCGGGCTGAAAACCGGCTATCGGGCTCATGTATACGCTAGAGGGTCGAGCTAAACGACCGTCGGGTCGGGTCCCACCATCCCGACTGCAGGGGGTGGGTTTGCTCGACCCTACCCGATGGGCGAGGGGCATGTATACGCTGACGCATCGGGCAGGCGCCTCCTCTCCTGCCTCCTTGCTGGTCGGGGACGGGACCGTGAGCTGTTCATCTGAGCATTCCTCCTTTTCCTCCTCTCCTGCCTGCGCCTGGTTCTCTTGCTCGACGCACGGTGTAGCAGCGATCTTTGGCCGACAGAAACGAGCTCATGTAAACCCGGAAGTGTCGGGATGGCTCAGCTCGACAACCGGCTCCCCCCTACCCGACTCGCTTGCGTCGGGCTCATGTATACAAGGGGTATGTAAGCTTCCACCTTTTTCATTTACATGTTTGTTTATCGAGGGCCTCCCCTCCGTTTTACAGCTTGAAGCCAAAGTGGCGGGCGCGCCTTTTGTTCGTAAGCTTCGTAAGCTGGCTTGTGCTCTTTCGGCTCCGCAGCCGGTGTCCGATCTCAACTATCGGACGAAGCGCGGACCCGGGAACCCCTCGGCATTTCTTGGAAAGTAAGCCACTGCACATAAGCGCGCCTCAGTCTCTGTTTTGGGGTTCCTTCTGTGAGTTTGTAAGCTTTAGATATTTTTAAGTGCGTTTATGTACGGGGTTGAGAGTTACAAGGACAGTGGCAGTGTGGGCGAGAGAGCGAGATGCGTGCGCGTTGCTCAAGCGTGTGAATGCGCGAGTGAAGATCTGCGTCTCCTCTTCTCTTTAGTTTTCTAGTACACTTGCACACCCCTATTTTTCCTCCTTTCATATTTTCGTTTTGTGTGGTCACTTACCAGTGCCCCCTCTCGCGTTTGTGCACCCGTTTACTCACAACCGGCCGCTGTTCTGCGGTACGGCCGATTGTCACCCCCCCCCCCCCCCCCTTCCCCCTAAGAAAAAAAAAAACGGAAAAACAACCGATTCTTTCTCTCGCGACATTCTTTTTTTGCATCTTTGGCTTTTGATTGTGCGCTACCTCCAACTGACGTATTCCTGTTGGTCTAAAGAAATATAAAGACAGGCCCTTCTCGGAACGCCGCGGCAGCTGCGCGGACTTCTGTCTCTTGTCGACCATGCAGCCATCTCATCGTTTCGCAGGGGGGACACGCCACTCAGTGTTCAAACTCTGCTCTTCCTCGTAGACTCGTCGCCACCCTGCTCACCACCCGCTGGCTTTCCTCTCTTGACTGATGTTATGCAGTCGAAGAAAAACGAAACAACTCCCGTAACATGGGTCACGGCCGGTCCCGAGGGAGAGCGCGCTTCTCTTCTGTTACGGCCTCTCCAATGGGGTCTGTTTCCACCGCCCGCCGCGCCTCGGTGGGGGCGCCACCGCCCCACCGCTGCGCCTCTGCTACAGCAGTTTGCGTGCAAGGGAAACGCGCGCTTGCCCTTCGCTCCGCCCGCATCAGTTGCAATCGGCAAGCCCCGAAATTTTACCTCTTTTGGTTTATACAAAGACGCCGTAATCAGCGCCTAGACCGTGTATGAGGAATAAAATAGTGAATAATTCGCGCACGCGCGCGCGCCTCTTAATCAGTGCGGCCGCGCACGGTCGAATAAAGCTCCGGGTACATTTACCTCAGCACTTTTTGCCCTAAATTTTGTACCAAAATAAGTGTACCAGGCTATGCAGTGTGCATTTTAAGCTGTAAGTAGGTATAGGGCGACCTGACGCGAGTACATGGCAAACTGATGGGTGGAAAGTTTGTCAACCACTGCCGTTTTCATTCAGAGCAAAAGAGGACCTGCGAAATTCCATGTCGCGTCTCGGATTCAGAGTAAGGAACAAACGTTTACGCATACAGTTAAAATTTCAGTTGTCTAGTGGAGTGGGCTGTTCTAGCTTCGTTCAAAATATATCGGTCGGTTGAAAGGCCGAAGATGTATATGTAGTCTCGCGACTGACGGATATGTATGACATATATTATGATAAGGCTACCCAAAAGTAATAAAAATTAATATGCCTCTGCCCGTGCACACATGTATCACAGATGTAGTCTGTTTAATGCGTAGATAAACAATTTTAATCAAGGAAATGGGCATAAACAGTTATGCATAATTGAAAAGAACGGCAAACAACAAAAAAAGTATGGTCCTTCAAAGTTACACATTGTACTGCCTATTCATCAGTTCATCAAAATGCGACCTGCGGCTAGAAAATTTGCAGTCTCAAAATCTCCCTGCATGGATTGTGCACATAAGGAGTTGGTCTCTCGTTCCTGTCTGTCACTTTCTAGGTATAATTAATTGACAACAAGATTTTTTTCAGATACTGGAAGCGGACCTTATAACATGGCTGTTGTCAATTCCTTCCGGGCTACTCAATGGTGAATTCTCAAGTGCTGATTGAATCAGGATCTTAAGTACCTCAAGAACATTTGTGTGTAGTAGGTGCACGGCAGCTTTTTTTTAAAGAAAAAAAAATTGTCCAATAGGGCAACAAGCTCTGGTTTCGGATAATGCAGTCCACTAGAATATTGTCCTCGTAGAAGAGTACACATGAGGCTGCTTCTTTCGCTATTTTCAAGAAGAATAGCGCAAGCGTCACACCCGAAGTTGAATAACTTAACGATATATCCATCGACGTAAGGTAAACCGGAATATGTGACAGTGGGAAATGGGATGGTAGGAGATGCCATCACTTCCTTCAATTCCTCGGTTACTGATTGTGGCATAGCAGAAATTATTTTTTTGGCATCGACGCAAGGTGCCTTGATTTTGCTCTCAGATGAAACGTCCGTCTTGACAATGTAGTCAAGCGCCGCTATCTGTTACGGCCCTCGCATCTAGAATGTCGTTTCCTTCCGCACATTACCCTTACTTTCCCGAAGAGAGCCTCAATGGGTCGCTATATAGGGCTTGAAATGAGTCTTCAGTGAGAGTGTCCTTCTTTAACACTTTAGATGTTTCTTGCAAACTTTCGATTAGCAGGTGAACTCATTGGTAAGTCACTGCATCGAGTATCACCTTCATCATTTATTGGCCTCTTTTTACCACTTCCAGCACAAGTGGTGTAATGAATATCGAAACGTTTTTATTGTTTTCATTATAAGCTTAATATCACGTAAAAATTTCATTAAAATAACGTTTATTTGCAAAATGAAATAAAGAATATATTACAACAGATTTGCTAATATATGAATCATAGTAACATTTAAAACTCAAACTACAACGTTTACTTTGACTGTTACCACTTTACATCATGCAAGCATTCTGCAATTTACATTACATTTTTATGAAATTATTTTCATCTTCGGTGCTACACGGATGATTTCGCATCTAGCGCTGAAAGACGGTTTTGATGTAGGTAGCAGACGAGTTGCTGTCACGTTAGCCTTGAAAGAAACTTCGATGTGATCACTACTCATTCGGCTTTTTTTTTTTATTCCTATTCTTCTACAGGCTTGGGAAAAATTCGGGTTAAAATGGACAAAAGTAGCTACCATGCCGCAATGTATGTCATATGCTCGTCGAACGTTTGCTGAGCTACAGTGTTTTTTATATAAAGACTGCGTTCCCGTGTGTAGTACGTAACGACATGCCGCTGCAGCATCTATCTTCTGTGTTCTTTCATTTTGGGACTGCACTCACCACGAAACCCGCAGGCGACAGCGTGAAACCAGGCAAAAGCCACCCGCCGCTGCTGAAGCAGATGCGGAGCGAACAGTTACGAACAGTTAGGGTGCCTCGATGTAACGCGCCGGCGCTGGTATCGAGGCACCCTACGAACAGTGAGCAGGTCGCGCCCCTTGCGGCGGCGGAGAGCGTAGCTCAAGGAGAAACGTTCCCATTGTTCCCGCGGCGATTGAGAAGGCCGTAAGAAAGAGCGCACGCTCTCCCTCGAGACCGGCCGTTCCAGTGGGCGTGCTTCTCTCGCCGCGACTAGGAGCTGGTGTCTCAGCCTATAGAGAAGGAGGCTACCCCACGTTCTCATCGACACCAACCGTTCATAGAACGTCTGTTTGGAAGTCACCCCCAAACGGCGTCGGTTAGCCGCTCGAAATTGGCAAAAAAAAAAAAAAAAATAAGGCAGCATCTAAACAACATCCTATGTTCTTCGCCATTTACCGTGGCCGTCTTTTTCAAGCGAAGAGACGCTGCTCCATGGCTGCGTCTCTTCGCATATTCACCGTTAGTAATTATATGCAGAAGAGGGGGTAATCTTTTCAATAATTTGTCACGGCGTTTGTTCCATGTAGCACAACCCACTCGTCAAGATTATCGAAAGTAGCGCAAAGTCAAAGGTCAAGCACGCTTTACCTTTTCCTAACTAAGCGTCTCTGCATATGGCAACATTTTGTTCCGTCCGCGTCTTGTGATCAGTCTCACGTGAGAAGTCAATCTGATAAAAGGATGTTTGGTTTGGTTTGGTTTTGGTTTGAGGGGTTTAACGTCCCAAAGCAACTAAGGCTATGAGAGACGCCGTAGTGGAGGACTCCGGAAATTTCGACCGCCTGGGGTTCTTTAACGTGCACTGACATCGCAAAGCACACGGGCGCCTTTAAATTAAAGGATGTTACGGTACTACAACTTCCATATACACGTAAGTGGTCGATCTATGATTTTTTTTTTTTTTTGTAACAGAGACGTAACACTGAAGATTGCTTGTGATTTTGTCATCCGATTCGATTTCAAATCGCTCAAAAATATCTTCACCAAGAAATTATTACTTGCTTGTCATAGAGGAAACACTATTTGACGGTTACAAATATGTGTGCCGTTTCACTGTAGACCTTCGTGTGTTCGCATCCAGCAGCGCCAAGGACACAGAAGCATTACAGCGGGAATTAGGTCAAAAGTCACCATATCAAAACAAATTATAAAAATAAAATTTAAAGAGTTGAAGCTGACCAATTATGCTGCCGTTATTAAGTCAGCCTGCTATAAATCATAGCCCCGCCGGCACATGTTCATTTCAATTTTTTTTTACTTTACGACTAAGCCTCACCATATTCAATGTGATTTAAAATTTCTGTCAGCATTCTGGCGTGTCACTGCACAGAAATTTCGCCCTGACGTTTTATAGTTAGTGTTCTCAAGTGAAAAATCTTTTCTATTTTTTTTTTTTTTTTTTTTTTTTTTGAGGTCGAGCAAACGACCTCAAAAGTGAGGGCAGGAAATTTTTATTGAGGTTGAGGTGCGGTTGCACTTTTTGAGGTCAAATGCCCATCTCTGCTCTCAGCTAGCAGCACAATATCGTCTGCATACATCACACCGGGCAGGCGCTGCTCTACCGCCTTTCCACCTAATCTATATGACAGGTTAAAACCTAGGTTACTGTCTTGTATCCTCCGTTCCAGGTTTATCATATAAAGCATGAACAGCAGCGGTGGTAGAGGACAGCCTATTCTTAATCCTATGCATACTTTGACATCTTCCGTACTTCTTATACCTTCTTCCCATGCAATTTCTACTTTGTTATCCCGGTATATTTCCTTGTAGGAACTCTATTATCTCATAACCGATACCTTCTTTTAATATGTTACGTTGTCGTATATGCCCCGTTTATGTCCAGGAAGGCCAAATACAAAGGTCTATTTTCCACTCTAGATATTTCGATGCATTGGGTAAGCACGAACAGGTTATCATCTAAGCGCCTGCCATTTCTAAAGCCGTTCTGCAGTTCTCCGAGTATCTTGCTACTTCCTACCCATGCTTGCACCTTTAATTTCACCGCCTGCATGGCCAATCTGTACATAACAGATGTTATGGTAATCGGCCTGTAGGATTTTATGTGCATTCATTCTCCTTTCCCTTTATAAATCTAATTCATTTTACTCTGCCGCCAGCTGTCCGGAATTTGCTTATTCGTTATGACTGTTTCCAGAGCATTTAACAACGTTTCCTTACTTTTTGGACCAAGTTCATTAATCAGCTTGATCGGAATTCCATCTATTCCTGTAGATTTGTTTTTAGGAGTATTTTTTTCTGCCTTTTTCCAGTTAGATTGGTCTGTTCTAAGCTGCTTTGTATTCTGCTACCTTGTGTTGCTTCCTGATTTGCGGAGATTACCCTATCGTCGCTCTTAAATGACTCGGCTATAACTGATGTAATGTAGTTCACTGCGTTGCATTCCTTATAACAATTTCCCTCGTTATCTTGAATCCGATCCTGGTTTCTTTGATTCTTCTTCCCTATCCAGCTTATATGGTTCCAGAATTTTCTTGCTCCGCCTCTAAAGGCATCGTGTATGTCAGCCATCAGTGATCGGTGGACTGCTTTATTTTACTTTGGACGAGGGTCTGTACCTCAAGTTTCTTTTGTCGATATGATTCCCATTTTTGGTCATTTCCTCCTGAGATACCTGTGCTTTCTTTCTCACTCGGTGTTCCCTTGAAGCAACCCGTCGTTGTTCAATAGCTTCCCTGATTTCCTTATTCCACCAGCTCCGTGGCTTCCTCTTTCAATTCCAGCGGTTTGCTACTTTAACCTCCTGAATTTTCCTCCTTATGAGTAGTTCTACCTGTTCATAATCCCGGTCTTCCATGGGGCTTTTCTCTATTGCTTCCTCTATGTCTGCTGCTATCTGCGCTATTTGATCGTCGTTTAATTTTGCGTTTACGTTTTGTCTAAGTTCCATTTCTCTTTTCATCAAGGGCCCCATCTGCAGACTAATACGTTTATGATCAATTCCCAGACTACACTCCCCTTCTTCGTCTATTTCCATTTTTGTGACCTTGCTATAAATTTCCTGCGACATTAGACAATAGTCAATGATCGTCTGCCTGTTGTGGAATTCCCACGTGATTTGGCCTTCACATTTTGTTTCTCTATTTACTATAACTAGATCGTGTCACTCACAGAAATCTAGCATTAGCTTGCCGTTATAATCCGTGTATCCATCCAGATCGTCGATGTGGCCGTTCATGTCCCCCAATAGAATAATATTGGCCCCATCTCTAAACTGGCTTATATCGTCAATGAGACATTCAACAAGATCCTTGTTTTCTTGCCTGCATTAGTGTCCTCTTCGTAAATAAACTACCCCTAGCCATGTCCTTATGCCGGCAATTGTTCCTGATACCCAGATATGTTCTTTACAAGATGATTTTATTCTTTGCCAATTTGTTCCCTGGTGTATCAACGTACCTACCCCTCCACTTTTTTTTTTTTCGTTGTCGGTCTGTTGCACCCTTCCCAGACATAGCCTTCTATAAAATGCGGATCTTCTATATCCCTGAGATGAGTCTCGCATAGAGCGTACACACCTATTTTGTCATCCTTCAACTGCTGTTCTATCTCTAGCCATTCCGCTTCTTTTCAACCTCCTTGCATATTTATGTAGCTGATCCCAGTGTTAAATTTCTTTTTTTGTACTTCTCTTTCTCGACCTCCTCCTTGCCATTTTTTGGGGCGCAGCCTCCGTTATTACACTTACGTTTCATGGATGGATGGATGGATGGATGAAATATAGGAGCGTCCCCTTTGAACGGACGGATGGATGGAATATAAGAGCGTCCCCTTTGAACGGACGGACGGATGGATGGATGGGTGGATGGATGGATGGGTGGGTGGGTGGATGGATGGACGGACGGACAGACGGACGGACGGACGGACGGATGGAATATAGGAGCGTCCCCTTTGAAACGGAGTGGTAGCAGTAGCTATCATGCTCATGTTTCTACCTTTATCTTAATTATTGATTCAGATTGGTTATCTAAACCATCATTCTGTTTATTAAATTTTTGTTTCTACATTACTAACATTACGTCACCTCTGCTTTTAAGCCACCAATCTTCCAGTCGTTTTTTGCTAGTTTCCACTAACGGTTTATTTACCCGACAACTGGTATCTCTAAACCCCAGAGCTTCTGAAACAGTGACTGCGCCTGCATAAGCTTCCGCATGGATACCATTTCTCTGATGGATACCATGGATACCATGGGCAGCGCCCCTGGCCGCCAAAGTTGGAAGGCATCACCGGCGCGGCCACCTCCTCCCATAGGGAGAAACCTCTGCACGGCACACTAGTAGGGTGTGTAACTAGCAAGTATATTTTAGGCACTATAATGTTGGTGTATGTCTCAGTGTTGCTAACTAATAGACGTCATGTTTAACTGGTGGTGGCGCCACCTCACACGCCTTCCAACTTCTCGCATTCCTCTACTGCGGCAATGCACTGCAGCGCATGGAGCGATTGAGCGTGCAAATTCGTGCCCCCAAGCAGTTCGTACCAGAGAAAGTCTCAGCGATTCGCGCGTTTACGGCAAGGAACCATCCCCGTGAGTCTCAGAATTCGCGTCTCGGACTCCGATCGCATCGTAGTAGCGACCGTATCAGAGTGCCACGGGACTCAGTTATTGCACGTCAACAGGGGTAGATCACGTGTCAAGGGTAACGTAGCACCTACATCACGGCTACAATCCTTGCCCTCTCAGCAGAATTTTTTTTATTACTCTTTTCCAGGGTTTTTCTTTCAAACTTTTTTCCTTGTCCCTTTTTGCATGCGTGCTTGCCAGGAAAGAGGTTTTGGAGGCGCTGTGCGCACGCTGAAAAGCTCACTCCACGTTGTTTGTTGGCTGCACATCCATACTGCGCAAGAAGCCGTGCTCCTTCTAGAGGTCCCGTATTCCTTCCTGGTATTCCGCTAACCACGCCCTACCTCCATTTCCCTCTTCGTGCTACCATACATTAAGTGTCCTAGGATTTAACGTGCTTTCTATACGTGCCGTGTTTTTTTTTCTTTTTTTCAATTCATTTCACTACCTTTCTACCCGTTTCCATTAAATGCAATTACCTGTTTGCTCATCCACGACCTCGTCTTGTTTTACATGGCACAAATCTGGAGCAATTAACCCTCATGGTCTGCGCAGGGTTGTTCAATATGGAATAGAAGAAAGTTATAGCATTCAAATTAAGTTAATCGTTCCACCGTCGTTCTATGGACCAAGTATACTTTTTGTTTTACTGATTATAATTATTTTGACATATGTAATGTCCAAAAGAAATTTTCGACTTTACTAGAGAAAAAATGAACCGTATTTTTGAGCAAACTGATAGTTCCCTTCCATCATACTCACAGACCGTGTACAAAGCATCACGTGGGGAAAGCAGCGTCAGAAATAGAGCAGGGAGCTGTCGTGACGCTGGGACTAAGTCGACCCGGCCTTCACTTGGTAGCGTGCAGAGACTCCGGGTTCATGAAGGATTGAATCTTCGAAGTTGGTGAAATATGTACAAGCAGGTTTAATGGCACTTTGAGAAAACTTATTTACAAGATTATTTACAAGAAAAAGAAGGGTACATCAGCAAAATGGCAAGCGTTAAGAGTTCATAGCGAGAAGCGACTGGATCAGCCGTTTACCCAGGGCTCAGAGCGCCATTTCGTGCTCTGCAACGTCCTTAAAACCCCCTATGTCCAGCCCCTCTCTGAAGATGCTGACCAACCAAATCCAGGGCACGCCCCTCAGATATCGGCATCCAATCGAACACATCACTGCACTGATGGTCTGAAGCACTGACTGGCCCGGCATTGTTTCGTTGGGCCTGGTCACTTGTTGGCGGGAAAAGCTTGGGAACGGCGAGGAGGTACATTTCTATTCTTCAGCCAAGAATCGATAGGCTGGTTCCGGCAAGTGGATTTACTTCTCAGAAACCCAAGTGCACGTGCGCGCCGCTTACCGCTCCCAGCATTGTCCCTTTCCGGCAATTGCAAATCTTTCCTGAATTCCCGGGAAATCCTCTAATGGCCGTAATCACCTTGCTCCTTTCTTGTCCTGTACGTCAGCGGACGTGTCACTCTGTCGCCTCCTTTGGACAATAGGCATTCCTTACTTGACCATAGCGCTTCTCGACGGGAAGGGTGAACAATTGAACGAAAGCACTTCCGGCTATTTCCCGCAGGGGGACATTTCTTTGTGTTTTTCTAGACGTTCTCTTGACAGGGTCAATTTGGCATTTGCAGGGTGTCCACAAAGCAAAACAGGCTTACACAAAAGGATTCCTAGAAACAGGCTCACTTAGCGCCCTTGTACCAACAGCACATATCCACAGCACTTATCCATGCCCACAGGCGAACAATAGAGCGCGCAAGTGCGGATGATGCACGGTCGTAACAGAGCGCAGCTTGTGGAGGCGGCACGCGTACGTGCTTACTTGTTTTTTTTATTTTTCCTCTTTTCGTTTACAAGGTAGGTAGTCAAGCCGAGATTGTGAAACGAAGCGATAGCAAAGTATTATCAGGAGAAGATAAGAAGAGCGTGATACCCTCGTGTCACCGGCGCCTGAATTCGCCGCTTCTATTTAGGAAAGGAGGGAAAAGTAAAGGAAAACCAAAACAGCATGCATAAGAACCCCAGCCCACAGCGCCGTAGCACCCGTGGCTAGTGCAGTCATGGACAGTATCTGTATCCGTGTTGGAAAGAACGTGGCCACAGCGTGATGTCCAGAACAAGAAGACCGTACGTTTATTGAAGCGTGCCGATTATATAGCCCGCAAGTGATAACAGGCAGCTCGCACCGCGCATGTCAGCGGCCGACACGCACCGTCATACACGTACCTGATTTTTCGCGGGAACAAACAAAAATAGTTGCAGCAACAGGGATTAGTTAAGCGCACTGGTTAAATTCCTCGTTATAGCCAAGGCGTTGCGGGGCCCGCCTGTTACGGGACGACCTCCTTAATACTGGTGGCTGCAAGGCACCCGGAAGCTCGCTTCCCGCTGTAATGGCCGCGCACGGTGGTTCCCCAGCAGTCCTTTGTGGTCCTCCCGAGGCCTGCGATGCGAGGCAGGTACCAGGTGACGAAGGCGAGGCAGGTACCCGGGGGTTGTCGATTGGCCTACTTGTGTCGCCACCGTCGTCCCTGTCCGTCTCGGCATACCGCTCTCGCGTCTCTACAGCGTGGCCCGCATGGAGCGTTTTTTGCACGCGAAAACGCGTCGCACGCCCGACGCCCGCGCCGGCGTCGACGATTTCACTCCCGCATGGTCAGCAGCCGAGCGGCGTTTTTTTTTTTTTTGCCGCCCAGTTGAGCGACGCACGCGCCCCCATCCGGCCGTGCGTCGAGGTCGCGCACATCTGGTTTTCCCTGTCGCCGCGAGCTTCAAGTTGTGGTTTCCTCTCTTTCTTCTGGGTCAGGTGTGTCAAGAAAACAGGCAAAGGCATCACTTCCAACAGCTATGGATCTAAATGCAGAAGCCATAGCACAAGGGAGGTATCGGAGGTCCGCTGGCAAGGCTAGCAGCTCATAAACAACCTCCGAGCTCAGCGTAAACACTCGTGGCCCCAGTGGACGGCCCACCTTCACCGAACTCTAACCTAAAAACCTAAAAAAAAAAAGGAAGTGCACGGTGCCCGATGCCCGGACCTTGCTGTCGTCGCCTCGTGCGCGGAGCGACTCCGAAAGACTACATTGCTGCTCGGCCGTTTCGGCCGAGAAACCCGAAACTATACCGAAACCCTCGGAGCCGTCGGAGCGCCAAACCCCCTCGTTCTTTCCGCTCTCGCGAGCTTCTCTCTCTCGGCCGGCGTGGGCGTGGCTCCAACCGGAATCACGTGACGGCTGCTCCGGCTCTCATTGGCCCTCTGCCGCTGCCGACTTCCGGCGTCGGCGCGTCGTCGGCGTTTTTATCTGTTGAGCCAGATCCCGACGATTTGGCAAAATCGTCCTCTCCGGCGGCAAAAAAACGCTCCGCTGCCGTCGACGCCGGCGAATCGCCCGGAAAAACGCTCCATGCGGGTCACGCTTACGAGATGTTGCCGGTTACGTCGCAGAACTCGTCCATCTTCCGTTAGAAGCTGGTACGACCTTGGAGCAGGAGCGCCTACGACCCTCGCCTTCCGGTCCCACGTTGTAGTAGCCTTACCACGTCGCCTCGAGAAAGCTTCGGCAACGGTTTGCCCTGCGTTTTCTGGCGATGCTTCTCTACCTTGCTGCGTGGCACTTCTTCAAAGTCGGGAAGGTTGGCTCGCAGGAGTCTTCCTTGCAAAAGTTCCCCCGGGGATCGGCCGTCTTCGAGTGGTGTTGACCGATAGGCCAGCAGGCCTTGCCAGAAATCGTCCCCGGCATCCTGTGTTTTCTTCAAGATGCGTTTGACAACCTGCACACCTTTTTCAGCCAGCCCATTTGACTGAGGATGATGGGGACTCGAAGTCACATGCGTTAAGTCATAGTTTTTTGCAAATACAGCAAACTCGTGGCTCGAAAATTGAGGACCATTGTCCGTGCACACTTCTAGTGGCACGCCATATCTTGCGAAGATAGCGCTGAGTGCAGCAATTGTAGCCCTTGCACTAGTGTCCTGAAGTTGCTGCACCTTTGTAAAGTTAGAAAATGCATCGTAAGCAACCAAGTACGAGTCTGCAGCAAAGAAAAAGATGTCCACTCCCACCCGATACCATGCACATCGGGGAGTTGGCCGGATAAGGAGTGGTTCTTTTGCGTGCGCGTAAGCGAATTTCCTGCAGGTTGGACAGCTAGCTGCCAGAGAAACAATCTCACTGTTAAGGCCAGGCCAGAAAACAAGACGACGTGCCCTCTCTTTACATTTTTGCATGCCAAGGTGTCCAGCATGAACTCTAGACAGAATTTTCTTTCGCATGCTCTTTGGTATGACCACTTTGGAGCCTTTAAAAAGTGTTCCATTAACCACATAAAGGTCTTGTGTAAAAGGCTTGAGTTCACCTTCCACTGGTTGTCCCCTTGACAGACTTTGCACCACGGCTTGCAGATAGACGTCGCACGCAGTTTCTCTCTGCAGTTCGCGCTGCGTCGTTGGCGTCACCATATAACCCAGGGATTCGACTGCGTGAATTTCCACTTCATCCATGCCAGTGTCTTGGCGGCTGCTGCCATCAGCCGTTGATCGTGATAACATATCAGCTAGAACCAAGTTCTTGCCGGGAATGTACTGCAAAGAGAAGTCATACATAAAGAAGCGCAAAAAAATCTTTGCAGTCGAGGTGGCATGTCATCGATTGCCTTTTCCGCAATTGATAAGAGTGCCTTATGGTCAGTTTCTATTAGCAGTTGTCGCCCGTAGACAAACTGATGGAACTTTTCGCAACCAAAGCAAATGCAAGGGCCTCCTTTTCAATTTGAGCATACCTCTGCTCTGCTTGTGTTAGAACACGGGATGCGTATGCCACGGGTCGCCATTCATCATAATGACGTTGCAGAAGGGCCGCCCCTACCCCGTTCCGCGAAGCGTCGCATGTAATCTTTGTGTCCCTTCGAGCGTCAAAGATTGCGAGCACGGGAGCGGTAGTCAAAACTTGTGTTACGTTTTTCCACTCTTTAGCGTGGTTTTCAGTCCACTGAAAATCGGAGCGACATTTGATAAGATCGCTTAATAACGCCGTTCTTTCCGACAGCCGCGGCACGAACTTCCCAAAGTAGTTGGACACCCAGCATACGTTGAACATCCGCTTTGCTTGTTGGTTCTGGCATGTCAATCATTGTTTTAACGAGCTGTGCGTTAGGAGATATGCCATTTCCGGTTATTATGTCACCGAGGAACTTTACTTCGGTCACATTGAACTTGCACTTCTGTGCATTGAAAGTCAACCCCGCTTTTTCGACAGCTTTCAGGACAGCTACTAGTCGGTCGTCGTGCTCTTGTCTCGTTGAGCCCCACACCAGAATGTCATCAATATATACTAGCACGCCTGGCAGTCTGTCCAGAACTTCAGTCATTGTTTGGTGAAACACTTCCGCTGCAGATGATATTCCAAACGGCAACCGCAAAAATCGGTACCTCCCAAAGGGTGACGAGAAAGTACATATCCTTGACGTTTCTTCGTCTAGTGGTATCTGGTGGTACCCAGAGTTAGCATCCAAGCAACTGAAGTATTTCGCACCCGCCAACTTAGCTTCCAAGTCTTCGCGTCTCGGGAGGGGAAAATGCTGCCTCTTAACGTGCCGATTGATCTGCCTGGGATCCAAACAAACTCGCAAACCGCCATCTTTTTTCTTGACGACAACCAGTGGACTTACCCGATGCCAGCTCGTTCCATTCTTTCGAGTTCCTTTTTGAGAGGCTCCTCCAGCGCCAAAGGAACCCGGCGGGCTGGCTGCACGACCGGTACTGCTCCAGGTTCCAGGACCATGTGATATGGCTTCTTCAAGCAACCAAGTCCTTCGAAAATATGCCTGAAATTGTTGATAGAACCTTCTGTAGGAGATGTATTTATAACATTCATGGTACGCTGAACCAGTCCCAAAGCTTCACTGGCGTCCAGTCCGAGTATAGGCTGACGACCGTTTATCACAATGAAAAGTTTCACTACAGTGTGGGAATTTCCAACGCGAACAGTTTCCGACACTGTCCCAAAGCACGTAATAACGCCGCCGTTATATGCCCGTAGTACTGTGCTCGTCGGAGGTAGTGCTCCAGCTGATGGCAGTTTTCGATAGACTGCAAACGGTAAGAGGCTCGCTTGCGCCCCTGTGTCTATTTTGAAGGCAATTTCCTGACCGCAGACTTCAGCATTTACAGTCCACTCATTCGTGCCACATTTAATTCCTACGTCCAGTACGTCAAAGTCGTTCTCCGGAAGTATCGACTCAGCCAACTTCTTTTGACTTCCTACAGCAGATAGCAAAGTGATGAAACCTACCACACACGTAGCAGTTTTTACCAAATGCTGGGCATTGCTTCGGTTTGTGCTTGCGATTACACTTTCTACACTGCCATTGCTCCCCGTGGCACTTGGGCTCTTTCTGTGCATGCTGCAAGTATGTGCGCCTTGAAACAAAATCCACACAACCCTCTTCTTTACGCCACACCTCTTTTTTGTTGTGCTACTGATTCTGCAATTTTGCACATCTCCTCCGCTTTTTCCAACGTCAATCCTTTCTCTTGAAGCATCTTCTCTCGTAATCTAGGACTGTTGGTACCAAAGACGATCTGGTCTCTTACCAATGAGTCGTGTAACGTCCCAAAGTTACATTGTGAAGCTTGCTTCTTCAAGTCACGTAAAAAATTTTCGAATGGCTCTCCTTCCGCTTGGTTCCTCGTGCGAAAAATGTACCGCTCATGCACTTCGTTGCTCACCTCTGTGCAGTAGGCGTCGAACTTTCGTATCAAGGTGCTGTAGTCATCCTTGTTTTCGCCCGACTCGAACTTGAAATTGTTGAACACATCGAGTGCCTCGTCACCGGCGATGCTCAGCAGGAGCGCAGCTTTCGAAGCCCCACTTCTCGGTTGGTCCTTGACTGCCGATGCTTGCAGGAAAATCTCAAATTTCTGCTTGAAACGCTTCCATGATGCCGAGACGTTCCCTGCCAGACGCAGCGGTTCCGGTGCGACAAGCCGTTCTATGCTTCGTCCGCCGTCGGTGTAGCTAAATCGTCTCAGCCACTTCTGACACCATGTATCCGTGTTGAAAGAACGTGGCCACAGCGTGATGTCCAGAACAAGAAGACCGTACGTTTATTGAAGCGTGCCGATTATATAGCCCGTAAGTGATAACAGGCAGCTCACACCGCGCATGTCAGCGGCCGACACGCACCGTCATACACGTGCCTGATACAGTATCGAATTGTGTATCGGTGTTAGCTATCACTTCGGATTGACGGCGCTCGTTCAGGGCGGTAATACAAGCCCAGAGACAGCTCAGCTTGTAGTACCCCCTCAGTTCCCTTTTGCTCTTAGTTCCCTGTATATGCCCTGCCCCCTCAGTATCCCATTCTTTAAAACTAATGGAGCCGATGTTAAGTAGGTGGTCTCGAGGTTCGTTACTTGGGAGCATTGAGTGCGTACCACAAAGCCGCTGAGCCGTTGACAGACACACAGGAAGAAAAGAACGAGACAAAAACGCAAATGAGGCGAACATGCAGTAGGCACCACGCACACTGCTGTACTCCTGGCCGCTCTCGCACCATAACACCCGTCTGTCCGTGCGACTCTGTGGTATCAGATTCTCGTCAAACAGCGTGCTGCAGTGTACTCTCCAATGCAGTAAATTATGCACGACCCTTGTCCAAACAACATGGGCTCCGGGTGTCGGCTCTGCTTGGTGGCAAGAATAAGAGCATCTAAGGCCTCATTCGGTCACGGTGCAGTCAGCTAACCGCCGATTGACAGCGTTGCTTCCAGAAGACTTTGTTTCTTGAAAAACTATTATACGTCTAGAAGATTATGGAATACACAACATGAAATCTATGAACGTACTTTTCCAGCACATTCCTTTCAAAAACAAATTTTGCTTTGCCAAACAATTTTTTGCCAAATCCCTTTCAGAAAACATTGATTAAGACTTGAAAAGATAACCAGATCTCTTAAAGGAAAACTTGCTATATATATTTTTAAAGAACTTGAGTTCTCTAGCTATCTCTAGGATCCTTGAGTCGTCGCGGCTATGGTTCACGCATACCCGCTCATAGAAGGGATCTTCACCCAAGACGACACTGCGGCGTTACCGCGTGCGTATGTAGAGGCTTTTGTGATTTGCCTCGCTTTTACTATTAGATTAAATGGGCTAATGTTTACACCTGAGCTGCACATAGTATTTTGCATCTTCACTTGAGCGTAATTAATAACGAATAACGGCTCATTGCATACGTCAGCAGGATGTCAGCTCAAAACACTGAAAGCGTTCCTGCTTGTTCATTTTTCACTTAAAACGAGCATGGCAGTGCTAATTCTGAGCGATTAGAGACAATGCACAAATTAAAAAAATGCGCGTAAACTATTTGCGTACCTCTGTCCGGTTTTACCACTATCTGCATAAATTACTCAAAATTGCAATCCGCGGCCATTGCAGGTCTTGCGGAAGCACAGGACGCGAATGGTCTCTCTCGTTCTTTTGATTCCCAGTGTTCTCTTCGAACGGTTTGTTTCCCAAAGCTTCACAATTATTATTTGTTTTTTAATACCGCTCAACGAAACAGCACATGAACGCTGTCCGAGCACGTGACAGCACGCATTGCTAAGGCCAGAACCTTTCTAGGCTTTGGAACGAAAACCCGAGCGTGATATCTGTCAACTTCTACAAATATGAGGAGTTGGACCTGTGCGCGAGATGTGTTCTCCTTGTCTAAAGTTGCTGCCATCTGCAATACCAGGCTTGAACGCGCGGCAAGAAGCGACAGTAGCGATGGTGTACCTACAAACTCACACACGGCGGATAAAGTGCGACTATTTAACGCCGATAAGAGGCAAATGATAAAGGAAAGGATGGATTCCCCTCATATTTAATATCCAAAGAAGGTTGCTGAAGGTCACTTCTTACTAAGCAAGCTTGTGCATCCAACGAGGTTTATCTATCTATGATCTGAATTACTACGTAACTAAACTCTCCTTAAGCGAACAACACCGCATTACCGAAGTGCCTGTATCGGAGCAGCACTAAAAGAGCCGCCGATGAGTTAGATAATCTGACTTTTGGTGGTATAGTGAGGGGGAAACCGCGAACGCAGACCCCTACTACCAAAACTTGAATGCCCCATCTACCCCAGTTTGGGGTAGCGGCAGTGGTCAGCCTCCCTGGAGGCACCGCCTTGCTGATCACGGTAGCCTCGGCACTCTGTAAGTGTGCTTGCACATTGTTGTTGTTGTTGTTGTGGCTGTAGAAAGAAGGAAAAGAAAATGCACGGGCCTGCTACTGGCTCTGTAGCTGAGCCACCTCCGCTGCCTCGTGCAGATAGAAGAGAATACAGAGAAGAAAGAAAAGCAAGAGGGAAAGAAAGACGCCCGCCGCAACAACAGCCGTCGTCCACCACCAGCGGTGGCGTGTGCAATGACGGCCTGAACAGATAAAAATTCGGTGCAAGGCGAGCCCCTGCCGCAAGCGGCGGCGACCCACCCGTACCAGCCCCATCAGGGGACGTGCTTGCACGACGTCTCTGCCGCGGACTCAACATACAGAGATAACGCTTTCTTGTCCGATTACGACCGTTGGGAAGTAAACGAAGTGCCTCCCTCTGCTCGGTTTTGCTTGTCCACCCGGAGAATAAGAAATGTTTCGTCACGAACTCTCAAGCTGTTAATTCAAAACTATTATGTAGAAGCCTGCTGACCATTATATGCGCACAAAATAGGCTCAAAACTCGCACAACACGCTGGTATAATGCTGGCTAGTGTGCCGAGGGCGCGTACTCGTGTGGCCGCCGCGGTGATGCCTTCCCGCCGCAACCGCGGGGCGGCGCTACCGCTAAGGTGCGGAGGATGTCAAAGTATGCAAAGGATTAAGACAAGGCTGTCCTCTATCACCGGTGCTGTTCATGCTTTATATGATAAACCTGGAACGGAGGATACAAGACAGTAACCTAGGTTTTAACCTGTCATACAGATTAGGTGGAAAGGCGATAGAGCAGAGCCTCCCCGGTTTGATGTATGCAGACGATATTGTGCTGCTAGCTGAGAGTCTGGAAGAATTGCAAACTCTAGTTAAGTATTGCGGAGACGAAGGGGACGCTCTAGGCTTCAGTTTCAGCGCAGTTAAGTCGGGTCTGATGATTTTCAACGGCTCAACTGATCAGGGTCTTAAAGTTCAAGGCCTTGAAATACCTAGAGTAGCAGAATATAAATATTTGGGGGTATGGGTAAACGAAGGATTGGCATACATTGGAAAGCATGAGCAATCACTTAAGGCCAAAGGGCGAAGGAATGCCGGGATAATGAAGCATAAGGCATTGTGGGGATACAATAGGTATGAGGTATTGAGGGGTATTTGGAAAGGAATTATGGTGCCCGGACTTACTTTCGGAAATGCGGTTTTGTGCCTAAAATCAGAGGTACAGTCGACATTAGAATCAAATCAGAGATCCGTTGGACGATTAGCACTAGGTGCCCACGGCAAAACTACAAATGAGGCGGTACAGGGAGATATGGGCTGGGCATCTTTCGAAGTACGGGAAGCTCAGAGTAAAATATTATATGAGGAACGCCTGAGGAAATTGGACAGTAACAGATGGGCAGCTAAGGTATTTAAATACCTGTACCTGAAAAGCGTTGACTCACAATGGAGGAAAAGAACTAGGAAACTAACTAGTAAGTATGCTAGTAACAAGGACGGAGAAATAAAGAGCATTAAGCAACAGGTGAAAAACACAGAAGGTAAAAATTGGATAAATTCGATGGAAAAAAAACAGAGTGTGGAATTATACCGAAAGTGGAAAATGCAGATCAGGAAGGAAGATTTCTTTGATACTCAAGAGGCAGTGCCCTACTTTTTGAAGCTAGATCAGGGTGCCTTAGAACACGCAGCTACAAAAAGAAATTTAGCAATGGAGATGACGCATGTGCTGTATGTGGAAACTCCAGTGAAACAATTGACCATATTTTACTCGAATGCAATGGTATCCATCCGGAAGTTGAGGCAGGCGCAATCACTGCTCCTGAAGCTCTGGGGTTTAGAGATAACAGTGGCCGGGTGAATAAACCGGGGGTGGAAACTAGCAAAAAACGACTGGAAGATTGGTGGCTTAAAAGCAGAGAAGTGACATAATGTTAGTATTGTAGGAACAAAAATTTAATAAATAGAATGATGGTTTAGTTAAGCATTCTAAATCAATAATTAAGATATATGGAGAAAAATGAGCATGATAGCTACTGCCACAACCCCGTTTCAAAGGGGACGCTCCTATATTCCATCCATCCATCCATCCATCCATACGATCGCTCTGGGTTCGCGGCCTTGCCATAGTGAAAGGGATTGTGTAAAGCGCGGACACTCGGCGAAATCTGGCCCCAGGAAATGACGAATGAATGATAACGCTAGTAACAGCTTCACGCACGACGAAATGGACGGCGCCACCAGCATTTGTCGCGCCGCGCGCGCGGGTGCTGCCGGCGCAGAGCGAAGCAGACTGCGGAAGGTCAAGGCCGTCTACGCGGGCTGCGTGTTCGTGCGGTCTGACTGCGGCTTCATTGGCCATGGAAGCGGAACTACTGTAGTTTGTTTGGACGGCAGGGTGAGGAACGTTATTTTGATTTAAAACATTGCGTTTCGAGCAGTTTATGCAGACCGCGCTGGCTGGTTTCTTGAATTGCGCACCTCGTGAACAGGTGCCGGTGCGCTTGTCATGGGTCGGGCAGTTCGTGACACCTCGGCAGCTTCCAGAAAAGGCAAGGTGAGATATTTTTCTGTTAGCAAACTCTGCATTTCAAGCAGTTTAGCTGAGCACTCTGGCTGGTGCGGTTGGGAAGAGAAGGCCTATATGCGCTCGGTAATAGCACAAGGTTACTGCGCATGTTAGATAAGAGCGAACCCACGCATGACGTTCTTTGCTTGGTTGGCCTAGTGGTTATTTTTGCGTGGTTTCTCATTGAGTTTTACGTGTTGGGGTGTTTTTATGGCCTTCACCAGTGCGCAATCTCTTTTAGGTGATGTGTTGGCTGGGTGAAATGTGAACATCGAGAGTAGGCTAATGTGTTAAAGACGAGCGTTTTCGCGTTGTATATACGTACAGTCGAGCGCGATTTGAAGGTTATCGCGCGAGCGTCGACCGAGAACATCAACAGCACCATGGCCCAGGGGCCGTATTACAGACGGCTCACACTCACAATCACACTCACACTCACAATCTTCCTATTGGCCAGCGGCAACACGGCGGGAGTGGCCGTCCTTTACATCATCGACGTCTGCTGTTTACGTCATGAACACACTTGAAGTGATGACGTTGGCTACGGGCCAATTGTGAGCGGGGGTTGTGAGCGACGCGAGCCGCTCACAACTTGTTTGTGAGCGCTCACAAAGGGAAAATGGCGGCGATCTATGCGGCGGTCGGCGTTCTCGTGAGGCGGTAGCGGCGGCGCCCCGACGCGATCATCGGCGAAGGACGGTGTACGAAGACTGTTTGACGTGCTCGGTGAGATGTTTCGACGCTTGTTGCTACTCGAGAAGGATATAGTACAGTGACTGTGCGACGCGATGAACTGAGATAGGTGTGTGCGGCCGAGTGCGCTGTGTGTGCGGCGGCAGATAATGTGTGCACTGCGCTTTTTCCGAACTGCTAGTGGCTTCCAAGCCGCTACTGGCAACGAGGCGAACATCGGCTTCGCGCAGCCGACAGTTCGAAAGTGTTTGCGGCGGCGTGCAGCTAGGGCGGCGGAGAAGAAAGGCTTCCTTCGTCACGGCCGCATACCCGGCGTCGTCGGGTTTGTCGACGGCACATCGGTCGTCTACGAGTAGTCTTGTGATGTCCCTGTTTCAGATATGAGATGCCAACATGATTTTGGCCATGAACCTCCTTACGTGGGATCTTGGCATGATGCTTTCTCCTGGGGACACTCTCGGCTGCACACAAGCATGACACAGGTCGAGGCCGGCCTGCTGCGAGTCGTCGAATTCACGACACTGAGCCGCGCTGCTGTTTGCAAGATAAGTTAACGGTAGGCTCCACATGCCTCACATGTATTACCGTTCTTGGGCTTTTATAAAAGCTGGAACATAAGACACTAGTACATTGTTGAAATGCCTACGTAAGAAACGAAGATGGGGATGTGTTTGTTTGATGCCTGTATTGAGTAGGAATGGGACATCATTTATACCGATATGAAGTGCAAGGCTGTCCATACAGCAATGTTGCTGAAACGTTCAATCACTCATTGTCTGCACGCCCATGAATGTCATCGTCAGCAAAACCTGGCAATGAGCTACTTGATGCGACTCTTCCATTGTGTCAGTAAGGCTCTTAGTTTATGAGGCTGTTGAGGTCGACAACGACGTGACGAAGAATGTGCTTAACAGCGTGCCATTTTCGGTTATGCTGGTGAGAGGGGCACCTGTTGGAGACATGGCTGCCAGTGCCATGGAATCCCGGTCCGGACTCTCCATAACGGTTATAGAACAAGGTATACACCTCCACAAGGTTAATGGTGGATAACTGCATCGACGTGCTGAAGACCCGCTTCCAGTGCTTGCAAAAATACTAGACGTTCCTCTACCAGCCAGAGCGTGTAGCATGTGCCTTGTTGCATAACTTCGTTGGATGTCTTCCTGCCTGCCTGCAGACGAGGAGGGTGCTGCTGGCTTGTACAAGAAAGGGTCACATCTGTGCACTGGCTACTTGGAAGTGGGATCCCTATTGCCATGCATACCTCTAGTGAAAAGCCATACAGAATCATGTTGTGAGCCTGTTCCACAGAACCTACCACCAGAGGCTGGCACAGCTGCCCATGGTGCGGCAACCGCTTTGGCGTCAATCACAGCACAGCAATCGGCCGTGATATACCACACGAAGTTGACCAACTCATCACAGGCAGCCAAGTGCAGCGTCTTCTCGTTTCATGTCTGTGCCAGAAACCTGTTGTGATAAAGATGCATCTTCTCGAACCATGCGTTAAAACACCTCATCTGTCAAGTCAAATTTGTCTTCGTACACCCCCCTTCACTGTTGCTTACAACCGTGTATGTTGGTGTTTGTGTGTGTGTGCATGTGTTTGAGTACATAATTAAAGTGTTTCACAACGAGGCAGCAATTGTGATGCCTATCGGAATGGGAAGTCCTCACAGAAGTTTTTTTAGAAGCACCTGTATCCACTGTGCAGCTTTATTTTCCTGCAGCATTTCACACGCTTGAATATGCAGCAGCGAAACCAACTTCCTGCAATAGCATCGGCAGTTATTTGACGTGCTGCACAATTGTGCTACACAAAGAGGACACACAAGAATAATTTTTAGAGCCTGTAAGCTGGCACAGTACTTATCGCAGGTCTGATATACCTCAGAAGCAAGAAATGAAAGTATTGTGCATAAAACTGCGACCCAGAGGCAAAACACAAAAGATTAGTTGCTTAATGATTACAGGCTTGCATAGTAGTTGTCATAGGTTTGGCACATTTCAGAAGCAGTAAACAAAGTATGGCAGTTAACAGTGCAGAAACATGACACAAGTAGTGCTATGTACAATGTTTGCATAAGGTAGTCTCCATTAGTGAACCTTCCAGGACTACAGGCCTGCATATACTGTTAGGACGCATAGAAAGCATTAACTTAATGCTAAACAGTGTAAAGCTGACAAATTGAATGCATAATATTGCGAGTTTTAGTGCTCACAGTGATTGTAGCGTACGCAGAAAAACATCACATATGCATCAAGCAAATGGTGTGTGGGCAGAAGGTATCGCTCAAAAACAAAGCAACTCAGTCATGAGAACAAAGAAAAAAAATACAGAGCACACTACAATGAAAGCTACATAGAAAGCCCTGTCACGGTGGCATTGCAGTGAATAAAGGCTTCGGGTTCAGTCACGTCAGGGGTGGAAGCATTCCCATGATCATGTTCTTTCCTAAACTATCCAGCTACATACAAACAGATGATCATGCAAGGACAGAGCTTCATTTTGGCCTACACTACATGCTTCACAGTCGTTTTGTATTTCCTAAAGAGAAACAAATAGAACCACGGAGCCTGCACGTTGCACTTTCAGCACTTTTCTCATCGATACTAGTAGGCGCCGACCGAAAACACCTTCGCAAGTTGTCTTTGTCCATTTCCGTGTCAAGCGCTCCATGAAATTTTAGCGCTGCAGGCCCTGAACTTCGACTGCATTCTATTAGATTTTCAGCATGCTCACGGCACTTGCACGGCACTTCGATTACCGACGACGCTAAAAAAAGCAGCACCTTCTCGGGGAATCAGCTGTTTGCTTGCAGGCCGCCATGTGCACGCCATGACGCCGCCCGCGCACCCTCGCGGCAACAAAAGTTACCTAATAGCAAGTATAACTACAAAACTAAGAACGCTTCAACTTGAGCTCAATGTTAATCAATACTAAAAATAGTATCTTGCCAAAATAAACCTTTGTTTGTTTTATTTATTGCGTATTAGTTGCGTCGTGTTAGAAAAAGTTAGGAGACGGTCCCTGCTCAGTTTTGTGCCACACTGTGGCATCAACGTTTGCCGAGGATTCGGGACTACTAGGGCGGAGCCACTCTAAAAGTCGCTGGTAATTGGACGATTTTGCATACTCGTCACGATTGACGTCTCAAGGCTGCGTCACAGCTTCGTAATTTTGACGTCACGCTCACAAACTTGTGAGCGGAGTCCGTAATTCCGCCCCAGAATTCTCTGCCGAGGCGAGGGAGGTATCAGGCCAGCTACCCTCACTCTTTTTGCTGTTCCTTCAGCAGCCGTCACTCCCTACTGTGCAATCAGTTTCTTTTTTTTCTGTGAACAGGCAGTAATCGTAGCGCGCACGACGTATTTTTCAGTATTATTTGAAATTTTACTCTTTATCGCAACAAATGGAAAGCTTAGAATAGAAAGAAAGGGCGGTGACTTTGTCCCGGGGGTGATGGTTGTTGTATGGAACAGCGAACGAGGGAGAGAAGAGTGCGAAACCATGATTATTCCTGTTCCGAAACCGGCCACCAGGTGCCTGGAGTGCTAGGCTGGTCGACGCTCGCGCGATAACCTTCAAATCGCGCTCGACTGTACTACATACGAGACCGTTGTTACGACGATAGAAAAAAGGTACCGCACAAAATATGGAGAACCAGAAACTTGTGTATCGAGAATCGTCATCTGCACCGAAAAACCCGCAGGGAATGTGCTTAAAAAAAAAAAAAAAAAAAGGCAATGGAAAAGGAAACGCCGAGGTGCTTGTAAACAGCGTGATACTAAAGAAGTGGCGCGCCGATAAATCCGTCTTCTCCGTTTCTGAAAACATGCATTCCACACGGGCATTTGTCAGTGCAACTAATTACGCGCACTGTGGTAAGCCCTGTGTTGTTGCGCGCCAGGTATCAAATATTTTTATGCAATGAAACGCGTAGTCTGCTGTCAATGCAGCTTTTAAAACCAAAGACTAACATCGCGAAATGAAGCAATGCTTGGAAATTAGTGGTAGGAATCTTCGCCGTGTAGCTTGATTTGTGTATTTTACGTGGGTATGCACGCGAGGTTCGACAAATCAATGACCAATATTCGTAACTTCATTCCTTTACAGCTTTCTCGCCTTTAATCTGTTTACCCAGTGTTAGTAAATGGTGTATCACGATGACATATATTTCTACTGTAAATTTTGCAGCTGATTCCAGGGTTCGGCAGTCTCTGCTGTGTGTCCTGGTGAGACAATTGAAGCATACGTGAAAGGGGACCGGACCAATATCCCGCATTCCACGAGCCGATATGTTCGAACTTTCACTTGTGGCTTGCCATTTCACAAGATTCAATATGCACATCAGGTATTTCTAGAACGATATAATTGTTAGTTAACATAAAAGATGTGGTAATAGGCATTGAATAAATGTCCCACTTTTTTCTTCAAATATTAATATCAGTACATATTTTCACATTCCAACAAATTGACCGTCTGAAAACATTGCAAGCTAAGCTTGATTGGTTTCTATATAACGTCCCAAAGAGATCCAGGCTATAAAGACGCGCATAATAGAGGAAGCATTCTTATATTGACACTGTTGAGTATTCTAGCTGTGAATTTAACGAGTGCTAGTTACATTGTCATTGTAAAATGTATACAATGCACTTTGTATCATGAGTCAGTGTTTTCCAGCTTATTTCGGCTTACAGAATATTTGTGATTAAGAACCCTTCAATCTTTGTGCAAAAGGTAATCCTGAGGATGAAAGACGTGACCGTCTGCTGGAATTTCGCTGCCAAGGTCGTATCCAAAAACGCATGATTGTATGGGGAAGGGTGCACATTTGAGCTGAAAGCAATAAGTTTTCGGCATAATACTCAAGACTACTTGAAGTATCTTTATTTGAAATCTGTGTTGAAAATAAAGTACAGGGTATTGTGAGGGAGCCGTGAATGTATTTTGTGCATAGTGTATGTCTTTTTTCTTGTGTATCATTTTCCATACTTTGTATATCTGCATGCAATGCTACGTTTGTCTACCTATATATTGTTTCTTGCCTGTATTTTTATTTTTTACTTTTTTATAATGTACACGTGGGCTGATGTATCCTACGTTTTTTCTGTCTTCCTGGTTGCTTTCGTGTACCAAACTTTGACAGAATTGTATCTGTTTTGTTTTTGTATGAAGCAAAATAAATGTTCATTTCACAGAGCTGCTGGCATCTTTCCTGCAATACTGCTGTTTAGCAAAAGGCCTTGACACAGCTGCGTTGATAGCCAATCAGCAATAATGCAGACCTAATTATATATTTCATTGCTGAAAATAAATATAAAAATAATACCACATCGTACAGAATAGAAGTAATGTGCCAAGAGGGTGCGGCAGTAGGGCAAGCGCTTGGTAGCATTTAAACTGCGCGCCGTGGCGCAGCTCGTTTCAGCATTCAAACTGCGCGCCTTTAACGAAAGCGGATGTGTGTCAAGCATCAGCCGCTTGGTCCGCTACAGTCAATTGGGCCGCTGGGCCCTATGGAAGTATCCGCTCTTTACCCTATCCCTTTCTCTATGGTTCTGCTCCGATTACGACCGTTAGGAAGTAAACGAACGTGCCTCCCTCTGCTCCGTGTTGCTTGTCCACCCGGAGAATGACAAATGCTTCCTTGCGAACTCTCAAGCTGTTAATTCTAAACTATATTGTAGAAGCCTACTGACCATTATATGTGCACAAAATAGGCTACAAACTCGCACAACACGCTGGCGTATGTCTCAGTGTTGCTAATAGACGTCATGTTTAACGGGTGGTGGCGCCACCTCACACTCCTTCCAACTTCTCGCATTCCTCTACTGCGGCAATGCACTGCAGCGCATTGAGCGATTGAGCGTGCAGAGTTCGTGCCCCCAAGCAGTCCGTACCGGAGAAAGTCCCAGCGATTCGCGCGTTTCCGGCAAGAAACCTTTCCCGTGAGTCTCACAAGTCGCGCCTCGGACTCCGACCGTATCGTAGTAGCGACCGCAGCAGAGTGCCCCGGGATTGAATTATTGCACGTCAACAAGGAAAGATGACGTGACAACGGTAACGTAGAGCCTACGTCACGGCTACAATCCTCGCCCTCTCAGCAGAGCTTTTTTTTTTTTTACTCTTTTCCAGGCTTCTTCTTTCGAAATTTTTTTCCTTGTCCTTTTTTGCGCGCGTGCTTGCCAGGGAAGAGATTTTGGAGGCGCTGTGCGCGCGCTGAAAAGCTCACTCCCCGTTGCTTGTTCACTGGACACACATACTGCGCAAGAAGCCGTGCTCCGTGTAGAGGTCCCGTATTCCTGCCTGATATTCCGCTAACCACGCCCTACCTTTATTTCCCTCTTCGTGCTACCATACATTAAATGTCCTAGGATTTAACGTGGTTTCTATACGTGCCGTGTTTTTTTTTTTTCAATTCATTTCACCACCTTTCGACCTGTTTCTTTTAAACGCACTTACCTGTTTGCTCATCTACGACCTCGCCTTGTTTTACATAGCGCAAATCTGGAGCAGTTAACCATCATGGTCTGCGCAGTGTTGCTCAATATGAAAAGGAACAAAGTTATAGCATTCAAATTAAGTTACTCGTTCCTCTGTCGTTTATGTGCCAAGTATACTTTTTTGTGCTTTACTGATTATAATTAATTTTGGTATATGTAATGTCCAAAAGTAATTTTCGCCTTTACTTGAGAAAATAAAACGAACCGTTTAAACTGATAGTTCCCTTTCATACTCGGAGACAGTGTACAAAGTACCACGTGGGGAAAGCAGCGTCAGAAATCGAGCAGGGAGCGCAGCTTGTGGAGGTGGCACGCATACGTGCTTACTTTCTTTTTTTCCTCTTTTCGTTGAGGAGAAAGAAGTTGTTCTTTACCAGAACGCTGCGTTCCCGTCTCCGTTGTTTTTGGAGTTTGTGACATAAGCGCGAAGTGCCGCTCCCTTTTTCGCTCAGCGATGCAAGTGGACACCCATGGGCCTCCTTTGGAACCCGGTGCGTCGGCAGCGGTCGGCCAGAGGAAGCGCCTCTACAACTCGAGTGACGCAAGCAGCCAGGTCACCGTGCTGTACTCGCCTGCTAATGATGACTCTTCGGCCGACGACGATGGGTTCGTGCCGGTGCTTAGCAAGAAAGGCGAAGACTACACCAAGGACAAGATTCATCCTCATCAAGCACGTCCGGGGTCATCACTACGCGAGGCCCTCCGACACAGACTGTCTTGTTTGCGCCAGAGACGCCCACAGACAATCTGAATCAACTCAACAGGGAAGTCACGTCTGTGTTCCTTGAAGGCCTCGTCCCTGGAAAGCTTAAAGATGCTAGAATGAATCCTTACAAAGACATAATTGCCATTGATGTCATGGAGCGGAGCGCATTGGAGAGATTGACCGCCATCAACAAACTCGCCGACATCAGTGTGCGCTCCCATATTCTTCAGGACAGTGGCACTATGGCCGGCGTCATCTACAATGTTGACGTGGCCATCACTGACACCGATGTACCAATCTTAATCGAACCAGCATCAACGAGCATCTCCATACTACAAGTGCAGCGCCTCCGGAGATCGAAATGCATCAAGCTCACTTTCCAGGGAGACTGCATACCATCGCATGTGAAGGTTCGACATTTCCGACACCCGGTCCGGCCTTTCGTGCCCAAGCCACTTCAGTGCAAAAAGTGTATGAAGATCGGGCACGTAAGGACGGTCTGCGAAAATTACATCGTGTATCTTAGATGCTCTGAGTCGCATATAGCGGCGACATTTGGCGCACGATTGTTCTGAAGTGCGCCAACTGCCATGGCCCTCATGACTCGTCCTCAAAGGGCTGCCCCCGCTTAAAGACAGAACGGGCAGTGCTGAAGCAAATGGTGCGGGATCAATCTACACACAGAGAGGCCGCTGTTAAGGTGCGACGGTGTCGTTCGCGTCGCCAAAGATCATCTAAGAAAGCGGTTAATTTTGATATCAAGGCCTCGAGCGCACTTGCATCTTGTCCTAATCCTATGCCTGCAGTTTTAAATCAAGAGACCTCGACGGGCGAAGAATCTGGAGGTGCTGCCTTAGACGTTAACTGGCCACCGCTACCAAACTCTTCCAAATCCGCGGGCCAGGAAACTTGCCGCGAACGGAATGTCCTGCACCTACTGCCAAACTAGAGAAAAGTCAGGATGTGGAACATGGCCAAGATCTACAGGTAGTTGCCATTCTCACGTCCATGATGAATGCAATCCGCGCTGTGCTATCTAGTCTGCGCACGCAATCAGCACAGAATGCGCTACAGGTTCTGGACGCGCTAACACCAGTTCTAGCAGCTCTACAGTAGCAGACACAATGACTCCCTCAGCATTACCATTTGGAAACAAAACCTCAAGGATGCCTCTATTTTTCAGTGGAATACCCGTGGGCTTCAGTCCCGAATTGCAGATATTTGACAATAAGATCATGCAAATCGCATCCCCATTGTCACAGAATAGGCGGCATACATTATTTTGCCTATGTTGCATTTATACACACCCAGAATTGTTGTTCTGTAAACCCTGTATGTTCACGGGACCTGTATACGTGACCATCGGTCGGGCGCGCAAGAACGCGTACGTGCACGCTACCTCGGAACAGTGTAGCTTTCCCTGTGTTAGCTACAACTCTCTCCATGCTCGAGCAGATGAGTACGTGCTGCCTGTGTCGTACGTCCCCCACTCAGTCAACCCTGCTACTTCCTTTCTATATCCGTATATTCTTTTTTCCCTGGCAATGTGACCCCCAGATGAACCAAGGTTAGTGGCGTATGTGACTGTTGTTTTTGTTGTGCGTTATGTTTTCCAAACTTAAGACGGCGGCCATGCAGTGCTGAAGTGTGGTGTGTCTTCGTGAGCCTTCCTCTGTGAGTGAACTACTTTGTGCGCTCTATGTGTGTGTTTTGTTTCGGACCCCGACCCTGCGCACAAGGCATCATCGAAGAGGGTTCAAAAAGGAGCCGCCGAGGCCCCAAAGTCAGTCCGCCCAGTTCGCTCCCGAAGAGGGTAACCCGAGCTGCCGCGTGTTCCCCGGGGGTACCCGACCACCGGCACCGCATTCTCAGACCGCAAGCTGCACCGGAAGGACCGTCGCCTTCGAGTGCCGCCCGTCTGCGTCGTCTCGGTGATGGACTGCCGCCGCGCTCCCCGGTCAATTGTATGTTCGAAACTGTTATGAACTTTCATTCCCTTACTGTTGTTTGAATTGTTACTTCCATCCCGGAAAAGCAAGACCCTGTATACGTAATTCGCAGTATTTTTTTCGATCGTTTCTTTACTCGTGTCGTTGCTTTTTATAATGGTAATTGTTGTCCTCTAAATGTTTGTGTATTCCTTGTTCTGAGCTTATAAACGTCTTATTGTTCTTTCAAATCAACGCGTCTCCGTCTCATTCTCCACGTTTGCTTACCGGCTACGCCGGGCATCGAACGACCACCCCCCTCTTTTGTCATGTCTCGGTGATGACCTCCGGTGATTTCCGAGCGCGTGACACCCATCCTTTTTATTTGTGAACCGAATGTACCAAAGATCTTACGACTGTCAGGCTACGAGGCATTTACATCTCCAACGCACCAGGGAAACAGCAAGGTCATCATTTATATTCGGCGAGAACTCACATATGTAATCCATCCGGTTACTCCCAGCAACGATAACCAGTACGTTTGCCTGACAGTGAGGAAGCGGAATCTCACGTTTACACTTGCGGGTGCGTATCAAGTCGTTTTGACGAAACACGATTGAGCAACTTGATCGGGATTACACCTGGCCCTTGGATCATCATAGGAGACCTTAACGCTCACCACAACATGTGGGGAAGTGTTCGAATGAACCTCAAAGGAAGAAAACTTGTGTCCTTCGCCTCTGATCATGACCTGCAGTGTCTTAATGACTGTACACAGACCTCTATTCGAGGGGCAACTTACAGCAGCTGCCTTGATTTAGCTTTCGTGTCTCGATGCCTTACCAGCAATGTCCAATGGTTTGCAGATATAGAAACACACGGAAGTGACCACATTCCTACATATGTGATCATTAATGGCCTTTCTACATCTACGTCTGTCCCACGAATGCG
Source organism: Amblyomma maculatum (assembly GCF_055883805.1). NCBI lineage: Eukaryota > Metazoa > Arthropoda > Arachnida > Ixodida > Ixodidae > Amblyomma > Amblyomma maculatum. The sequence goes on along the minus strand of NC_139350.1, from coordinate 108,765,983 downwards.
CCAAATCGATTGGTCGGCATTTCAAGCACTTATGGAAGATATTTGCACAACAGGCCTCTCTGCAGGTATTGAAGAGAAAATTGAGGAGGCCATGATAAACGCGACGTCTTTCTTCACCGCAATGCCTACCTACACAGAGTTTGATACGGAATTACAGCGCCTGCGAGCATTGCGACGGAGGGGAGAGCGTAGATACCGACACACGAAGTCGCGCCTCGACCTCAGAGATGCGAGGCGCCTCCAAAAGAAAATTCAGCGCCGAATTCAAGCCCTGCAGGAAAAACGTTGGCGGTCATTCTGTGAAACGCTTGATCCCCGCAAGTCTTTATCATGCATCTTGAATGTCGTTCGTGGTCTCTGAACATCCCCTAAACAGCTCTACCCATTCAAATCTCTCGCATTCTATCAAAGACCTGGTGAGGTCGAGGTAGCAGATTTCTCCGCTAGGATAGCAGGCCAATCGACTCCAACGGCAACGCTACATTTCAACGATGTTCCAGCTTTACGGGATTCACGAATGGACATTTCCTTCTCCGTGTAGGAACTTAACGTTGCGCTGGCTTCTTGCAGACGGTCATCATCGCCGGTTCCCGACGGTGTAACATACACTGCGCTTGAAAATCTAGGAAAGAAGCTAGGTACGCTCTTTTGGAATATTACAACAAATCATGGAGTGAGGGTACAGTTCCAGACGAGTGGGAGTGCAGTCGTTTAGTTCCGTTCCTGAAACCTGGCATATCGCCTCTGGACTTGACATCATACCGTCCAATTGCACTGGCTAGTTGCGTTAGTAAAAGTACTTGAAAAATGCTGCTTACACGTATTGAGTGATACCTAGAGCGCTACCGCATATAAACGGATATAATGTCGGGATTTCGACGTGGACGCTCTTCAATTAACACGGTGGACCTGGTATCATCTGTACAACGCCAAAAAGATTTGAAACGCTTCCCTGCGGCGTTGTTCCTTGATATAAAGAGCGCATATGACAACGTCACTCACCAGGCCATTTTGGACGCTCTGGAAGCTGCCGAGCTTGGCGGTCGTGTTTTTTGCTGGATACGCAGTTATTTATCCAACAGATCTCACTTTATGCAGACTGAGGATGGCCCAACATCTCATTTCACTTCCTCTGTTGAGTCCCACAGGGCAGAGTACTTAGCCCAGCGCTTTTTAATTTTATTCTTGTCGGGCTTGTCGACTGAACACCACAATCGGCGCAACTTTTCATATATGCAGACGACATCTGTATCTGGGCATCAAGAGTTACGCTCCCACAGGTTAGAGCGAGGCTTCAAAAGGCGGCAAGTATAGTTGCGGCCTACCTCCACCTGCAAGGTCTACAGATATCAACTTAAAAGTGTCCGCTAGTGGCATTTACACGCAAGAGCATGTCACCTTACACCATACACATTGATGGTAAAGCAATACCCTGCGAAAGCAACCATTGCTTTCTGGGAGTGATCATCGACCGAAATCTTTCGTGGACTCTCCATATTTCATTCATGAAAAAGAGGCTGACAGCAATTGCTCACGTACTTGCCTTTATTTGGGGAAGTCATGGGGAGCGTCCGTGCGGTCGATGCTCCAACCATACCGTGCATTATTTATGGGATTTCTTCGGTACACCTTGCCTGCACTTGGAAATGTTAGGAAAATCAACTTAGGAATTCTACAGAGCATTCAAGCTCAAGCTCTGCGAACCTGCCTGAGATTGCCGAAATGTACCTCTACGGCTGCTACCATTTTGATTGCTCAGGAGCATCCAATATCTACCTACCTAACAAGTGACACCCTGAGGGCACATTTCCGACACATCTCCCGGGTTCCCTGTCATCATTTGGCCAGTCTTCCTATTACCAGGCCGCGTACATCGTTTGCAGAGGCCGTTGATGCGCATCGCGCTATTTTGCCGTCCCAGTTTACACCTCCATCTAGACCGTCCTCTCCACTATGGCGCCTGCATAAACCACACGTGCTTCTTTCAATACCCGACATCAAAAAGAAGGTCGAGCTATCGCCGACAGAACTAAAACAAATCACTCTTGAATACCTCCATGAGCACCATGCTAATCGTTTGCACGTCTACACCGATGATTCAGTGCATGCCGTGAGTTCTACAGGCTCCATGGTCATACCCTCAATTAATACAGAAATAAAAGTTAGAACAATTCACCAGACTTCAACAGCTGCAGAGCTAACCGCTTTTTGTGTCGCAATTAGGCATATCAGTCAGCAGAGCCCTCAGCGGGGGTCTATTTTCACATATTAAAAAGCAGCCCTGCAAGCCTTAAAAGCGGCTCTTCGCTGTGGAGCCCATGAACAACTCGTTACGGAAATACCACAAATCCATCACTGTGCAATTAATGAAGGACATGGCATCATCTTCCAATGGCTTCCAGGAAACAGCGGCATAGCGGGCAATCTTCGGGCGGACGAGGTCGCACGAACAGCCCACCAAGACGGCGATTGTGTGTTGATTCCCTTTTCCAGGGCAGACGCAGCGGCCAGGCTTCGCGCACTAGCGCGGGAACACACACTCTCCTTGTGTAATTCTGGCCAGTTTGAGAACTGTCGTTTAAATTCCCTGGACCCTGACCTGGAGCTCCGGCTTCCACCTGGCCTACCCCGACGCGAAGAAACTTTGCTGTGCCGCCTGTGGGTTGGTGTAGCATTTACAAACTCGTTTTCTTTTATGATATGCATGGCACACAGCCCTGCATGTACAAACTGTGGGTGCGACGAGTCTATAGGCCACATTCTTTGTGATTACCCTATATATAGTGAGGAAAGACAGTGTCTGTGCCGTATGCTGGAGCATCTAGATGGACGCCCATTGACTGAAATTAATACTTCAGGCCCCTGGCAACGGCGATCGTTTGCGGTGAAGGCCTCCCAGGCACTGCTCCGATTTATGAAAAGCACAGGCCTAATTGAAAGACTATGAGTTCGCTGTTATGTTAAGTGATATGACTGTGACGTGATGCGATGTGGCATGTCTGTGATGCGACTGTACTAACTTCGACCATCCCTCTCTCACAACTTTTATATCCACTCACCCCCTTCCCCCAGTGCAGGGTAGCAAACAGGTTGCTTTTACGGGTTAACCTCCCCGCCTTTCCTCCTCATCTTCCTCCTCCTCCTCTTTTCGTTTACAATGTCAGGTCGTCAAGCCGAGTTTCTGAAATCAAGCGGTAGCAAAGTATTCTCAGGGGAAGAAAAGAAGAGCCTGCTACCCCTGTGTAACCAGCGCCTGAATTCGCCGCCTCTAGTTAGCGAAGGAGGGAAATAGTAAAGGAAAACCATAACAGCATGCAGAGAAACCACAGTCTCAAAGCTCAGAAGTGTAGTCAGTGGACGTTGTCTCAGTCGTAGTCGGTGCGTTTCCTTCGACCGAGGAAACGTCTTGCGCATTGCGAGTGTTGACAGGCGGGTCCTCTGTTTTCTCATTCTCCACTTGTCCTGCGTCTTGCTGAGGGGGTTCTTCGAGATTCCGCACATCTGCACTTCCGGCATGCATGGCGGGCTACTGGGATAGCAGAGTGGCGGCAGCTGGGTATGAGCGTGGCTGGGCATAGTCCACTGTGGCATGACTTCCTTTACAGCATCGACATGGTTCCTTGCACTCGCTGGTTGCGTAGCCGTAAACCGCGCACCGCGCGCACCTCGCAGTCTTTCATGCGGCTTTGAAATGTCCTTCGACACCGCACCTTGAAGAAACTCTCTTCATTCCTTTGTACTCAATCATGACACGGTAGCCAGCCACAACGATGAAGTTGAGTGCCGACTTCTCCATTTCTATCTTGATAAGCCTGGTACCATTAGTAATGTCCCAGCGGTTTTGAAAACGACATCTGAGATGCCGTGACATTTCCCGTAGGGTGCAAAGGCTGCGACAAGAGCTTCGTCGCTGATGCATGGTGGCAAGCGATACACGGTCACGTGGAAAACCGGTGAACCCATTTGTTCTAGAGGAACAACCTTGTTTGCAAGCATAATCGATCCGCTTGCTGCCATCTTAGCGGCCCGGGCCGCTGACCGGACGGCAGCCAAGAATCTTGTGCCCCCGTGGTGATACAAGTAGATCAGCCCACCGGCTTCGACGATTTCTTCTATTGCGTCGATGATTGCATGTACTGGCGTATGCTCCGGCGCACTGAAAAAGAAGCACTGTGCCTTTGACGGGCGCTGTAACGGCGATTGGCGATTCATCTCTGCGACACCCAAGCATCCACGCTGCACGCGGCGCCGAGGCCCTAGTCACCACTTATCACCCGCAAATACTGCTGAACACCGTCCGGGACGACGTACTATACTAACCCCAAATTAGGCGAAGGATCACGGTAGCCTCGGCACCAGGTAAGTGTGCTTGGACGACGTCTCTGCCGTGGACTCAACCTACAGAGATACCGCCTTCTGCTCCAATTACGACCGTTAGGAAGTAAACGAACGTGCCTCCCTCTGCTCCATGTTGCTTGTCCACCCGGAGAATAACAAATGCTTCCTTACGAACTCTCAAGCTGTAATTCAAAACTATTTTCTAGAAGCCTACTGACCATTATATGCGCACGAAATAGGCTCAAAACTCGCACGACACTCTGGCGTATGTCTCAATGTTGCTAACTAATAGACGTCATGTTTAACGGGTGGTGGCGCCACCTCACATGCCTTCCAACTTCTCGCATTCCTCTACTGCGGCAATGCACTGCAGCGCATTGAGCGATTGAGCGTGCAAAGTTCGTGCCCCCAAGCAGTTCGTACCGGAGAAAGTTTCAGCGATTCGCGCGTTTTCGGCAAGAAACCATCACCGTGGGTCTCACAAGTCGCGTCTCGGACTCCGATCGCATCGTAGTAGCGACCGTAGCAGAGAGCCACGGGACTCAGTTATTGCACGTCAACAGGGGACGATCACGTGACAGGGGTAACGTAGAAACTACGTCACGGCTACAGTCCTTGCCCTCTCAGCAGAATTTTTTTTTTTGCTCTTTTCCAGGCTTTTTCTTTCGAACGTTTTTTCCTTGTCCTCTGTTGCGTGCGTGCTTGCCAGGTAAGAGGTTTTGGAGGCGCTGTGCGCGCGCTTTTCAGCGCGAGCACAGCGCTGAAAGCGCGCGTTGTTTGCTGGCTGCACATCCATACTGCGCAAAAATCCCAGCTCCTTCTAGAGGTCCCGTATTCCTTCCTGATATTCCGCAAACCTCGCCCTACCTCCATTTCCCTCTCCGTGCTACCCTATATTGAGTGTCCTAGGATTTAACGTGCTTTCTATACGTGTCGTGTTTTTTTTTTTCTTTTATTGCAAAAGCAATACTACTTTCACTTTTCAGCCCTTTTCATTTTCACTTTTCAGAGGATAATTAAAGGAAAACCAAAATGCCATGCGCAAGAACAACAACCCACAACGCCGTAGCACCCATGGCTAGTGCAGTCATGGGCAGTATCGAATTGTGTATCGGTGTTAGGTATCACTTCGAATTGGCAGCGCTCGTTCAGGGCGGTAATACAAGCCCAGAGACAGCTCAGCTTCTAGTACCCCCTCAGTTCCCTTTTGCTCTTAGTTCCCTGTATATGCCCTGTCATCTCAGTATCCCATTCTTTAAAACTAATGGAGCCGATGTTAAGTAGGTGGTCTCGAGGTTCGTTACTTGGGAGCATTGAGTGCGTACCACAAAGCCGCTGTGCCGTTGACAGACACACAGGAAGAAAAGAACGAGACGAAAACGCAAATAAGGCCAACATGCAGTAGGGACCACGCACACTGCTGTACTAGCCGCTCTCCCAACCTTTGCCATAACACCCGTCTGTCCGTGCGACTCTGTGGTATCAGATTCTCGTCAAACAGCGTGCTGCAGTGTACTCTCGAACGCAGTAAATTATGCAGGTCCCTCGTCCAAACACATGGGCTCCGCGTGTCGGCTCTGCTTGGTGGCAAGAACACGAGCTCCTAAGGCCTCAGTCGGTCACGGTGCAGTCAGCTAACCGGAGGCTTTGTAGTTTACTGCGCTTGATTGGAACGAATCCATTCTTTGTAACTGCGTAGGGAATATGCTTCCTGAAGACTTAGTTTCTTGAAAAACTATTACGTTTAGAAGCTTATGAAATACACAACATGAAAGCTATGAATAATTTTCCAGTACAATAGTTTCAATAAGAAATTTCGCTTTGTCAAACAATTTTTTTGCTAAAATCCTTTCAGAGGATTTTGAATAAAACTTGCAAAGATAACCAGTTCTTTTAAAGGAAACCTGGTTTTATATTTTTAAATAAACATGCGAATTGATTGACACCATACTAGTCGCTTTGTTTAAAAAAAGTTCTATCTTTTATGTACAACAGCCATAGTTCTCATTCGTCGCTAGAGTTAAACTTGAGTTTACTAACTACCTCTAGGATTGACCTTGAGGTTGGCTGAAGGTCAAATGCACGACACGAAGCTCGACTTTTGCTTTGAGTAGAGCCACCGCTCTAAGATAGCAGGCAAGGCTGCAGGCGAACAAAAATGGCTGTACTTTTCGCAAAAGCAAGAGGCCCATCGGTAAAACTGTGAAGAGCTGCTTTTCCCCAGCTCTCACGTGCCTCGTGTTGCGGCACGTGTTGAAGGGAATAAGAACTGACGTGAACACGCTCAAAACAAAAACAAATTAAAGGGCACTGCAGAATCTGCATAGAAGTAATGCGAAAGTACGGATGCTGCTGTTGGTTGCGTCTCGTTGCTTCTAGTTACTTAATTTACTTCTTGTTTACCCATTTTATCCTTTAGTGCATCAAATTGTGCGCCGATCCCTTCCTGTGCCCTTTTTCGGCGGTGCTTCAGGATGCGTGACGTCACATTAATTCACTTCTTGTTTACCCATTTTAGTCTTTGGGACTTTCAAAGTGCGCTCCAATCCATTCCTATGCAGTTTTTCGGCTCTACTTCCGTTTGCTTTACGTCCCATCCTTAGCGTCACCTAATTGACTGACCTAATTAGCTATTTTAGTATTTGAAACATTCAAATGTGGCGCCAAGCCATTGGCTAATGAGACCATTTTCACCTTTACTTTTGCATTTTAGAGCGCAGCTCTTTGGCGCCCGTTCCTGTGTTTTGCGTCGTCGTCGGCGTCGGCCTCGTAACCAGCTCTTTCTCCTTTCATCCCCCTAGTTCAAGCCTGCGTTTGGCAACCGGAGCCTCGCAGGAAGAGGGGGGGGGGTACACTCAGCGGCAAACGATGGGGGCAGGAGCGCGCGCAACAACCGGAGAACACGAGGAAAGGAAGGGGGCGGGGGGCTGGGTCGCCGGAGGCAGTGCTAGCAGCGACTTACTGATGCGCTGCCGCCGCTAGCGAGGGTGCTCTCCGGTAGCCGAAACGCCGGCTCGCTATCAGCGGATCACGGTGCGCGCATGCCGTTCTCACTCGCTTCACTCGCTAGCGGCGTCAGAATCTGTTCGTCGCGCCACGTTCCTATGGGCCCACGTTCTGCTTTCCGCAAGCTCCCGATAACTAAATTGCTCTCTTCATTTCTTCAACCACAAAGCTTCTTTCATGACAGCCAAGAACTGTTAAGGTCTATTCACACATGCGACTAGATGAGGTCGCGCGACCCGAGGAGCGGAGCTCGCCACTACCGATGTTCACACTTGCGACTGTCGCCTCCTCGAAAAACGAGTTGGGAGTAGGAGAGCTGCAGGGCGATGACAGCGAACGTCGGTAGCAGCCGCTTGCCAGACACTTCAGCTTTTTCAGGCGAGAACGCCGACGACGAATAGACGGTGTCAATCACCGTGGTGTCAATATAAAATGTTGCGCCTGCGTGAAAACCCCATTTCTCAAAAGTTCATGGTACTTACCGGATCGTCCGAATATCTTTCCAATCTCCTCCCAGGCCATATCCTTCTCCCTGCCTTTGAATTCCGGGTGCCGTTTGTTGAAAATGTAGGGGTATTCTTTAATTGCATTGAGAAGGTGCTCGATCGAGTACTCCGGGACCTCGCTGATTGGTGAAATGGTTTGCGACTAGTAGTCGCGCGACTGGAAATTCGAGCAGTGCCCGATCGGCCCGCGGCAGTCGCTTTTCGACCAAAACGGTCGCGCGACCGCTGCTGGTCGCAAGTGTGAACGGGCCTTTAGTGGAGTGTTTCTTGAAGGAATACGTGTGAAAAATTAAAAAACGTTACCTGTAATTGTACATACGTGTCTTGCTCAAAAGCTTTGCCTCAATCTATCGAAAAGGTGAAATTGCTGATGAGCTGCACTCAAATTTCCCATTAGGAAGTAAGGTAATCGTGGGTAATTTTTTTGCCTCTACATTATTACCTAATTAACTTATTGGCCTAATTTTTTCCCGGACACAACATTACGTCACCCTCTATCGATTGACACCACTCATGAACCTCCACCACTTCTCAATTACTCACAACTGCTGCGGACACAATTTTGCGGACACGTTCTGCGGAGGCGGTCTGCGGACGCGTTCTGCGGACAGAAATCTGTGAACATAGCGAAGTAATGCTTTCACATTAAATAGCGCGCCAGACTGAAAGTCACTTTGAAGTGGAAGGTGCCAAGGTCCGGACACTCGACCCGGCTCTATGCGCGAAAAGTGATCGTCAGGAGCTTTTAGGAGAAGCGAAACTTTCAGGGACACGGCGTGCAATTCGATATATCGAATGTCCCCTGAAAGGGAGTCCGATAAGCATGAACAGCGCTTCCATACTTTTTGAATGACGTTTTCAAGGAGATATTCTGTAAGTTCGATATTAGCAATAATTGGATATACCCGGGTTCAATATATCCGGGATAAACTGTATTTTGTTTGTTTCGCTCAGTATTACAAATGGGTTAGATGGGACACAGGAAAAAGCTTGGAGGTGCCGCTTTAAAAATCCTCTTTGCCAATTGTTTCATGATAGCCGTGGTTGAGGCGTCCCGGAATTATAAAAGGATTTGTACACAGAAAGCAATTTATTAGAACACAACTACTTACGGCACACGATAATGGCATTATACAAATCATGCCTGCATGATCCATGGCACTGAAGAAAAATACAATCGGTGCTTGAAAATTGGGGCACAAACAAGAAAAGCAGAGTTCGAGACAAAGAAATTTAGGGTTTTAATAATTAAGGGTAACCCGAGTTACACGTACGAAACCACGGTTTAATTTGGGTTAGCTGTTGGTCGCTACTTTTTTTTTTTTGCTCTAAGTTTCGATGTGGTTAAGCACTAGGATACACACACATTAGGTAACGTTTCCACGTTTACGGCGTCTTCTCTCCCGTTCCAACTCAAACCGCAGGACACGGCGCACTTAATCGGCCGAGAATGTACCTGGCCACCGTGCACCTGGCCCACTCGCCATCCTGGCGTGGTGTGACGGGCCGTTGCAATTGCGCGGTGCGTCTTTGCAGGCAACCATGGCGCGGCAAGATGCTATGTAATTTACTTTTCTTGTTATTTTCAGTTTTTATTTTATTATTTTAGCCCATCACGGATTATGTTGTTAGTATTTGGTATTAATTACCATCATCACTATTTATCATTTTTACCTACCCTATTAGTAGTTTCATTAGTAATTGGTTTACAGGAAAGGTAAGGCGTGGAATCTGTCATGCACATTCTTAAGGCCCGTTTAGACCTCGTGAAATAGTGCATTCGCACGCACGTACGCGCACACACACACATACACACACACACACACACGCACACAAAGCCAATCTAACATTTTTTTTTTCTCTGATCATGCAATGTGTTGCAAGAATGTTCGCTGATTTAGCAAGTCGGCAATATAAAGATGCTGCACAGTGCAGAAGTTGCGATTTCGCACTGCAAATCTAGGCGTGGATTGTATTAAATTGAACATTTTAAGCATAATCCCATTGTTACTTAAAAACGTAGTTTTAGACAGGCGTAAAAGTCTGAATGTGTATAACACCGTTGTCTTGAGGATGTTACATTTGGTTTGGTTTGTGGGGTTTAACGTCCCAAAGCGACTCAGGCTATGAGAGACGCCGTAGTGGAGGACTCGGAAAATTTCGACTATCTCGGGTTCTTTAACGTGCGCTGACATCGCACAGCACACGGGCGTCTTGCTTTTCGGCGGCATCAAAAAGCGGCAGCCAAGGCCGGGATTCGATCCCGCATCCTTGGGAACAGTAGTCGAGCGCCGTAACCACTGCGCCACCCCGGCGGGGCAGGATGCTGAATTTACCAAAGTATTCATAAGTGTGCACGAGCCACGTACGGCAGGTTAGCAATGATTCGCACGACGCGCTTTTGTGCGACACCTATTCTAAGTTTGTTAAGTTTAGTTGTCACATCCAGACGCGAAGACAGTACGCTAAAACTAATACTGAAGCTGGCAGTGAAGCATTACGGTCACATGAACGGGATCACATTTTTATTATTTTTTTTTTAATTCAGTACACTTGTCCCTTTGCCAAACGAAGAAGGATTGAAGCACCCGGTGCTACACGGGCGTTTTGCATGACCATTGAGAAGTTTCCTTCGTGTGCGTCAAATAACGTCGAGGGTATCGACGCCCTTTCTCGAATGCGCTTGAAACGTGAAGAGCGCATGAGGCTTCGAGCCAAGCAGATTGCGCTTGAAAGTTGCCATCTGACACCGTAGATCTGCATTGAGTTGAATGCAAATCAAATTAATGAGGATCGTCAAAGGTATTAGAATGATACTGGGGGTCTATTCCAGGCGTGGAGGGGGCTTGCATGCGCATTTGCCTAAGGCCTCCAGTTTTATTAATCTGGCCCTGGAAACAGGGGAAAAGGGTTCAGGAAAGCTTTAAAAAACATTTCACAACCCACAGCGAAACCGGTTTGACTGGGCTTTTGAGGGAGGGCACTTGTCAATTCTCTCTCCTGTGCGATAGCTAAGAGACAGCAAACGACGGCTGCTGGATTTTCTTGAGGGAGTCGAGGATTTTGACAGTGCCGTGAGTTAAAGTTCTGAAAGCTCAGACATGGACATCTGCGAGACTGTCGCTTCTCTTCTGAGCGAAATATCCGCAGCGCAAGGAGATGATTCAACTGCTTGCCGAGCAAGTGCAGCTAATGTCAATAAGAAAAGAACGACGGTGCTACTCTGTAGGCTTCGTGGTTTACTGCTGCATACTTTTTACAATATCGCCTCATGCGTACAAATACATGCGAAGTCACGGGAGCATCATCATGCCACACCCAACGATTATTCGATAAATACGTTCATCAGTCGGGATGAGCCCCCAGTTAGGGCAGCAAGACGGCACATTCCACCGCTACATCACCAAGAAGATATCCGACTTGAATGGAGTGATTCGAGTGATTGGAGCCAAACAAAACCTAAAACACCACGAAGAAACTGTCAGTTCCACAGATATTATAGTAAAATGGCCGCAAATTGGCAACGTCCAAACTCCTTTCAAAAGACTGAGACTAAGAGATGTATATCAAAAACCCGTCTACCCTTCTCCATTCGACTCGAGGCGTTCCTTTTTGAGCGATTTCTTGGTCTGGTTGCAGGAATGGAAGGAGGGCGGATGCCTGTACACTGTCTTATGAAACTCATGGAGCTCTGATCCAGACGACTCAAGCATTTATTGAGATTGTAAGATACTGTTTTGAGCAGCTCAAGATGTCCTTTGTGCTCCTTGGGAAGTTCCAGACCGACTTTCTAGAAGACCGCTATGGATGTTACCGACAACTGGCTTGTTCGCAATATCATTTGTCATGTGAGAACAAGTTGCGACTACAGAGCACACTTCCACAAATGAGCGCGGTATCTGCAACTGACAATGAGAAAGATCAAAATTGGGAACATCTTCAAATGCAAGCAGCCGTGCCAAGCAGAAAATTCAACACTGTTGTGACCGACCAGGTGCGGTCAAAATTGAAGGATGCAATTCCAGTCATTGCATATTTGGCTGCTTACTCGGTGCACATCGCTCTGAAGAGGTTGAAATGCGACAGATGCAAGGAGATCTTGACATTTGACAAGACTGTCACAGTTTCGCCTGACAATCGCATGTACAGCCTTGTGAAAAAAACTGACAGGGTAGGCTGGTTTACCCAGCAATGCCAGCTATGAATGCTGTGGCTCACTATTACGTTGTGGTGGAAGAGTTGTCCAAGCGAGCAGAATTTCTAAAGGTCCAAAACCAACGCCAAGTCGCTGCGGAACTCACATTCCAACTGCTCAGCGATGAGGAGCCTTCAGACTTCGACGTCTGAGAACAGGGATACACGAGTGAGAAAGTGCTGAAATATGTGTTGTGGTGCAGCACAACCATTCTCCTCAAAATTTTTGCCGACGATTGAATGACAAGGTGTCTGACCACCCGGACAACAACAGTAAGAAGCGGAAGCTGCAAACTGTGACCAATAAATGAGTAAAACGCCGATGCACATAGAAAACACATGGCTCTCTGCTGTGTTTTAATGCCTAAGTTGAGGCAGATTACTACACGCGTAGCCGAAGAAAAAAAAATCGCCTGAGTGCTCTATTAGGCGGATTGCGCTGAAGCGCTCCTTCACTTGCGCCGGACGGCGGCTCCATCCGGCCTACGTCACGCAGGCAGCCCCCTGTCCTTGAGCCAGTCTAGGTGGCGTTGTTCACTTTAACCGTTCGTAAAATCGAGGGGCCGGGAAGGGAGGCAGGAAGAGATGAAGGAATATGTGTTGCGCGCGAAGAACGTCAGCTGCGCTCCTACACCAAGTGAATTCGAATGGGCATAGACGCCATGAGTGGAAAGCAGCTGCGATTTATTCATAAATCTGGAGAGTACCATAAACTTTCTAAAATAAGCGCAGGCACCATAGTTTTGTTGCTTTTTTGTTGTTGCTGTGATGCTCAAGGCGTTAGGCTACACATATCACCACCGGGTATCCGCCGTCAGCCATTAATTTAATCTCAATTCAATTTGATAATTCTGCCTAATTTTTTTTTTTTTTTTTAACGGCTGAGCGACGATTGTGATGTTAAACCTTGCAGACAGGTCCCGTGACACGTGAACTGTGACATAATCGCGTTGTTCAATTATTCTTTGTCATTGTGGCTTTGGAGATCAGACGACCTGTTATCGTGGTAGTTATTGAAAATGAAGGCAAAATTATTGTTTCGGAGTTTTTTCTCGCCTCAAGTTAACTACAGTGACCTTTCACGTCATAGTCATGGCTGTTTAAACCAAAGCCTAAACGTGATGAGAATATAAATTTATGTGTTTCAGGCTAATACAACGCGGCGAATACGCACTACAATCACGACGAGCTCTCCTGATTTCTTTTGTTCGCAATTGTACCTATATTCTGGATAAAATGAGCCATCCACAATGCATGAAAACGAACAGCGGAGAGGATCGCTTCACGCTTCTTTTCATCGGGATTGTACACTAGTGTGTTGTACATCAGTACAAACAAGAAAACATATTTTAATGTCAAGGTCCTCTCATCAGACTCGATATGTTCCTCCTTTTTTTTTGCTAAGAACTATACCTAGGAGCTCTTTTATATAATTTATAGCATGCCCTGTATCAGCCTTCATGTTACTGTGGTACACTTTACGTGATATGAGGTTTATGCAAAGATGTGGATTTGGGAGGGGATTTATCGGATTTATCAATCGATGGGGTTGAAGGAGTTCTGTAGGCGACATAAAAAGGTCTGTGTCGTAGAGACGGCAGGTGGAGGTTTGGACAAGGAGGTAGAAGGAGACTTCATACAAGGTGCTCAGCGCATCTTCGAGCTGAGATTTTTGCCGTTAATAGGTTGGAATATGGAAGGCTGTAGAGAATGCAGCTTTTGCAGTGCAAAAATTTGCCTGGTTTTCACGCAGTCCAGCATGCCTTCTCACGCTTCTGCTGATCACGAAGGCCAACGTTTTACACGAACGAGTGATAGTGGTGACATTCTGCTTGTCGGATTTTTCGTGTAAGTGAATGCCTATAGTACCCGACTTGAGGTTACCCGAGGCATGTATTTCGCCGTCATGTGTGCGTGAATTGATTGGCCTCTAGTTAGGAAAGGAGGGAAAAGGTAAAGGAAAACCAAAACAGCATGCAGAAGGACCACAGCCCACAGCCCACAGCGCCGTAGCACTCGTGACTAGTGCAGTCATGTGCAGTATCGAATTGTGTATCGGTATTAGGTATCACTTCGGATTGACAGCGCTCGTTCAGGGCGGTAGTACAAGCCCATAGACAGCTCGCCTTGTAGTACCGCCTCAGTTCCCTTCTGCTCCTAGTTCCCCGCAAATGGTCTCCTCGTATCCCATTCTTTAAAACTAATGGAGCCGATGTTAAGTAGGTAGTCACGAAGTGTGTTCCTTGGGAGCATTGAGTGCGTACCACAAAGCCGCTAAGGAAGAAAAGAACGAGGCGAAAACGCAAGTAAGGCGAACATGCAGTAGGGATCCACGCACACTGCTGTACTCCTAGCCGCTCTCCCAACCTTTGCCATAACACCCGTCTGTCCGTGCGACTCGGTGGTATCAGATTCTCGTCAAACAGCGTGCTGCAGTGTACTCTCGAATGCCGTAAATTATGCACGACCCTTGTCCAAACACATGGCCTCCGCGTGTCGGATCTGCTTGTGGCAAGAATAAGAGCTTCTAAGGCCTCAGTCGGTCACGCTGCAGTCAGCTAACCGCCGATTGACAGCGTTGCTTCCAGAAGACTTTGTTTCTTGAAAAACTATTATACGTCTAGAAGATTATGGAATACACAACATGAAATCTATGAACGTACTTTTCCAGCACATTCCTTTCAAAAACAAATTTTGCTTTGCCAAACAATTTTTTGCCAAATCCCTTTCAGAAAACATTGATTAAGACTTGAAAAGATAACCAGTTCTCTTAAAGGAAAACTTGCTATATATATTTTTAAAGAACTTGAGTTCTCTAGCTATCTCTAGGATCCTTGAGTCGTCGCGGCTATGGTTCAGGCTTACTCGCTCATAGAAGAGATCTTCATCCAATACAACAACGCTGTGGCGTGTGCCCGCGTGCGTATGTAGAGGCTTTTCTGATTTGCCTCGCTTTTACCATTGGATTAAATGGGCTAATGTTTACACCCGAGCTGTACATAGCATTTTGCATCTTCACTTGAGCGTAATTAAAAACAAACGACGGCTCATTGCTTACGTCAGCAGGATGTCAGCGCGAAGCACTGAAAACGTTCCTGCTTGTTCATTTTTCACCTAAAATGAGCATTCGCACAGCAGTGCTAATTATGAGCGATTAGAGAAAATGCGCAGATTAAAAAAAAAAAGCGCGTAAACTACTTATGCACCTCTGTCCGGGTTTACCACTATCGGCATAAATTACTCAAAATTGCATCCGCGGCCATTGCAGGCCTTGCGAAAGCACAGAACGCGAATTGTCTGTCTCGTTCTTTTGATTCCCAGTGTTCTATTCGAACGCTTCGCTCCCAAAGCTTCACAATTAATTTTTTTTTTTAATACCGCTCAACGAAACCGCGCATGAACGCTGTCCGAGCACGTGACAGCACGCATTGCTAAGGCCAGAACCTTTCTAGGCTCTTAATTGGAACGAAATCCCGAGCGTGAGATCTGTCAACTTCTACTAATATGAGGAGTTGGGCCTGTGCGCGAGATGTGTTCTACTTGTCTAGTGTTCCTGCCATCTGCAATACCAGACATAACGCGCGTCAAGAAGCGACAGTAGCGATGGTGTACCTACAAACTCACACTCGGCAGATAAAGTGCGACTATTT
The DNA here is from genome assembly GCF_055883805.1 of Amblyomma maculatum. Lineage (NCBI taxonomy): Eukaryota > Metazoa > Arthropoda > Arachnida > Ixodida > Ixodidae > Amblyomma > Amblyomma maculatum. The sequence goes on along the minus strand of NC_139350.1, from coordinate 108,750,289 downwards.
AACGCCGACTAGAGGCACGTGATAGAGGAGAGGAGGAATTCTCCTCATATTTAATATCCGAAATAGGCTACTGAAGGTCACTTCTTACTAAGCAAGCCTGTGCATCCCAAGGTATATATACTATGGTAGCGAAGGCTCAATAGACGCCCATACGTACAAAACACGGCGGCTCATGGGCTCCAGCGACCAATAAAAATTGGGGGGCCATGACATCAAATGACGTCACGCGCACGTTCACTTTGGCGCGAATTATAAACAAGTTTTTTTAAAAACCGCCGCGTTGCATTGACGAGCCTGCATCTTTTGAAGGTTGTTGCCTTTCAGCGCGCGCCAACCTTTGCCATCTAAAAGAACTCGAGTTTCTGTTGTTTACGCCCTTGTTTATGGGCAGTTGCTCCAGCAGAATGAAAGTGGTTGGCAAAGGTGGCGGCATAGAAAGGCAGCAACACTTCCAAATAGAGACCACGCATGCAAATTCATTATACAAATACTGCTGCAAGTCATGCAAGTACTTTGGCCATTTACTTTGTCCCTCAGCACAGTAAGGTGCGGTCAAGAAACACTGGTGCAACAGGGCAGTTCCCAGTTTTCAACAGAGTGTACCAAGTGAACAATTATAGTTTTCATATTCATGGTTTATGGCATCAGCCAATAACATACAGCAACAAATCATGACAATAAAAATGTCGGAGACAGCACAAACAGTAGCGCTGTTTAAGTGGGCTAATTATCTCAATATGATCACAGCCGAGGCATGGAAAAGGCTTGAAGTGCCTGCCACAAATCATCACAAGATAAGAAACATGCATGTACAGAAAACAAAGATGTAACAGCTGCAATTGAAATAAAAATGTCATGAAAGTAGGTGCATCAAAACATACGTGGAGCATAGAGCATTGGGATAACTCTTGACATTTAAATTCTTCGGCAGAAAGTATATACAGCAGTTTTCAAGGCAATTTCTAGGTTGCACCAGTCCAGACAGCTTTAGCATCAACAAACGTGCTTAACACAGGAGCATTAGAGCATACATTGAGTCTGTGTGCACCCTCCAGATCTGCTCACCGGTGAAAGTCAGCCTGGAAGCGGTGTAATAAGACACCAACAGTTGAGTCCACGCTGTCGCAACGTGGCACAGAGCATCGCTTCCTCACTTTGTGCGAGCTCATCTTGCGATAGAACGCTAAGCGCAATACAATGCTGCAAAAAGACTTCGCACTGCCCACACCACGAAGGGGACGAAAGCAAAAAAACACGGCTGCAGGGGGATATTAAATCTCACCAAACGGCGACACAGCAGCGACCTGCAAGGACGTCGAAATCTTCGCAAAAGGGATATTTTCAGGCTTGCGAACTACATTTGTACGCTTCCCCGGGCGCACCAAGGCCCGCACCACAGCAGACCAGCGGCAGACAGCGATAAGAAACCGTTTCGTGCTTCGTCAGCGTCGTTATTAGCAAGGCCCGAAAAGTTTCGTCACGACCGATGCAACATCACGGGGGCGCGATAAGAGTGTTGCAAGATTTTTTTTTAATTAAGAATGTCCTAATAAAACACCTTACCTCATTCACAAGCGAAGTTATCAAAATGTCTATTCATTTTATGTTGACTGATACTTTTTAATTTGTAGTATTATAATTTCTTAATCTGAGTGGTTGGCCCCGCGACCCGTGTCTATGCTGCGGGTACCTGAACCGCTTTTGGGCTCAGCCTTCGCCACCATTCTACTTCCGCCATGTGCATCCCTCGAGGTTTATCTAGTTACGATCTTAATTACTAAGCAACTCTTCTTAAGCGAACGACCTCGCATTACCAAAGTGCCTTTAATCGAGCAGCACCAAAACAGCTGCCGATGAGTTGTCTAATCTGACTTTTGATGATATAGCGAGGGGGGAAAGCACGAACGCAATCCCCCGCTACCAAAAATTGTATGCCCCATCTGCCCCAGTCCATGGCAGTGGCAGGGGTCAGCAGAGCAATGCCCGCACCTCACCCTGGAGGCACCGCCTTGTTGATCACGGCGGCCTCGGCACTACGTAAGTGTGCTTGCTCGACGTCTCTGCCGCGGACCCAACCTACAGAGACACCGCCTTCTGCTCAAGTTACGACCGTTGGGAAATAAAAGAACGTGCCTCTCCCTGCTCCGTGTTGCTTGTCCACCCGGAAAATAATAAATGTTTCGTCACGAACTCTCAAGCTGTTAATTCAAAACTATTATGTAGAAGCCTGCCGACCATTATATGCGCACAAAATAGGCTCAAAACTCGCACAACACGCCGCTGCTATAATACTGGCTAGTGTGTCGAGGGCGCGCGCTCGGATGGCCGCCGCGGTGATTCCTTCCCGCCGCAACCGCGGGGCGGCGTTACCAATAGCTAAGGTGCAATCGCTCCTGGTTCGCGGCCTTGCCAGCATAGGCGGCATAGGTCCGGATAGTCAGGTGCTGCGCTTTTCACTGCGAAACCTGTCTCTTGATAGTTTGAGCGCACTTTTTGTCTAAAAACAGTCTTGGTGGAAAACAATTGTACCGTCCTAGTACTGAGCGGAGAAAATCATACGCTTAAATAGCGCTCGAGGAAGCGTTTAACAAATAATGTCGCGTCCAGTCTGATATATTTTACTGTTTTATATATTCTGCTGAACCGAAGTAGGTTTTAAGCCTAACACATATTGATTGCCTGATATCCAGCGAGACAAGAAATTTGAAACACCACCTAAAGTTGACACGTTGGTTGCAATACTTGTTTTGATTAAACGATCGAGTCTGACCCGGGTTCAATATATTGCTCTTATGAAATATTCCACTGGCGATTGTATTTAATCTGGAGCAAGTCGATTGCGATCCATGCATCGCGATCGCGGATGTAGGGTATCGTATGCATCTTGCTTCTGAGCGAGTCCTCAGTCAGCTCGAGCATATATCCCACCCAGGTGGTTGGCCCAGTCGTTATGGCAATTACTATTTTAATCGCGATCTAACCCGAAACGGACCGACGACGAATTATTGCCCATGTGACACAGCTGGTATCAAAAAATACCCTTAATATTTTTACACTGTTCGTTAATCCAACTTTGATTTTTATTTACCCTTCGGTCTTTTCTTATGGCCCATGTGGTATATCAATGCCGCAGTCAATACGTGTCTCATGATTTCGCACATGTTACGTCGCATTTCTGCAATTCAGTCATGATTATTGCTAAGATGATATATATATATCAGGTTGCTGACGTTTCGTAGCTTCACATATATGCTACAGAAAAGCAGGGCAATATTGCTTTTTCGTAACATGGCACGCGCATGCTTTCAAAGATCGCATGCGAAAATAAACACAAGCAGTCTGAATCGGACTCTTCAGTTTTTGTTCTTACTCTTTATTCATGTGTTTTATTAGGAAGTCACTTGTTGCTTCATACATAGATGATTATTATGCGGTGTGCTTTCTCTTGTAACAGAAGGAAAGGCAACAAACAAAAGTGGTCATTGTACCATTGATTCTTTTTTTATATAGTCTACAATAGACTAAAATTTGAGCAAAAAGGCGCAGCAACAACAAACAAGTAAAAATGTAGAAATGTACCGTAAAGTTTTTGAACAAAGGCCACACATGAGACTGCAATTTTAAAATAGTATAGAGACCACTGTTTGGTGGTATTTTTTTTTTTCTTGCTTATGATGCGCAATATATTTCTATCTCCCTGTGGTTTTTCGCCTAGCATCGCTAAGTCAATAACAATTGATTTTACTTTCTTCACCAGTTTCGGCTTTCGTTTCAGCAGCCGAGCGGTTATTGTACGGTCACAATCAAGTCTAGGTCACGCGCGGGATTATAAAAAAAAAATAGCTTCAACCGCAGACTCACTTAGCGCCTCATTTTGCGCCTTTATTAGAACAACTTGCTTCTGCGCTCCAGCCAGTTTTCTCTTTGCTCTTCTCAGAGCGCGAGAAATGTTGCTGTATTCTGGTCGCATGATTGCTTCCTTTTCCTACCCATCTTGATCTGTGTAAGCCTCCGCTGGCTTTTGCATTAAGCTGTCCACTTCAGAGTCGACGTTCAAGCGACACTTTTCTACAAAATACATTCCCATGAATGATATGTGTTTTCCAGAATCAGGTTTCAGGCCACATCCGGAACAAATACTCTCCAGTGTACTCTGCCTATTAGCTCTTCAGCTTTCGCTATTGTTGTAATTTACGTGCTTGTTTTCTTCTTTCTTTTTTCGAGAATATACACCGCACCGTAGCGTCCGCAGAACTGCAATCAGGAATCAAGCTTCCAAAAGTTTTCATTTTTTCAATGTATACAAATAGTGGCAAAGTATTTTTTTTTTCGGCTCAGTAACGCGCGTATGATACAGAGCCAGTAGGTGCGAAGTCGGTTAATCTGGTCCAAGTTGCAGTGATAGAAATTGAGTCCAACAGATGCTCTGCACGTCTGCTGCAGCGGGCATGAGTTCTCGCTCGGCTCTTCAGCTGCTGCCGGCTCCTCGGAAGCATTGTCAAACATCCTTGACGGTCCACGGCTGTCGTCTGCACCAGCCGGCATTACCGGCACTGCGCTTTGTCGTTTAGCGGCCGGTTGGCCACAGAGGTTCCTCACCTTCCTTTTCGATGTCTTCTTAGGCAGAAGATGGTTCGGATAATGGTCGAATATCGTTGGCACGGCTTCGGGCTTAAGGCGTTGTCTATCTCTAGCGAGCTCGTTGACGATGCCGTTCACCGTCACTTTGAACGTTATCTCGATGTAGCTCTCCTCAACTAGTGGTCCTTTCTTTTAATCAGCCGCTTCCCCTCCGCAAGCTACGCAGGGTCTAATGGCACACCGAACATAGAAACCTAGTTCTGACTCGTGCGGCAGCCACTACGACAGAGCGGCACGAAACATGTTTTTTCCCTGCCCTGATGCTTTATTTTTAGCATCATCAATTGTTTCAAATTTAATGCCAGGAACAGAACGAGTAAAACAAAAGAAAAGCGTAGACGCGTCAAAAGCGCTGCAGGGTGAATGCGGAGGGTAAAGGTGGAGGAGAGACGTTACAGCATACTGTCACGGCGCAGCCGCCCCGGCTTCAAACAAAATGACGTCAGGGCCTCTCCTAACTTCTATCCTTCCTCCATGGTCTCAGTGTTGTTAACTAATAGACGTCATGTTTAACGGATGGTGGCGCCACCTCACACGCCTTCCAACTTCTCGCATTCCTCTACTGCGGCAATGCACTGCAGCGTATTGAGCGATTGAGCGTGCAGAGTTCGTACCCCCAAGCAGTTCGTACCGGAGAAAGTCCCAGCGATTCGCGCGTTTCCGGCAAGGAACCATCCCCGTGAGTCTCACAAGTGGCGTCACGGACTCCGATCCCATTGTAGTAGCGACCGTAGCAGAGAGCCACGGGACTCAGTTATTGCACGTCAACAGGGGACGATCACGTGACAGGGGTAACGTAGAAACTACGTCACGGCTACAGTCCTTGCTCTCTCAGCAGAATTTTTTTTTTTTTACTCTTTTCCAGGCTTTTTCTTTCGAACGTTTTTTCCTTGTCCTCTGTTGCGTGCGTGCTTGCCAGGTGAGAGGTTTTGGAGGCGCTGTGCGCGCGCTGAAAAGCTAACTCCCCGTTGTTTGCTGGCTGCACATCCATACTGCGCAAAAATCCCAGCTCCTTCTAGAGGTCCCGTATTTCTTCCTGATATTCCGCAAACCTCGCCCTACCTCCATTTCCCTCTCCGTGCTACCCTATATTGAGTGTCCTAGGATTTAACGTGCTTTCTATACGTGTCGTGTTTTTTTTCTTCTATTGCAAAAGCAATACTACTTTCACTTTTCAGCCATTTTCATTTTCACTTTTCAGAGGAAAATTAAAGGAAAACCAAAATGCCATGCACAAGAACAACAACCCACAACGCCGTAGCACCCGTGGCTAGTGCAGTCATGGGCAGTATCGAATTGTGTATCGGTGTCACGTATCACTTCGAATTGACAGCGCTCGTTCAGGGCGGTAATACAAGCCCAGAGACAGCTCAGCTTCTAGTACCCCCTCAGTTCCCTTTTGCTCTTAGTTCCCTGTATATGCCCTGTCCTCTCAGTATCCCATTCTTTAAAACTAATGGAGCCGATGTTAAGTAGGTGGTCTCGAGGTTCGTTACTTGGGAGCATTGAGTGCGCACCACAAAGCCGCTGAGCCGTTGACAGACACACAGGAAGAAAAGAACGAGACGAAAACGCAAATAAGGCCAACATGCAGTAGGGACCACGCACACTGCTGTACTAGCCGCTCTCCCAACCTTTGCCATAACACCCGTCTGTCCGTGCGACTCTGTGGTATCAGATTCTCGTCAAACAGCGTGCTGCAGTGTACTCTCGAACGCAGTAAATTATGCAGGTCCCTCGTCCAAACACATGGGCTCCGCGTGTCGGCTTTGCTTGGTGGCAAGAACACGAGCTTCTAAGGCCTCAGTCGGTCACGGTGCAGTCAGCTAACCGGAGGCTTTGTAGTTTACTGCGCTTGATTGGAACGAATCCATTCTTTGTAACTGCGTAGGGAATATGCTTCCTGAAGACTTAGTTTCTTGAAAAACTATTACGTTTAGAAGCTTATGAAATACACAACATGAAAGCTATGAATAATTTTCCAGCACAATAGTTTCAATAAGAAATTTCGCTTTGTGAAACAATTTTTTTGCTAAAATCCTTTCAGAGGATTTTGAATAAAACTTGTAAAGATAACCAGTTCTTTTAAAGGAAACCTGGTTTTATATTTTTAAATAAACATGCGAATTGATTGACACCATACTAGTCGCTTTGTTTAAAAAGAGTTCTGTCTTTTATGTACAACAGCCATAGTTCTCATTCGTCGCTAGAGTTAAACTTGAGTTTACTAACTACCTCTAGGATTGACCTTGAGGTTGGCTGAAGGTCAAATGCACGACACGAAGCTCGACTTTTGCTTTGAGTAGAGCCACCGCTCTAAGATAGCAGGCAAGGCTGCAGGCGAACAAAAATGGCTGTACTTTTAGCAAAAGCAAGAGGCCCATCGGTAAAACTGTGAAGAGCTGCTTTTCCCCAGCTCTCACGTGCCTCGTGTTGCGGCACGTGTTGAAGGGAATAAGAACTGACGTGAACACGCTCAAAACAAAAACAAATAAAGGGCACTGCAGAATCTGCATTGAAGTAATGCGAAAGTACGGATGCTGCTGTTGGTTGTTTCTCGTTGCTTCTAGTTACTTAATTTACGTCTTGTTTACCCATTTTATCCTTTAGTGCATCAAATTGTGCGCCGATCCCTTCCTGTGCCCTTTTTCGGCGGTGCTTCAGGATGCGTGACGTCACATTAATTCACTTCTTGTTTACCAATTTTAGTCTTAGGGACTTTCAAAGTGCGCTCCAATCCCTTCCTATGCGGTTTTTCGGCTCTACTTCCGTTTGCTTTACGTCCCATCCTTAGCGTCACCTAATTGACTGACCTAATTAGCTATTTTAGTATTTGAAACATTCAAATGTGGCGCCAAGCCATTGGCTAATGAGACCATTTTCACCTTTACTTTTGCATTTTAGAGCGCAGCTCTTTGGCGCCCGTTCCTGTGTTTTGCGTCGTCGTCGGCGTCGGCCTCGTAACCAGCTCTTTCTCCTTTCATCCCCCTAGTTCAAGCCTGCGTTTGGCAACCGGAGCCTCGCAGGAAGAGGGGGGGGGGGGGGTACACTCAGCGGCAAACGATGGGGGCAGGAGCGAGCGCAACAACCGGAGAACACGAGGAAAGGAAGGGGGCGGGGGGCTGGGTCGCCGGAGGCAAGTGCTAGCAGCGACTTACTGATGCGCTGCCGCCGCTAGCGAGGGTGCTCTCCGGTAGCCGAAACACCGGCTCGCTATCAGCGGATCACGGTGCGCGCATGCCGTTCTCACTCGCTTCACTCGCTAGCGGCGTCAGAATCTGTTCGTCGCGCCACGTTCCTATGGGCCCACGTTCTGCTTTCCGCAAGCTCCCGATAACTAAATTGCTCTCTTCATTTCTTCAACCACAAAGCTTCTTTCATGACAGCCAAGAACTGTTAAGGTCTATTCACACATGCGACTAGATGAGGTCGCGCGACCCGAGGAGCGGAGCTCGCCACTACCGATGTTCACACTTGCGACTGTCGCTTCCTCGAAAAACGAGTTGGGAGTAGGAGAGCTGCAGGGCGATGACAGCGAACGTCGGTAGCAGCCGCTTGCCAGACACTTCAGCTTTTTCAGGCGAGAACACCGACGACGAATAGACGGTGTCAATCACCGTGGTGTCAATATAAAATGTTGCGCCTGCGTGAAAACCCCATTTCTCAAAAGTTCATGGTACTTACCGGATCGTCCGAATATCTTTCCAATCTCCTCCCAGGCCATATCCTTCTCCCTGCCTTTGAATTCCGGGTGCCGTTTGTTGAAAATGTAGGGGTATTCTTTAATTGCATTGAGAAGGTGCTCGATCGAGTACTCCGGGACCTCGCTGATTGGTGAAATGGTTTGCGACTAGTAGTCGCGCGACTGGAAATTCGAGCAGTTCCCGATCGGCCCGCGGCAGTCGCTTTTCGACCAAAACGGTCGCGCGACCGCTGCTGGTCGCAAGTGTGAACGGGCCTTTAGTGGAGTGTTTCTTGAAGGAATACGTGTGAAAAATTATAAAACGTTGCCTGTAATTGTACATACGTGTCTTGCTCAAAAGCTTTGCCTCAATCTATCGAAAAGGTGAAATTGCTGATGAGCTGCACTCAAATTTCCCATTAGGAAGTAAGGTAATCGTGGGTAATTTTTTTTGCCTCTAAATTATTACCTAATTAACTTATGGGCCTCATTTTTTCCCGGACACAACATTACGTCACCCTCTATCGATTGACACCACTCATGAACCTCCACCACTTCTCAATTACTCACAACTGCTGCGGACACAATTTTGCGGACACGTTCTGCGGAGGCGGTCTGCGAATGCAGTCTGCGGACACGTTCTGCGGACAGAAATCTGTGAACATAGCGAAGTAATGCTTTCACATTAAATAGCGCGCCAGACTGAAAGTCACTTTGAAGTGGAAGGTGCCAAGGTCCGGACACTCGACCCGGCTCTATGCGCGAAAAGTGATCGTCAGGAGCTTTTAGGAGAAGCGAAACTTTCAGGGACACGGCGTGCAATTCGATATATCGAATGTCCCCTGAAAGGGAGTCCGATAAGCATGAACCGCGCTTCCATACTTTTTGAATGACGTTTTCAAGGAGATACTCTGTAAGTCCGATATTAGCAATAATTGGATATACCCGGGTTCAATATATCCGGGATAAACTGTATTTTGTTTGTTTCGCTCAGTATTACAAATGGGTTAGATGGGACACAGGAAAAAGCTTGGAGGTGCCGCTTTAAAAATCCTCTTTGCCAATTGTTTCATGATAGCCGTGGTTGAGGCGTCCCGGAATTATAAAATGATTTGTACACAGAAAGCAATTTATTAGAACACAACTACTTACGGCACACGATAATGGCATTATACAAATCATGCCTGCATGATCCATGACACTGAAGAAAAATACAATCGGTGCTTGAAAATTGGGGCACAAACAAGAAAAGCAGAGTTCGAGACAAAGAAATTTAGGGTTTTAATAATTAAGGGTAACCCGAGTTACACGTACGAAACCACGGTTTAATTTGGGTTAGCTGTTGGTCGCTACTTTTTTTTTTGCTCTAAGTTTCGATGTGGTTAAGCACTAGGATATACACACATTAGGTAACGTTTCCACGTTTACGGCGTCTTCTCTCCCGTTCCAACTCAAACCGCAGGACACGGCGCACTTAATCGGCCGAGAATGTACCTGGCCACCGTGCACCTGGCCCACTCGCCATCCTGGCGTGGTGTGACGGGCCGTTGCAATTGCGCGGTGCGCCTTTGCAGGCAACCATGGCGCGGCAAGATGCTATGTAATTTACTTTTCTTGTTATTTTCAGTTTTTATTTTATTATTTTAGCCCATCACGGATTATGTTGCTAGTATTTGCTATTAATTACCATCATCACTATTTATCATTTTTACCTACCCTATTAGTAGTTTCATTAGTAATTGGTTTACAGGAAAGGAAAGGCGTAGAATCTGTCATGCACATTCTTAAGGCCCGTTTAGACCTCGTGAAATAGTGCATTCGCACCCACGTACGCGCACACACACACATACACACACACACACACACACACACACACACAAAGCCAATCTAACATATTTTTTTTCTCTGATCATGCAATGTGTTGCAAGAATGTTCGCTGATTTAGCAAGTCGGCAATATAAAGATGCTGCACAGTGCAGAAGGTGCGATTTCGCACTGCAAATCTAGGCGTGGATTGTATTAAATTGAACATTTTAAGCATAATCCCATTGTTACTTAAAAACGTAGTTTTAGACAGGCGTAAAAGTCTGAATGTTTATAACACCGTTGTCTTGAGGATGTTACATTTGGTTTGGTTTGTGGGGTTTAACGTCCCAAAGCGACTCAGGCTATGAGAGACGCCGTAGTGGAGGACTCGGAAAATTTCGACTATCTCGGGTTCTTTAACGTGCGCTGACATCGCACAGCACACGGGCGTCTTGCTTTTCGGCGGCATCAAAAAGCGGCAGCCAAGGCCGGGATTCGATCCCGCATCCTTGGGAACAGTAGTCGAGCGCCGTAACCACTGCGCCACCCCGGCGGGGCAGGATGCTGAATTTACCAAAGTATTCATAAGTGTGCATGAGCCACGTACGGCAGGTTAGCAATGATTCGCACGATGCGCTTTTGTGCGACAACTATTTTAAGTTTGTTAAGTTTAGTTGTCAATAGTCATATCCAGACGCGAAGACAGTACGCTTAAACTAATACAGAAGCTGGCAGTGAAGCATTACGGTCACGTGAACGGGATCACATTTTTTTTTTTTTTTAATTCAGTACACCTGTCCCTTTGCCAAACGAAGAAGGATTGAAGCACCCGGTGCTACACGGGCGTTTTGCATGACCATTGAGAAGTTTCCTTCGTGTGCGTCAAATAACGTCGAGGGTATCGACGCCCTTTCTCGAATGCGCTTGAAACCTGAAGAGCGCATGAGGCTTCGAGCCAAGCAGATTGCGCTTGAAAGTTGCCATCTGACACCGTAGATCTGCACTGAGTTGAATGCAAATCAAATTAATGAGGATCGTCAAAGGTATTAGAATGATACTGGGGGTCTATTCCAGGCGTGGAGGGGGCTTGCATGCGCATTTGCCTAAGGCCTCCAGTTTTATTAATCTGGCCCTGGAAACAGGGGAAAAGGGTTCAGGAAAGCTTTAAAAAACATTTCACAACCCACAGCGAAACCGGTTTGACTGGGCTATTGAGGGAGGGCACTCGTCAATTCTCTCTCCTGTGCGATAGCTAAGAGACAGCAAACGACGGCTGCTGGATTTTCTTGAGGGAGTCGAGGATTTTGACAGTGCCGTGAGTTCAAGTTCTGAAAGCTCAGACATGGACATCTGCGAGACTGTCGCTTCTCTTCTGAGCGAAATATCCGCAGCGCAAGGAGATGATTCAACTGCTTGCCGAGCAAGTGCAGCTAATGTCAATAAGAAAAGAACGACGGTGCTACTCTGTAGGCTTCGTGGTTTACTGCTGCATACTTTTTACAATATCGCCTCATGCGTACAAATACATGCGAAGTCACGGGAGCATCATCATGCCACACCCAACGATTATTCGATAAATACGTTCATCAGTCGGGATGAACCCCCAGTTAGGGCAGCAAGACGGCACATTCCACCGCTACGTCACCAAGAAGATATCCGACTTGAATGGAGTGATTCGAGTGATTGGAGCCAAACAAAACCTAAAACACCACGAAGAAACTGTCAGTTCCACAGATATTATAGTAAAATGGCCGCAAATTGGCAACGTCCAAACTCCTTTCAAAAGACTGAGACTAAGAGATGTATATCAAAAACCCGTCTACCCTTCTCCATTCGACTCGAGGCGTTCCTTTTTGAGCGATTTCTTGGTCTGGTTGCAGGAATGGAAGGAGGGCGGATGCCTGTACACTGTCTTATGAAACTCATGGAGCTCTGATCCAGACGACTCAAGCATTTATTGAGATTGTAAGATACTGTTTTGAGCAGCTCAAGATGTCCTTTGTGCTCCTTGGGAAGTTCCAGACCGACTTTCTAGAAGACCGCTATGGATGTTACCGACAACTGGCTTGTTCGCAATATCATTTGTCATGTGAGAACAAGTTGCGACTACAGAGCACACTTCCACAAATGAGCGCGGTATCTGCAACTGACAATGAGAAAGATCAAAATTGGGAACATCTTCAAATGCAAGCAGCCGTGCCAAGCAGAAAATTCAACACTGTTGTGACCGACCAGGTGCGGTCAAAATTGAAGGATGCAATTCCAGTCATTGCATATTTGGCTGCTTACTCGGTGCACATCGCTCTGAAGAGGTTGAAATGCGACAGATGCAAGGAGATCTTGACATTTGACAAGACTGTCACAGTTTCGCCTGACAATCGCATGTACAGCCTTGTGAAAAAAACTGACAGGGTAGGCTGGTTTACCCAGCAATGCCAGCTATGAATGCTGTGGCTCACTATTACGTTGTGGTGGAAGAGTTGTCCAAGCGAGCAGAATTTCTAAAGGTCCAAAACCAACGCCAAGTCGCTGCGGAACTCACATTCCAACTGCTCAGCGATGAGGAGCCTTCAGACTTCGACGTCTGAGAACAGGGATACACGAGTGAGAAAGTGCTGAAATATGTGTTGTGGTGCAGCACAACCATTCTCCTCAAAATTTTTGCCGACGATTGAATGACAAGGTGTCTGACCACCCGGACAACAACAGTAAGAAGCGGAAGCTGCAAACTGTGACCAATAAATGAGTAAAACGCCGATGCACATAGAAAACACATGGCTCTCTGCTGTGTTTTAATGCCTAAGTTGAGGCAGATTACTACACGCGTAGCCGAAGAAAAAAAAAATCGCCTGAGTGCTCTATTAGGCGGATTGTGCTGAAGCGCTCCTTCACTTGCGCCGGACGGCGGCCCCATCCGGCCTACGTCACGCAGGCAGCCCCCTGTCCTTGAGCCAGTCTAGGTGGCGTTGTTCACTTTAACCGTTCGTAAAATCGAGGGGCCGGGAAGGGAGGCAGGAAGAGATGAAGGAATATGTGTTGCGCGCGAAGAACATCAGCTGCGCTCCTACACCAAGTGAATTCGAATGGGCATAGACGCCATGAGTGGAAAGCAGCTGCGATTTATTCATAAATCTGGAGAGTACCATAAACTTTCTAAAATAAGCGCAGGCACCATAGTTTTGTTGCTTTTTTTGTTGTTGCTGTGATGCTCAAGGCGTTAGGCTACACATATCACCACCGGGTATCCGCCGTCAGCCATTAATTTAATCTCAATTCAATTTGATAATTCTGCCTAATTTTTTTTTTTTTTTTTTTTTTTTTTTTTTTTTTTAACGGCTGAGCGACGATTGTGATGTTAAACCTTGCAGACAGGTCCCGTGACACGTGAACTGTGACATAATCGCGTTGTTCAATTATTCTTTGTCATTGTGGCTTTGGAGATCAGACGACCTGCTATCGTGGTAGTTATTGAAAATGAAGGCAAAATTATTGTTTCGGAGTTTTTTCTCGCCTCAAGTTAACTACAGTGACCTTTCACGTCATAGTCATGGCTGTTTAAACCAAAGCCTAAACGTGATGAGAATATAAATTTATGTGCTTCAGGCTAATACAACGCGGCGAATACGCACTACAATCACGACGAGCTATCCTGATTTCTTTTGTTCGCAATTGTACCTATATTGTGGATAAAATGAGCCATCCACAATGCATGAAAACGAACAGCGGAGAGGATCGCTTCACGCTTCTTTTCATCGGGATTGTACACTAGTGTGTTGTACATCAGTACAAACAAGAAAACATATTTTAATGTCAAGGTCCTCTCATCAGACTCGATATGTTCCTCCTTTTTTTTTGCTAAGAACTATACCTAGGAGCTCTTTTATATAATTTATAGCATGCCCTGTATCAGCTTTCATGTTACTGTGGTACACTTTACGTGATATGAGGTTTATGCAAAGATGTGGATTTGGGAGGGGATTTATCGGATTTATCAATCGATGGGGTTGAAGGAGTTCTGTAGGCGACATAAAAAGGTCTGTGTCGTAGAGACGGCAGGTGGAGGTTTGGACAAGGAGGTAGAAGGAGACTTCATACAAGGTGCTCAGCGCATCTTCGAGCTGAGATTTTTGCCGTTAATAGGTTGGAATATGGAAGGCTGTAGAGAATGCAGCTTTTGCAGTGCAAAAATTTGCCTGGTTTTCACGCAGTCCAGCATGCCTTCTCACGCTTCTGCTGATCACGAAGGCCAACGTTTTACACGAACGAGTGATAGTGGTGACATTCTGCTTGTCGGATTTTTCGTGTAAGTGAATGCCTATAGTACCCGACTTGAGGTTACCCGAGGCATGTATTTCGCCGTCATGTGTGCGTGAATTGATTGGCCTCTAGTTAGGAAAGGAGGGAAAAGGTAAAGGAAAACCAAAACAGCATGCAGAAGGACCACAGCCCACAGCCCACAGCGCCGTAGCACTCGTGACTAGTGCAGTCATGTGCAGTATCGAATTGTGTATCGGTATTAGGTATCACTTCGGATTGACAGCGCTCGTTCAGGGCGGTAGTACAAGCCCATAGACAGCTCGCCTTGTAGTACCGCCTCAGTTCCCTTCTGCTCCTAGTTCCCCGCAAATGGTCTCCTCGTATCCCATTCTTTAAAACTAATGGAGCCGATGTTAAGTAGGTAGTCACGAAGTGTGTTCCTTGGGAGCATTGAGTGCGTACCACAAAGCCGCTAAGGAAGAAAAGAACGAGGCGAAAACGCAAGTAAGGCGAACATGCAGTAGGGATCCACGCACACTGCTGTACTCCTAGCCGCTCTCCCAACCTTTGCCATAACACCCGTCTGTCCGTGCGACTCGGTGGTATCAGATTCTCGTCAAACAGCGTGCTGCAGTGTACTCTCGAATGCCGTAAATTATGCACGACCCTTGTCCAAACACATGGCCTCCGCGTGTCGGATCTGCTTGTGGCAAGAATAAGAGCTTCTAAGGCCTCAGTCGGTCACGCTGCAGTCAGCTAACCGCCGATTGACAGCGTTGCTTCCAGAAGACTTTGTTTCTTGAAAAACTATTATACGTCTAGAAGATTATGGAATACACAACATGAAATCTATGAACGTACTTTTCCAGCACATTCCTTTCAAAAACAAATTTTGCTTTGCCAAACAATTTTTTGCCAAATCCCTTTCAGAAAACATTGATTAAGACTTGAAAAGATAACCAGTTCTCTTAAAGGAAAACTTGCTATATATATTTTTAAAGAACTTGAGTTCTCTAGCTATCTCTAGGATCCTTGAGTCGTCGCGGCTATGGTTCAGGCTTACTCGCTCATAGAAGAGATCTTCATCCAATACAACAACGCTGTGGCGTGTGCCCGCGTGCGTATGTAGAGGCTTTTCTGATTTGCCTCGCTTTTACCATTGGATTAAATGGGCTAATGTTTACACCCGAGCTGTACATAGCATTTTGCATCTTCACTTGAGCGTAATTAAAAACAAACGACGGCTCATTGCTTACGTCAGCAGGATGTCAGCGCGAAGCACTGAAAGCGTTCCTGCTTGTTCATTTTTCACCTAAAATGAGCATTCGCACAGCAGTGCTAATTATGAGCGATTAGAGAAAATGCGCAGATTAAAAAAAAAAAGCGCGTAAACTACTTATGCACCTCTGTCCGGGTTTACCACTATCGGCATAAATTACTCAAAATTGCATCCGCGGCCATTGCAGGCCTTGCGAAAGCACAGAACGCGAATTGTCTGTCTCGTTCTTTTGATTCCCAGTGTTCTATTCGAACGCTTCGCTCCCAAAGCTTCACAATTAATTTTTTTTTTTAATACCGCTCAACGAAACCGCGCATGAACGCTGTCCGAGCACGTGACAGCACGCATTGCTAAGGCCAGAACCTTTCTAGGCTCTTAATTGGAACGAAATCCCGAGCGTGAGATCTGTCAACTTCTACTAATATGAGGAGTTGGGCCTGTGCGCGAGATGTGTTCTACTTGTCTAGTGTTCCTGCCATCTGCAATACCAGACATAACGCGCGTCAAGAAGCGACAGTAGCGATGGTGTACCTACAAACTCACACTCGGCAGATAAAGTGCGACTATTTAACGCCGACTAGAGGCACGTGATAGAGGAGAGGAGGAATTCTCCTCATATTTAATATCCGAAATAGGCTACTGAAGGTCACTTCTTACTAAGCAAGCCTGTGCATCCCAAGGTATATATACTATGGTAGCGAAGGCTCAATAGACGCCCATACGTACAAAACACGGCGGCTCATGGGCTCCAGCGACCAATAAAAATTGGGGGGCCATGACATCAAATGACGTCACGCGCACGTTCACTTTGGCGCGAATTATAAACAAGTTTTTTTAAAAACCGCCGCGTTGCATTGACGAGCCTGCATCTTTTGAAGGTTGTTGCCTTTCAGCGCGCGCCAACCTTTGCCATCTAAAAGAACTCGAGTTTCTGTTGTTTACGCCCTTGTTTATGGGCAGTTGCTCCAGCAGAATGAAAGTGGTTGGCAAAGGTGGCGGCATAGAAAGGCAGCAACACTTCCAAATAGAGACCACGCATGCAAATTCATTATACAAATACTGCTGCAAGTCATGCAAGTACTTTGGCCATTTACTTTGTCCCTCAGCACAGTAAGGTGCGGTCAAGAAACACTGGTGCAACAGGGCAGTTCCCAGTTTTCAACAGAGTGTACCAAGTGAACAATTATAGTTTTCATATTCATGGTTTATGGCATCAGCCAATAACATACAGCAACAAATCATGACAATAAAAATGTCGGAGACAGCACAAACAGTAGCGCTGTTTAAGTGGGCTAATTATCTCAATATGATCACAGCCGAGGCATGGAAAAGGCTTGAAGTGCCTGCCACAAATCATCACAAGATAAGAAACATGCATGTACAGAAAACAAAGATGTAACAGCTGCAATTGAAATAAAAATGTCATGAAAGTAGGTGCATCAAAACATACGTGGAGCATAGAGCATTGGGATAACTCTTGACATTTAAATTCTTCGGCAGAAAGTATATACAGCAGTTTTCAAGGCAATTTCTAGGTTGCACCAGTCCAGACAGCTTTAGCATCAACAAACGTGCTTAACACAGGAGCATTAGAGCATACATTGAGTCTGTGTGCACCCTCCAGATCTGCTCACCGGTGAAAGTCAGCCTGGAAGCGGTGTAATAAGACACCAACAGTTGAGTCCACGCTGTCGCAACGTGGCACAGAGCATCGCTTCCTCACTTTGTGCGAGCTCATCTTGCGATAGAACGCTAAGCGCAATACAATGCTGCAAAAAGACTTCGCACTGCCCACACCACGAAGGGGACGAAAGCAAAAAAACACGGCTGCAGGGGGATATTAAATCTCACCAAACGGCGACACAGCAGCGACCTGCAAGGACGTCGAAATCTTCGCAAAAGGGATATTTTCAGGCTTGCGAACTACATTTGTACGCTTCCCCGGGCGCACCAAGGCCCGCACCACAGCAGACCAGCGGCAGACAGCGATAAGAAACCGTTTCGTGCTTCGTCAGCGTCGTTATTAGCAAGGCCCGAAAAGTTTCGTCACGACCGATGCAACATCACGGGGGCGCGATAAGAGTGTTGCAAGATTTTTTTTTAATTAAGAATGTCCTAATAAAACACCTTACCTCATTCACAAGCGAAGTTATCAAAATGTCTATTCATTTTATGTTGACTGATACTTTTTAATTTGTAGTATTATAATTTCTTAATCTGAGTGGTTGGCCCCGCGACCCGTGTCTATGCTGCGGGTACCTGAACCGCTTTTGGGCTCAGCCTTCGCCACCATTCTACTTCCGCCATGTGCATCCCTCGAGGTTTATCTAGTTACGATCTTAATTACTAAGCAACTCTTCTTAAGCGAACGACCTCGCATTACCAAAGTGCCTTTAATAGAGCAGCACCAAAACAGCTGCCGATGAGTTGTCTAATCTGACTTTTGATGATATAGCGAGGGGGGAAAGCACGAACGCAATCCCCCGCTACCAAAAATTGAATGCCCCATCTGCCCCAGTCCATGGCAGTGGCAGGGGTCAGCAGAGCAATGCCCGCACCTCACCCTGGAGGCACCGCCTTGTTGATCACGGCGGCCTCGGCACTACGTAAGTGTGCTTGCTCGACGTCTCTGCCGCGGACCCAACCTACAGAGACACCGCCTTCTGCTCAAGTTACGACCGTTGGGAAATAAAAGAACGTGCCTCTCCCTGCTCCGTGTTGCTTGTCCACCCGGAAAATAATAAATGTTTCGTCACGAACTCTCAAGCTGTTAATTCAAAACTATTATGTAGAAGCCTGCCGACCATTATATGCGCACAAAATAGGCTCAAAACTCGCACAACACGCCGCTGCTATAATACTGGCTAGTGTGTCGAGGGCGCGCGCTCGGATGGCCGCCGCGGTGATTCCTTCCCGCCGCAACCGCGGGGCGGCGTTACCAATAGCTAAGGTGCAATCGCTCCTGGTTCGCGGCCTTGCCAGCATAGGCGGCATAGGTCCGGATAGTCAGGTGCTGCGCTTTTCACTGCGAAACCTGTCTCTTGATAGTTTGAGCGCACTTTTTGTCTAAAAACAGTCTTGGTGGAAAACAATTGTACCGTCCTAGTACTGAGCGGAGAAAATCATACGCTTAAATAGCGCTCGAGGAAGCGTTTAACAAATAATGTCGCGTCCAGTCTGATATATTTTACTGTTTTATATATTCTGCTGAACCGAAGTAGGTTTTAAGCCTAACACATATTGATTGCCTGATATCCAGCGAGACAAGAAATTTGAAACACCACCTAAAGTTGACACGTTGGTTGCAATACTTGTTTTGATTAAACGATCGAGTCTGACCCGGGTTCAATATATTGCTCTTATGAAATATTCCACTGGCGATTGTATTTAATCTGGAGCAAGTCGATTGCGATCCATGCATCGCGATCGCGGATGTAGGGTATCGTATGCATCTTGCTTCTGAGCGAGTCCTCAGTCAGCTCGAGCATATATCCCACCCAGGTGGTTGGCCCAGTCGTTATGGCAATTACTATTTTAATCGCGATCTAACCCGAAACGGACCGACGACGAATTATTGCCCATGTGACACAGCTGGTATCAAAAAATACCCTTAATATTTTTACACTGTTCGTTAATCCAACTTTGATTTTTATTTACCCTTCGGTCTTTTCTTATGGCCCATGTGGTATATCAATGCCGCAGTCAATACGTGTCTCATGATTTCGCACATGTTACGTCGCATTTCTGCAATTCAGTCATGATTATTGCTAAGATGATATATATATATATCAGGTTGCTGACGTTTCGTAGCTTCACATATATGCTACAGAAAAGCAGGGCAATATTGCTTTTTCGTAACATGGCACGCGCATGCTTTCAAAGATCGCATGCGAAAATAAACACAAGCAGTCTGAATCGGACTCTTCAGTTTTTGTTCTTACTCTTTATTCATGTGTTTTATTAGGAAGTCACTTGTTGCTTCATACATAGATGATTATTATGCGGTGTGCTTTCTCTTGTAACAGAAGGAAAGGCAACAAACAAAAGTGGTCATTGTACCATTGATTCTTTTTTTATATAGTCTACAATAGACTAAAATTTGAGCAAAAAGGCGCAGCAACAACAAACAAGTAAAAATGTAGAAATGTACCGTAAAGTTTTTGAACAAAGGCCACACATGAGACTGCAATTTTAAAATAGTATAGAGACCACTGTTTGGTGGTATTTTTTTTTTTCTTGCTTATGATGCGCAATATATTTCTATCTCCCTGTGGTTTTTCGCCTAGCATCGCTAAGTCAATAACAATTGATTTTACTTTCTTCACCAGTTTCGGCTTTCGTTTCAGCAGCCGAGCGGTTATTGTACGGTCACAATCAAGTCTAGGTCACGCGCGGGATTATAAAAAAAAATAGCTTCAACCGCAGACTCACTTAGCGCCTCATTTTGCGCCTTTATTAGAACAACTTGCTTCTGCGCTCCAGCCAGTTTTCTCTTTGCTCTTCTCAGAGCGCGAGAAATGTTGCTGTATTCTGGTCGCATGATTGCTTCCTTTTCCTACCCATCTTGATCTGTGTAAGCCTCCGCTGGCTTTTGCATTAAGCTGTCCACTTCAGAGTCGACGTTCAAGCGACACTTTTCTACAAAATACATTCCCATGAATGATATGTGTTTTCCAGAATCAGGTTTCAGGCCACATCCGGAACAAATACTCTCCAGTGTACTCTGCCTATTAGCTCTTCAGCTTTCGCTATTGTTGTAATTTACGTGCTTGTTTTCTTCTTTCTTTTTTCGAGAATATACACCGCACCGTAGCGTCCGCAGAACTGCAATCAGGAATCAAGCTTCCAAAAGTTTTCATTTTTTCAATGTATACAAATAGTGGCAAAGTATTTTTTTTTTTTCGGCTCAGTAACGCGCGTATGATACAGAGCCAGTAGGTGCGAAGTCGGTTAATCTGGTCCAAGTTGCAGTGATAGAAATTGAGTCCAACAGATGCTCTGCACGTCTGCTGCAGCGGGCATGAGTTCTCGCTCGGCTCTTCAGCTGCTGCCGGCTCCTCGGAAGCATTGTCAAACATCCTTGACGGTCCACGGCTGTCGTCTGCACCAGCCGGCATTACCGGCACTGCGCTTTGTCGTTTAGCGGCCGGTTGGCCACAGAGGTTCCTCACCTTCCTTTTCGATGTCTTCTTAGGCAGAAGATGGTTCGGATAATGGTCGAATATCGTTGGCACGGCTTCGGGCTTAAGGCGTTGTCTATCTCTAGCGAGCTCGTTGACGATGCCGTTCACCGTCACTTTGAACGTTATCTCGATGTAGCTCTCCTCAACTAGTGGTCCTTTCTTTTAATCAGCCGCTTCCCCTCCGCAAGCTATGCAGGGTCTAATGGCACACCGAACATAGAAACCTAGTTCTGACTCGTGCGGCAGCCACTACGACAGAGCGGCACGAAACATGTTTTTTCCCTGCCCTGATGCTTTATTTTTAGCATCATCAATTGTTTCAAATTTAATGCCAGGAACAGAACGAGTAAAACAAAAGAAAAGCGTAGACGCGTCAAAAGCGCTGCAGGGTGAATGCGGAGGGCAAAGGTGGAGGAGAGACGTTACAGCATACTGTCACGGCGCAGCCGCCCCGGCTTCAAAAAAATGACGTCAGGGCCTCTCCTAACTTCTATCCTTCCTCCATGGTCTCAGTGTTGTTAACTAATAGACGTCATGTTTAACGGATGGTGGCGCCACCTCACACGCCTTCCAACTTCTCGCATTCCTCTACTGCGGCAATGCACTGCAGCGCATTGAGCGATTGAGCGTGCAGAGTTCGTGCCCCCAAGCAGTTCGTACCGGAGAAAGTCCCAGCAATTCGCGCGTTTCCGGCAAGGAACCATCCCCGTGAGTCTCACAAGTGGCGTCACGGACTCCGATCCCATTGTAGTAGCGACGGTAGCGGAGTGCCACGATACTCAGTTATTGCATGTCAACAGGGGAAGATCACGTGACAAGGGTAACGTAGAACCTACGTCACGGCTACAATCCTTACCCTCTCAGCAATTTTTTTTTTTTTACGCTTTTCCAGGCTTTTTCTTACGAACAAAATCCTTGTCCTTTTTGCGCGTGTGCTTGCCAGAGAAGAGGTTTTGGAGGCGCTGTGCGCGCGCTGAAAAGCTAACTCCCCGTTGTTTGTTGACTACACATCCATACTGCGCAAGAAGCCGTGCTCCTTCTAGAGGTCCCGTATTCCTTCCTGATGTTCCGCTAACTCCGCCCTACCTCCATTTCCCTCTCCGTGCTACCCTGCATTGAGTGTCCTAGGATTTAACGTGCATTCTATACGTGCCGTTGTTTTTTTTTTTTTTTTCAATTCATTTCACCACCTTTCTTCCTTAAATTTTCTATCAAACGCACTTACCTGTTTGCTCATCCGCGACCTCGCCTTGTTTTACATAGCGCAAATCTGGAGCAGTTAATCATCATGGTCTGCGCAGGAATTGTTCAATATGAAAAGGAACAAATTTATAGCATTCAAATTAAGTTAATCGTTCCTCCGTCATTCTATGTTCCAAGTATACTTTTTTTTTTGCTTTACTGATTATAATTAATTTTGGCATATGTAATGTCCAAAAGTAATTTTCGACTTTACTTGAGAAAAAACGAACCGTCTTTTTGAGCAAAGTAATAGTTCCCTTTCATACTCAGAGACCGTGTAGAAAGTACCACGTGGGGAAAGCAGCGGCAGAAATCGAGAAGGGAGCGCAGCTTGTGGAGGTGGCATGCATACGTGCTTGCTTTTTTTTTTTTTTTTTTCCTCTTTTCGTTGAGGAGAAAGAAGAAGTTGTTCTTTACCGGAACGCTGCGTTCTCCTCTCCGTTGTTTTTTGTACTTCGTGACATAAGCGCGCGGTGCCGCTCCCCTTTTCGCACAGCGATGCAAGTGGACACCCATGGGCCTCCTGTGGAACCCGGTGCGTCGGCAGCGGTCGCCCAGAGGAAGCGCCTCTACAACTCGAGTGACGCAAGCAGCCAGGCCACCGTGCTGTACTCGCCTGCTAATGATGACTCTTCGACCGACGGCGATGGGTTCGTGCCGGTGCTTAGCAAGAAATCAAGGCGAAGACTACACCAACGACAATATTCATCCTCATCAAGCACGTCCAGGGTCATCACTACGCGAGGCCCTCCGACACACACTGTCTTGTTTGTGCCAGAGACGCCAACAGACAATCTGAACCAACTCAACAGCAAGTCACGTCTGTGCTCCTTGAAAGCCTCGTCCCTGGGAAGATTAAAGATGCTAGAATGAATCCTTACAAAAGCATAATTGCCATTGATGTCATGGATCGGAGCGCATTGGAGAGATTGACCGCCACCAACAAACTCGGCGACATCAGTGTGCGCTCCCATATTCTTCAGGACAGTGGCACTATAGCCGGCGTCATCTACAATGTTCACGTGGCCATCACTGACACCGATCTACCAGTCTTAATCAAACCAGCATCAAAGAGCATCTCCATACTGCAAGTGCAGCGCCTCGGGAGATCGAAATGCATCAAGCTCACTTTCAAGGGAGACTGCATACCATCGCATGTGAAGGTTGGACATTTCCGACACCCGGTCCGGCCTTTCGTGCACAAGCCACTTCAATACAGAAAGTGTGTGAAGATCAGGCACGTAAGGACGGTCTGCGAAAATTTCACCGTGTGTCTTAGATGCTCTGAGTCGCATATAGCGGCGACATTTCGCGCACGATTGTTCTGAAGTGCGCCAACTGCCATGGCCCTCATGACTCCCTCTCAAAGGACTGCCCCGGCTTAACGACAGAACGGGCAGTGCTGAAGCAAATGGTGCGTGATCAATCTACACACAGAGAGGCCGCAGTTAAGGTGCGACGGCGTCGTTCGCGTCGCCAATGATCATCTAAGAAAGCAGTTAATTTTGATATCGAGGCCTCGAGCGCACCTGCATCTTGTCCTACTCCTATGCCTGCAGTTTTAAATCAAGAGACCTTGACGGGGGATGAATCTAGAGGTGCTGCCTTAGACGTAAACTGGCCACCGCTACCAAAATCTTCCACGTCCGCTGGCCAGGAAACTTGCCGCGAACCGAATATCCTGCACCTACTGCCAAACAAGAGAAAAGTCAGGATATGGGACATGGTTAAGACCTACAGGTAGTTGCCATTCTCACGTCCATGATGAATGCAATCCGCGCTGTGCTATCTAGTCTGCGCACGCCATCAGCACAGAATGCGCTACAGGTCCTGGACGCGCTAACACCAGTTCTAGCGGCTCTACAGTAGCAGACACAATGGCTCCCCCAGCATTAACATTTGGAAAAAAAACTCAAGGATGCCTCTATTTTTCAGTGGAATACCCGTGGGCTTCAGTCCCGAATTGCAGATATTTGACAATAAGATCATGCAAATCGCATCCCCATTGTCACAGAATAGACGGATGTTACGACCGTGCATCCGCATTTGCGCGCTCTATTGTTCGCCTGTGGGCATGGATAAGTGTTGTGGATATGTGGTGATGGTCCAATGGCTCTAAGTGAGCCTGTTTCCAGGAATCCTGTTTTGTAAGCCTGTTTTGCTTTGTGGAGGCCTGCAAATGCCAAATTGACTCTGTCAAGAGAACGTCTGGAAAAACACAAAGAAACGTCCCCCTGCGGGAAATGCAGGAAGTGCTTTCTTTCTTTTGTTCACCCTTCCAGTCGAGAAGCCCTATCGTCCAGTGAGGAATGTCTACTTTCCAAAGGAGACGACAGAGTGACATGTCCGCTGACGTGCAGGACAAGAAAGGAGCATGACGCATACAGCCATTAAGTGATTTCCCAGGAATGCAGGAAAGATTTGCAATTGTCGAAAACGGACAATGCTGGGAGCGTATGAGGCGCCCACGTGCACTTGGGTTTCTGAGAAGTAAACCCACTTGTCAGAACCAGCCTGTGGTTTCTTTGCTGAAGAATAGAAATGTACCTCCTCTCCTCGCCCTTCCCAAGCTTTTCCCGCCAACAAGTGATCACGCCCAACGAATTAATGCCGGACCAGTCAGTGCTTCAGACCATCAGTGCAGTGATGTGTTCGATTGGATGCCGAGATCTGAGGGGCGTGCCCTGGATTTGGTTGGTCAGCATCTTCAGAGAGGGGCTGGACATAGGGGGTTTTTAAGGACGCTGCAGAGCACGAAATGTCGCTCTGGGCCCTGGGTAAACGGCTCATCCAGTCGCTTCTCGCTATGAACTCTTAACGCTTGCCATTTTGCTGATGTACCCTTCTTTTTCGTGTAAATAATCTTGTAAATAAGTTTCTCAAAGTGCCATTAAACCTGCTTGTACATATTTCACCAACTTCGAAGATTCAATCCTACTTCAACCCCGAGTCTCTGCACGCTACCAAGTGAAGGCCGGGTCGACGTAGCCCCAGCGTCACGACAACTGGTGACCAGCGTTGGGATCTGAATCTACAAGCCACAACATCTGATGACTGGAGGTGGGATCTGGATCTACAAGCTACAACATCTGGTGATTCGAGGTGGATCAGAATCTACAAGCCACAACATCTTGTGATCGGAGGTGGCATCTCAAGCAACACGCAGGAGCAACAATCGGCCAACAAGAAAGCAGCTCGGAACATCGATCGCATGTGTGGGTGAGTGCTTGGCTTTTCTTCTGATGTGGACCAGGTTCTAGAACAGGGTTAGATTTTAGAACTGGTAAAGAGAGTGTGGAAACGCCTTTAGGTTTGGTAGTTTGCACAGTTGTTTTGGAAGTAGCCGACACTCGGAGCGATCATGGACCTACAAAAGCTGCAGAAACCGGAACTGTTGCAATTGTGTGAGGA
The DNA here is from genome assembly GCF_055883805.1 of Amblyomma maculatum. Taxonomy (NCBI): domain Eukaryota; kingdom Metazoa; phylum Arthropoda; class Arachnida; order Ixodida; family Ixodidae; genus Amblyomma; species Amblyomma maculatum. Next base: position 108,724,788 of record NC_139350.1, on the reverse strand, counting down.
ATTGGGAATTAATACAACTGGTTTGGCACGAAAACCCTTGATTATAAAGGCAATCACTGATTTGGGAACAGATGATGAGGAGCTCAGTGAAGCATGGAACCTCATCGGACAAAAAAAGGAGGAGCAGCTCAGACAGCAGAAAGAGCGGGAAAACGAGGAAAAGAGGCGTGAGCGTGAACTTGAGAGGGAAAAAGAGGAAAAGAAGCGTGAACTTGAGAGGGAAAAAGAGGAAAAGAAGCGTGAAATTGAAAGAGAAGCAAAAAGGCTGGAGCTAGAAATTGAGCTCCGGAAATTAGAACTAGAGTTGAGCAAGAGGTCGGGCGATTGTCCCCAGCTAGCGGTACCTCTTCTCAACAAGGAGACAGATTTCAAGATGTCAAAGTACATGCAGCCATATGTGATATCAGGGGATATCGGTCTGTATCTGGCTAACTTTGAGCGAACCTGCGAAAAACTGTCCTTCCAGCGAGACACTTGGTCTCAGAGATTATTGACGGTTCTGCCCTGCGAGGCAGCGGAGGTTGTCGCGCGGCTAAGCAAGGAGGACGCGGACAACTACGAGAAGGTCAAAGCTTGCCTTCTGAGAAAGTATAGGCTTAGCGCCGAGGCGTTCAGACAACGTTTTCGGAACGCTACTAAGTCCAGGGACGAGAGTTACCCTGAATTCCTGTACAATTTAAGAGTTAATTTGGGCGAGTGGCTAAAGAGCACTGATTCCTATAGTGATAGGGACGCTGTAGTCGAGCGAATTCTTTTGGAGCAGTTTTATAACTGCCTCCCAGAAAAAGAAAGAAATTGGTTACAGGACCGAGGCGAAATTAAGTCGGCAACTGAAGCTGCCGAACTTATTGAGGAGTATGCTTCGCGCCGACAATTCAGCAACCCAGCAGTGGATAGGCCCCGCAATCCCAAGTTCAGTGTGAAAAACCGTCAGGAAAGGCACTTTGCTAGAGTTGGAAACGAAGAAATGAAGGTTTCTTCAGGCAAATTCCCTAGAAAGGACGGCAGTGAGAAAAGTGGGGAAGTGACCAACGTGCAGAACACAAAGAATAAGCTTGAGGCTAGGAAGCCGCTCACATGCTTTAGGTGTAATGAGCAGGGTCACATTGCCGTCAACTGCCGGAAAGAAAAGATTGCTTTCTCGTATGTCAGGGACTGCGATGAAAATATGCAGCTTTTAGAACCCTACCTGCATGACCTAGTAGTCAACGGGAAGCCTTGCAAGGTACTGCGCGATTCGGCCGCAACGATGGATGTTGTCCATCCGGCGTATGTATCGCCTTCCGACTATACAGGACAGTGTGCATGGATCCGACAGGTAGTTGAGGAACAGAGTGTGTGCTTGCCGATCGCGAACGTGGTCATCGAGGGCCCTTTCGGCGAATTAACAACCGAGGCTGCCGTTTCAGGAAAGCTTCCTAAGTGCTATCCGTATTTGTTCTCCAACAAATTGGACATGCTGCTGCGAAAGAGGGGCATCCTTTTCGGAGACAGAGTT